>NC_085987.1:40638461-41247089 GCF_910591565.1 Cydia splendana | reverse complement strand
AAAAAGTATGCAAATACTTTACGTTATCATTAAATGAAATATGTCAAAAAATGTTATACAATATATGTATTTATACTTGATAAAATTGTATTAAGTAATACGTTATACAAAAATATTATGTAACAAATGTCATTATAAAATATGTCTATATACTATTTAAATTATATACTATATCAATTTAAAAATTATATTGCAATAGGCATTATATCAATGACAGTTTACATGAAATCACAATATAACAGATGAAACGTATAATAAAAATTACATTTTATCATATAATAATATATCAAATGGCGTTACAACAAATGTATGATAGTTTTTATATAATTATATTAAGCATTACATACCCCTTTGGAAAATTATGTTATATACATAATTATTATTTATTTATCATATATACCTAGGTATAATTAAAACATATATTCTAAAGCAACAAGAGGGAGAGAGAGTCAGGCAAAGGGCTTTTACAGAGTCTAGTGGGATGTATCCTGTACTTTTTGCATTCAGTTTGTCCCTGCAACTTTCTCTCTATGGTATGTTTTGTATGGTACCTATGGTTTGCCGCTACCGCATTAATCTCTAATGTTCAAAATTTTTGGACAGGAACTTCATGGGCGGGTTAGTTCACGGATCGCCGGATTCTCGTTTCGCCGGATTCCTGTTTCGCCGGATTTACTTTAGGACGTCACTATCCGAGTGTATTATACTTATATAAGAGAATTCGACGAAATAAGAATCCGGCGAAACAAGAATCCGGCGAATCGAGAACGGATCTAACCCATGGGCGAAATATGGAACGACAATAAATGTAATCATTTTATTGAGAGCCTGTTGTGTCCCACTGCTGGGCAAAGGCCCCGTTTTTTCCATTCTTCCCGGTTTTGAGCAGTCTTCGGCCATTCTTTTTTTTTTTTTTTTTTTTTTTTAAATCATTACACTACGAAATGTACCTAATCATTACATTACGAGAATCTGTATCTATTAAACTTACTTATTTATGACACACTTGTACGTGACATCATTCAGGGCTGTGAAATCGCGTCTAAATTAGTTCATCGCTCAAACGTGTCCATAAAAGAGCAGAATTATAGTAGATACATATAACAGAAAAGAAGTAGCGTACGTGTATCTCCGGCCTTCTCCGAGTGAGCTAAGAAGGTATATGTACTTACATAGTTGAATTGTAGAATTTGTAGAACACTTTTTTGTGCGCCTGATATGTGAGAGCTCGTTTTGAATCTTTTGAACGTAAACATTAAGGTCAAAGAAAAAAGGACTCGTTTTACTTTGGTAGAATTATACGAATGAGATCAGTCAAGCATGACGCATGTCCGCGCGTTTATTTCAGGCGAAATGCAGGAGCTTCGTGAGTTATGCACGTCAGCAATGCAGCGCCGAGGCTATTATTGGCCTAACGATGATATGTGGACATATTTACGCCCGTGGAAGCAGTTCCAGATATTTCAACGATAAATGCGCACCCACGCCCGACTGGATCCTATAAGTGCCGATATAAAAACGCGGCGATAAAAAAAAAACATAGAAAAATCTTGAAACTCAAAGGACGGTAAATAATAAACATTTTCCTTTGCAACGTTGTCTCACAAAGCTGCCACAGCGTATCACGGTTACCTAAGCGTAATTTTCTTGCGGTACAATTTCAAGGTGGAATAAAACAGGGTCCCTGTATTTGGTAGTTCAAAACTTTTCACTACCTTTAATGAAAACGTGGCGTATTTTCTGGTAAACGCCCAACTCGCTTGATCAAACTTCCCATTTCGGGAAACTGGAATATCCGAGTTAGATTAAAACTTTTCAAAGGCCGAGGTGAAGTTACAAAGCACTTGTATAAAGCCGCCCAAACTCTGGTTAGTTACGAGTTTATGAATTTTATTTCCTTGAGACGTTTATTATGAGTTATGACTTATTATAGGCGGATGTTAATTATTATAATATTTCCTTTTGGACAGATGAAGGTTTGACTCTTCAAGGAAGATAATTAGGACTAAAGTTAGCCTCAATTAGTTAATTTACAGGGTAGCCAAATAACAGGTAGGTATACACTTTAGTTTTTGTAATTTTATTCTATGAAATATAAAAATTATTAAGTATTTCTTGTTAAATATAGTATGTAGGGCCGGCAATTAAATATTGAAAATAATGTCAGACAAATGTCCACCTCTAGCAGCATGGCAGATGTGAACACTTTTCATCGCGTTTCATAACTGTGTCTAGAATATTTTGTTTTAATCGCTGAAGGTTCATTGGCCTGTTAGCATAGACACGTCCCTTTAGATAGCCCCACAGAAAAGTCAGGAGCTGTTAAATCAGGCGATCTTGGGGGCCAAACAATGTCACAGTTTCTCGAAATTAATCGACCGGGAAACGTTCTATTTAATGTTTTTTCTATTGTGGCTCGTGCCGCGTGACACGTGGCCTCGTCTTGTAAACGCTCCATAACAAATTTGCCATATCTACACAAAAAAAAATTCATGCAACAACTGTCATAATATGTGCCGCCATAACAAAATGACGGCCGAAAAAACCACCCTGTATGTTTTATCCCTTTCTTACTACCGTAAAACGGGGTCAACAGAAATCGCGGGGTGAATAGAGAAATTTTGAACTTTTTCTTTCAAGGTGTTATAAAAACGTATATCTCTAAAATTAGATTTTTTGGAATGCGTATATAGTAGAGTAGACTATTAATTCTCTACATTGATACCAAAATAACTTAATCAAACTGCCTAAAAGTTATATTTTTTTGACTCTTTAGTAAGGTCTCGCCGAGGTAAGAAATGAAGCCTATCTGAACTTTGTTCTAGCGGTAAATGTTTTGACATTAACTAAGTAAAAGTTAGCTAACCTGGTAATATAGTATCTGTAGTACCTAAATAATAAATAATATCTAGTGATATTTTCTCTATAAAGAAGCATTTTTTTTGCAAAAAACTAATAACAAGCAATTTTACGTGATAAAAGGCTCAGTGGACACGCATATGGGGTGAATAGTTACGCCATAGGGGGTGGTTAGATACAACAAAGGGGTGTAAAGACACGCCTTGGGGGTTAAAAGACACGAAAAAATAATTTTGTGTGAAATAGCTGTTTAACAGCTGTTTAATACCATTTGCCAATAGAGTATCAGCATAATAATGACCAAATTCGATGCTTATGACAACTAAAACTTAATATTTCTAATCACCCCTTTCTTGATTCTATCGACCCCGTTTTAAGGATATGGAGAAAACAGGTAGTTTTCTTTGATTTTCTCTGAATTGGGTAGGTAAAAATTTATTTCACAAATGCAAAATTGAAAAACTAACCAAGACTCAAAATGATATCAAATTTTTTACTTTTATCATTTGGATTATTGGCGAAAATTGTCATTGAAGTTGAAAATCGTGTCTTTTCACCCCGTTTTACGGTAATACATAAGTCAAAATATAATATTAAGACAAACGAATTTTAGATAATTGTGGCTTGTAGCGCGTTTAACTAGAATAAGGGGGTTAGCCTTGAAATAAAATTAATGAATAATTTCTCTACAACCATATCACTTCCTAACAACTATGGTGTAAAATGTGTATCTATTTATATTATCTGTTTTCTTATACATTAATAAAACCGGCGAAGTGCACTAGCACCACGCATAATGGAGTTCTGTAGGTAACTGGTCTCCACATCTTTGCACTTATGTGGATCTATTTAATAAATAATACATTACGATACAAGTGCTAAAAGTAGGAAATTTGTAAAGAGTGGCGATAAATTAATTCGATACGAGTTGAGAATTACCTATTCGCACGTGTATCATACACCGTTATACAGTACATATGGCCCTTTAATTATTCGACGTAGGAACGTTAAGTGCTAATTACCGCACTAGAGTTAGACCAAGCTAAGTTGGCAGCGATTTTGATAGCCCATCAGACTGTGCAAGGGTTATTTAAACGTCATAATTTAATACAAGTTTGGCTATCAAAATCGCTGCCTACTTAGCTTGGTCTAACTCTATTGCGGTAAAGTAGCACCATATGTACTGTCAAAGAGTTTTGGAAATGGCATTTATTTTTTATTTATTTATTTAAATATGAAACAAACGGTCATACAAAAAATATTGTTACAGTTTCTTCTCTTAATCTAAACCTATAGTTTCCATTTTTATTAAACATATATTTATATAGAAGCACGAAAAAGTACCTATCTTGGCTTAAGTTCAGCTGATTAGTAAGAGGTTACACTGAGTTTGCGAAGCTAGAAATTAAGTATACATAAAACTCAATGAAGTACTTGTTCTACGTTTTCAACAACTATTGAATAAGTATCGACATACATGACATGACATATATTAATACTTAAAATTTTGACAAATCGCGTTAATTTACACACTACTAGTCCTGAATTTTTTTTTTTATTGAGCTTATGGTACAGTGAAATATGTCTAAATTTTTTACAATATTATTATCATTATAGAGTGCACATGCTCGCTTAATAAACATATTTTTAGAATAGTTAGTTCTACTACGTGGGATGGAGAATAAATGTTTGAATCTATGACGACATCGGCGTTCTTTATTACCTGGGACTCTTATACATATGTCTTTTAACAGGCTAGGGGCATCATATGCACCGACTAAATACTGAGGCAGCCGTCTTTAACCGGCGGTGTGAAAATGTAGGTATATGTAGATGATGATGTAGATGTAGAGCCATCTAGTATATTAATTGGCGCATATATTAATCATGGATCGATGACTGCCTGGTATAACTAAGTATTTCTATTGATAACTTAAAAAATAGTAAGGGTAAGTAATTAACATTTACTAGAGGTAAGTATGTTATTACTATTTTATTTATTTATTTGGATTTATTGTCATACTAAAAATATACAGTTAAAAAGGCGGACTTAAAGCCACATCAGCCACATGGCATTCCCTACCAGTCATCCCTTAGGCAAACAGAAAAGCATAGTGGGTGGCGGTATGTAAAGAACGTACGGTAATATAAAGAGACAATAATTATGTTCATAACATAAAAAATGAATCGATGATATTATTTTCTCTATTGCATCTACAGTGACATGATGCATATAATGGACATACTCCTACCAACATAAGTAACATAACTAATTTTGTGCGTAGCTACAACATTTTGTGTGTTCCATGTTTGACGTCGAATGTATATTTATTGTCTTAGCTGAGTGTAAATAACACTTGGTATATTAATTTAATCTATTCTTGAAAACTAGTTCATGAATCTGGTTTTAGTACGCAGCTGTCACTGGCCGTATCCAAGCGGGTAATTAAAATCTGCGTGCGCATGAATGCCAAGCGGTAATTAACATACAGCTACCATTGTTAACGAGAAGAGTAATCGAAACTCTTACTTTTTAACACCGAGTGTGGGATAAACGTAAGCCGATCGACAGCAACTCGAGAGCGCCGAAGGCTCGCAGGGGGCAGGAGCGGTGCGTGGGATTCGCGATTACGGGATCTCGAAGGCATGCGAAAGTTGCGAGATGCAAGATGTGGAGGGCGAGGGAGGAGAGAGTGCTGGATCTCGGGGCGCGGTGGTGGCAGTGGGGCGCGCGGGAGCGCTAGTCTCAAAATAACCCGGCGTATTTCGGTCGCGCCGCCCCCCGCGCCGGCTCAGCGGCGCCCGCGCACCGCTCGACGGCTCCGCACTATCCGCTAACTATTCGCAATCGACCGACGTCTTGGATGTTGGACTTGGGTTATAATGACTTGACTTCTGCTAAATGAACCCGTGGACAAGTATAAGTTTATTGCAGTGGCGTATTTATTTGACGGGCGAGCCCCGACGGTTAATCGAGGACTAGTCGAGTGAGAGTTTAGTGCGTGTGCTGCTGTGGCGGCGTGATGGAGAAGTCGAGGTGGTCGGAGCAGCGCTCCGAACAGCGCTCCGAGCAGCGCATGCAGCACTCGGAGCGGCACGAGCAAAGCGTGCAATCCGTGCAGCAGGAGGAACGCGTGCAGCGCACCGAGCATCACTATACGCGCCAGATGCTCACCCAGCAACGAGGTCAGTCCCAGCAGCCGGCCTGCATCAGCCTCATCCACTAAAATATCTCATTTGTAATTAGAGCTTTGCATTGCGAAATGTTTGTCCTAACATCTTCATACATAAGTGTGTAGAGTGATCGTCGCCGCCGACCCGCGCGGCGATCGGCCAGCGAGTGTCTTTGGTTTCCTGGTGCGTAACTTTATTTGTGCATAGCGCTTTCCTCGCGGATGGCGCGGCTATTCTGGGGCGCGTGGGCGCGAGCCGCGCCGCCGCCGGGACACAGGAATGCGCTCCCAAGGCGCGACCACACTTTTCACACTTGTTTTTCTTGTTACATCGACTTCTCACTGTTGCCGTCGATGTGACATGCACTGACATCGATGCGAATTGCAATGTAAACATGAAGGATGGCGAGTGAACTGAGCCTGAATAGGACCGCGGTTGCGATGCTGATGCAACCCCAATCCAACTTTTATGCAATATTTAAATCTCAAGCGGCCGGCTGGTGTTATTGGGGCGTCAGTTCACTCGTCTCACCATTAAGGCTGCAGTGCGAAATCACGTTGAGAACTTGTTTACTTATAAGGTGTAAAGTCGACTCCATATATGGCTTCAGAACAACTATGTTACCTTTCAAGGATCAATTTTTCATAATATGGTAGCATTAAAAATCGAGAAACTGGGTCAAATGAAAGCGTAAGACACGAGTTGATATCACGTACGGTTTTTTGTGCGTTCATTCATCAAGTTCATATTACCGACAGGCAGTGCGTGCCGCAGATACGATATACGCATTCTAATGGCTGATGGATCCGACGCAATCTAACGCAGCATCATGAATATGCAGCTTCTCTAGTTTTTATCACGTTATAAATAAATGAAAATATGAAATCAAGCAATGTAACACTGATTGCGTGCTTCACGTACCACGGCAGCGACCTAAAAAGCACAACATAAACAGTGACGCGGCCCGGCGGAGAAAACGTTTTTGCCATGGAGGAATGCACGAAGTTGAGCGATTATCGTTTGACAAATGCCCGTTAAACCTCGTCCATTGCCGGGATGCATCGCCGCACAAACGTTAGGAATTTTCAATCATCATTATTAGGTATCATCGAGATTTGAGGAACGCCAGTCATGTTCAACAAATTTCATAATTAAGTAAACGAGCCAATGACAATGCAAAGAATGCTTATTATACTCGATTCAAGCTAGTTAGTAGCGACGATCTCACTTAATTCTTTGTACGGACTACGGACGCAACAATTCGTAATTTAGCCGCATACTTAATAGCGGCATAGAAAATTCAGATAGATTGATTTCTTTTGAAGTTTAAACCCGATGGTTATCGTAACATGATTATGAGTACAGTTATGTGAAACTGTATCGAAATGGATCTTGTTTGTTCCGTTGAGTAGTACTCATGTAGTTAGAGCAGTTGTTCAAATGAAGCCTGGTTTGCGTTTATTATGTAAAACTATACACGTTATCCAGCGAATAGCTCGCGTGACTCATCCCAGGTGAAAACAATATCAGACGTTGTATAATAACCCGGTGAGCCTAATTAATTATCCACCATAGTTGTTAACATTGCTTTTTATCATCGAATTCTTCAGATTATTTCATGATTTGTAACGGTTCTGAAAAATAAACCACAAATAGAGGTTTCGCAGTTTCTTAGTTTACTTCTAGTCTACGTTGTTTTATGATTTTAGAATGTATACCTACAAGAAATGACTGATTTCTATTCACTGAACGACCTATCCATATAAGGTCTGAAAATTTTTGTTTTCTAAACAATAACGTAGGTAATCATACACAGGAAAAATGAGATGAAGCGATAATGTATAAATGTTTGTATCTCAATAAGGAATAAACAAGGAAAAGCTCACGGCAAAAAGTACTAATAAAGCTCAAAATTCTGTGCACCCGCTTTTCTTTAGATAATTTTGAACGCTACGTTCGCTTAGTTACTGCTGCTAGTGAGTGCACAACTGCACAGCACAAAGAAGTTCACCGGCTGCCACCATCAGGCCATTGAATTGACTAGGCGTGGCGGTTTTTGCGTTCGATCACTTAATTATAGGTTTTCTATTCCTCGATCGACTGAGAACTTCGGGATAATGGCGCTATTACACTATTGAGCGAAAAACGACTAAGTGAAGCAGGTTGTTTTCACTATTTCTTCGCGCGAAATAGAAACGTTAGACAACTATAAACGACCTCATTCACCTGTCATAATAGTTTGTCTTATTACGATTTACTGACTCCCAAACGCGAGTTTGTGTGATTGGTTCCGGACTTTTGTTTTATTGTTAGAAACTACGTCGTTCAACATCGGCTTGGAAATTTCTATAACTCAAACTATTTTCCTTATTTTCTGATTTATAATTGACCCTCTACGAGTATGTAATCAGGTCTTGGCAATAAGATTCCAAACTGCAACGCGAGTTTAATTAGATTCCACCTAAATATAAATTCAATGAAACTAAAGAGGTATTTGCCTACTGGTGTGGTGATGTAATTACACCACATGCATTTTTAAAAGGGAACGATTTTTGAAATATTTCGTCTATTTCTTCAATTGATTTAAATTCTGTATAAAAACATCATTTAGGTTAAACATACGGGTTTTAACTTTACATCTAACTTTAGCTCGGTATAGCTCAGTGGATTTCACTAATTGCAAAACGGAATTTGATTGCCTACTGGAGAGAGTATAACGTACCTTCTTTGGTTGTTTGGTGCCTAATTTAAATAATAGCATTAGACGCTATAAGATCTTAAGAACTTAATCTTTGGTCATTATAGTTAGTTGGTAACTGCAGTATGATTATACGAATTCGGGCACGCACAAGAGTGGGTAGTTAAGTGAACAGTAGTTAGGCATAGGTACGCATAATTATGGCGAGTTGACCGAATTTCAGTTGGCAACAATTAAACAGTTGCGGCTGGCATGGGCACGGTTCCGTGTGCCGCGTAGCTAGCTCATCACAACAGGAGTAACTGTACAGCGCGTCTGGGCGCAGTACACAGCTGAGGCTTAGGAATTTAATAAGCTGGAATAAATGATTACTGACTTTAGCTTGCGCGCGTATACATAACACACTAAACATGACCCAATCAATAAGCTGGAATAAATGATTACTGACTTTAGCTTGCGCGTGTATAAGACACTTAAACATGGCCCAATCAATAAGCTGGAATAAATGATTACAGACTTTAGCTTGCGCGTGTATACATAAGACACTAAACATGACCCAATTAATAAGCTCGAATAAATGATTACTGACTTTAGCTTGCGACTGTATTAGACACTAAACATGACCCAATTAATAAGCTGGAATAAATGATTACTGACTTTAGCTTCCGCGTGTATTAGACACTAAACATGACCCAATCAATAGGCAATATATGCGGAATCACATACTGTGTTTTGATACTTAAATACTAGAGCCCTTTACAAAATTTAAAGTTACAATTTAGTTACATTCATGTTGTTTTACCAAATAAACTGTAAATAATGTGCTAGAAATTACTGTTTATTTAGTTTTTATGAGAAATTATATATCTATAAATTATGGACGTAACCACCACATAACATGAACCTGGTTAACTGAAAATCTCATTTGTTTGGGATATTTTTCACCCCGGCGACTTCACACACCCAAATTTTTCATTTGCAAGTGCGTGTGCACTTGCAAATCCCGGCTTTAAGCGTACAAAGTTTAAATTTTATAGGTCTAATTTGAAAGTAACTTTAATTCTCCAAATAGATATTAACATAAGTACGTATGCGTCGCAAACTAAATTGTAACCCGATTAATTAAAAATGCGCTTAATTATTTCAAGTATAAGAAAGTACCGTTGCAATACTGTTCGCGGTGGCGCACTGTGGCGTGCGCGCGCGCGTGCCTTATCTCGCAATACAACCTAATCTCGTTGCGACTCGATTAGCGCGCATGCACCGCATACGAGCCACTTTAAACATCGCCAATTAAACCGAGCCTTCGATACTTACCATGTTTGGTTCAAATTCTGATTGAAAAACAAAAACAACCTTTAGGTATATATTTGCAAAAATTAGAGACACTGCAAATATTTAAACTCGCCACAAGTGGTTTTGTACGAAACTTGAAAATTCGCATTAATTGTGCTAGGTCTACTAATAGTAACGACCTAAACCTAAAATATGTCTTAGGTACTTACCTATTTGAATGGGAAACGACCAGTCTTGACATAATTTAAGACTATTTAATTAAATAAAGTTAGACATACCTACTCGTGTTGTCAATATATAACTTCCGTGCTTTTAAAGAACTTAGTGCCTACACTTTCTCACAAAGCACTTTCAAATTATACTTATAAATTATAAACAGATTATAACGAATATTGAGTATTCATTAATCGATAAACTATACATTCATGATTGCATACAAGATGAAAGCTCAAGTCGCTGCTTTCTGAACAAAACGCCTTTGAATAGAATATAAAAGACTTTCGGAATTATTAGAAAGTATTTACTAAATTATTATTGTTGGATAAAATGCGAACATGGAACCAGCCCGTCACTAACTAACGATTACATTGATTTATGAATCTTACCTTAACAACCAGCGTCTTAATTAAAGGCAATAAAGCAGTAGCAATTACCTATTATAAACTTAGATAAGCTTAATAAGAATGTTTACTATATTTTTTAGTTTAAAAAATTGCTCTATAACACTATACCTATACGTTCTAATCGCTGATGAATTAAACAATCTCGAAATATCCTAAATTTAATTTCAGTGAGGTAAACATAGACATATGTACCTAGTTAAATATTAAACGTACTATTATCTAAAATACACATAAAATACCTATTCACAATAATGCCCAAACATTGCAAACTTTCTGAACCTGGCAATGCATGCATACAGTAGGAATATTTTGTTGCATAGGCAAGCGTTTCTTATACGCACTTAAACAAACTTCGTGACATGCAATAAAACGTAGTTAATCGAGCTTTGTACGCTCGAACAATAATGAAAGCGGTTGCAGAAGTAACATTAAAAGAATACTTTTACCGGACTCGCTTTTCTTTAAATTTATAATCTGATTGTACAGTTAAACATGCACGAATTGTCGGCCACTTTCGCCGCTCCCAGCGCGGTAAGCTAAACTCTGTGGGATATCTGATGCCCGACGCGACAACAAATCTACGATGCACTTAATACACAAGCCCATACTTTCAACGTTTTGCCATACTTTGCGAGGATTATGTGTGGATAGATCACAGTTATCAACTTTTACTAAATGACCAATCCCGAAACTTGAAACATTTTGGCTGTTTCAAACAACTCAGCATGTCAGTTTTATACGAAAGCATTTTTTTTACTTGATTTAGTTATATGTTACAATTTGCCATAAAACTACTATGTAAACAACATTACAACTCGTACGATGTCGTGTTCTAATTTGGCACATGACGACGAAAATTAATTAAACTTTTAGAAAAGTATCATGATCCCATAGAAACGTGCGGTTAGTTTTTTAACATCGAAACAAAACAGAGAGAGAGTTAGGAAAGGTCATAAAATTTATTGATCCTTAATATCATGCAACATCTATTTGGATTTATTTTAGAGTTCTTACTAATATTCTTTACACCTTTATTTAATTCTAGAAATATATAATATAGGGACCAAATTTAAAACAGATCTCATTTATAGGAGTAACTTTGCTATAACTGGACGGGGCCCTGTGTTTCACGTGTGTGTGTTGTTGTGTGTTTATAGAATATTGCCAAAACGAAGTTTGAGTTTACAAATTTGCGCTGTAATGCAAACAGAAACCGCAGTTTGTTTACGGAACAGCTCCAACACAACGTATACTACTTACAATTTAAGCGATATCAATATCAAACGTTCAAGTTAATAAACAAGACCAAGTGAGAGTAGTTCGAAAAACTCGCGCGCCTAGATGTTGATGTCAACTTTAGCCAGTCTTCTTCGAGATCACGAGGACAACGCCATCCTCGAAACGTCGGAGGTAAATTTAAAAATTAATTTTACGCGATTAAGTCCCGTCGTTGTGAATAATAATGAGTAAAAATTGTGAAAGTTTAAATCAGTGATATCAATATATGTAATAGTTTTGCTCGGAACAGGGGCAGCCCAACTGAGACTAAACAGTCAGCATCAATAGTAGCGGATTCTACAACAAGCCAAAAGTATCTGCTATTATTAGTTTTACAAAATCAGACACCTATAGGTACCTATTATCTATATATCGCGAGGTAGGTACTCGTATCCGCCACTCTCTCATTATTATGTATATTGTACATATATAGAGACAGTTTTTTGCAAAGTCGTCGCCCAACGTGCTTGAAACATTTTTACCTGAATTATAACACACGCTATTATTATAGCACGATAGATATAAGAAACTGAATTAGTTTGTTTTAAAACAGAAGATTAAATGCAACTATCGACTTAATTTCAATGCATCAAACCTCAACGCATGATTCACGCATATGGTAACTCAGCGGGGGACGCACGAACATATGTGCAGACAAACAAACGACTGCTCGGCAAGGGGTCTCGCAGAAGTGGTCATGTAAAATAAAAACATGACTACTGACACCGATATACATTTACACGTGTTTAAGAATAATATAAACAGTAAGTACCTACTCACTTGTACTAATTTGAAACTGTCATCTTTGACATTCATTAAGAAGAGTTGCAAGGCTTGCCAGTCGTGTTAATTTTCGATACCTATATAGATACCTTCGTTGCGAGAGGAAATAATCAACAGATACACTAGTAGAGAATGTTACTTTCGCTTTTAGAATTTAAAGAAATAGAATAGAAATATTTTTATACGTAAAAACACAATCAACACAATTTTAACATTTATAAGAAAAATGTACAAAGAAATGGCATCTCAGCATACATAACTTAAAAAGGAAAAAAGTAAAGCCCAATCAAAGTAATCCATTTCGCGAAGCTCCGGCAATATTTGTGAACTAACAAGAAACGAGCCTGCACAGAGTTAGGTAACCTCGCGGTTTCAATTTGATCCAATAGTTATAAATCTTAACCAATATTGTGCAGTATCAAGGCAAGTTTCCATCCGATAAACCTCAACAGTCGGCCAGCCTCGCCAAGTTCTGCGTAGAGCTGGTAATAGGAACTCAAGTCTCTTGAGTCTGAATTTGTAGTTCTCGACTCGAGTTCTACGGTTCTATAATTTAAAAAATTCTCCGAGTGTTTTGAGTCACAATAGTTATTTGTACAACAAGAGATCAAAGTTTGATATTTCTTCGAGTGCTTATTTTGAGTCCCGTGCAAGCGAAAGATTCTATAATAGATTCACGAGCGCAGCGAGTGAATCTAATTTAGAATCTTGAGCGTAGTAAGGGATTCAAAAGCGCACGAGATGTAAATAACTTTGATCTCGTGTAGTACACAAAATTTTTCACCCTAAGCAGTGAGAACATACCTAGAGGGACAGAGATAATAGAACCCAAGTATATCGAACTTGTATTAGACCCCGCATGTTGAAATGACATTTGACTATAAAGGTCACTTGAATGTCATTTTGTCTCACTCAGTGAGCAAAATCGCATTTTGCTCACTGAGTGAGACACACACAGTGAGCAAAATGCCATTTTGCTCACTGAGTGAGACAAAATGACTCAGTGAGCAAAATCGCATTTTGCTCACTGTTTTTAAGAAGCAAAGTACCCTTGTTCGAGCTGCTGAGGTGAAAATATAATTAAACTCATTTTCACCTCAGCAGCTCGAACAAGGGTACTTTGCTTCTTAAAAACAGTGAGCAAAATGCGATTTTGCTTTATATTTTAATATTTATTATTATTTCCATATTATTTTAATAAAATGTATTATTACGTTTTGTTTTTTGTTGGATTGCGGTAATTAAGCTTAATTGTTTGTATATCTTAAGAAAACATGAGTGCAGGTATTAAGTGATGAAGAAGGATTACATTTTTCAAGTTGTCTAATAGGTATGTTCTCACTGCTCAGGTGAAAAATTTTGTGTACTACACGAGATCAAAGTTATTTACATCTCGTGCGTTTTTGAGTCTCTTACTACACTCAAGATTCGAAATTAGATTAAATTAGATATTATAGAATCTTTCGCTTGCACGGGACTCAAAATAAGCACTCGAAGAAATATCAAACTTTGGTCTCTTGTTGTATAAATGACTATTTTCTTATATGTATTTTAGAAGCGTAAATATCTAATTTGTAAGCGTGTTAATTGTGTACAGCGTTGGTGGCTTAGCGGTAAGAGCGTGCGTCTTTCAATCCGGAGGTCGCGGGTTCAAACCCCAGCTCGTACCAATGAATTTTTCGGAACTTATGTACCTACGAAATATCATTTGATATTTACCAGTCGCTTTTCGGGGTAATTAAATCCTAATTTATAAAAGCAGGAGTATTATAACAGTGATTATCTACTACTCATTACCTACCTATTTAAATATCCTACAATTTACCTATAATAATCAAAAGAACTCAAAGTTGTATAAAGTGTAACTAGAGTCTAAACTAAACCAAAGGTTCGGGCCTCTACCGGCACTAGTACTAATAGGTACCTACTGTCGGTTTTCTCAGCTCGTTGATATCGCGCAGATATTTCTGCTCGCAGGGCTTGCGGCGATGAGACTTGGCAAGTATCGGAATTCAGGCCTATAACCGCGAAAATCGAAGTCCGCAAATTGCGGGCATTTTTCTTCGTTTCGTCTTTTTCTTTGTCACTCTAATTACGCCTTCATTGGAGTAAAAGAGAAAGATTCCCGCAATTTGCGAATTTCGGTTTTCGCGGTATAGCGCCTCAGATTAGGTACTGATACAGAAGTCGTCGGTTCAGTGGAACCGCGCTTCTGATAAATCCCTTTCAGGTTGAGTTGAGATATAATTGTATTTCGATATTTGGATATCATACCGTAATTGCAATGGAAAAGTTTAATAAAATTGCGATATTTTGATTCAGATTCAGAGTAAATTTTCAACAACGCGACTATAAAACTGCGTGGAACACGAAGTTACCGTAAAAAAGAGTAAAATTGAAACCGTTAGGCGTTAAGACTCACTTAATGAGTGAATTGCAAAAAAAATGGTACATTAGTTAAGCACCTGTAATTAGTCTAAAGTTAATTGATTCCATTGTGTTACCACAGTTAAGCCATTTCTATTTAAGTTAGATGCATGAAAGTGTTAGCGTATGCTATAGACTTACCTATATGTGTACGAATTAAGTACAATAAATACAATACAATACAATTTACATAGTTAATTTTCGTAACACAAATGAATCAATTAAGTTAAGACTAATCACAGCTTCTTAACTGCGCTTAATT
Source organism: Cydia splendana (assembly GCF_910591565.1). NCBI lineage: Eukaryota > Metazoa > Arthropoda > Insecta > Lepidoptera > Tortricidae > Cydia > Cydia splendana. The sequence goes on along the minus strand of NC_085987.1, from coordinate 41,231,689 downwards.
ACGTACAATTTTTTTGCAATTCACTCTAATAGTGATAATATGAACAGAGTGGGTCATGCAACTCGAGCAGTCACCAGGGTTCACATAAAGCCTTGGTAAAATAGAGGATATAAACAATACAGGTTATAAACACCGAAGGGTAAAAAAATGCTGCGCCCTCCGCTATTTTTTATTGCAAACGGGGTCGCGTTTTTAGGAAATATGTAATACTTAGTGAAAAAGTTTATTCAAACTTAGTATTTCTTTATCTTTTCTTTAACTGATCGAATCGTTTTAAGAAACCAAAAGCATTATTTTTCATTTATTCATTTTTCATTTCCTCCTTATAACTACATACAAGTATCAACACTTTAGAACCGACCTTAATTTACTTGATATTGATGCAAGTTGTGTGCACTCGACTTCAAAGATATATGCCTCTATTATTGTACATCAAAACTACCTATCTGTACTAAAAATGTAGGTACAGTCAACTGTAAAAATATGGGTGTACAAATCATCTCAAAAATATGTCCCATAACTCTTATGTCAGTGAATTAAGAACCATGGGACATATTTTTGAGTCAGTTGTCTACACCCATATTTTTACAGTTGACTGTACATATATGTACATACTTACATATCTTTGACCGAAAAATCAACGCTGAAAGCGTATCTACATGTGTGAAAGACTTTCGCGTGCTATTTCATCCGAACCTATTCGGAGCATCCGTCGGAATTGGCTTAGCCAGGAGCGGACAAAATGAGGACATTCGATTACTCGCGTCCCGGAGGCAATCTCACTTGATACCTCCGACGGTTGATTTTTAGACGCCGTTAGTATTTTTTTATTTAAATAGTTCTTTTAAGTTTTATAGTTTTTATTCAACGTTCGCGTTCAGATGATTTATGGTCTAGAACATGACTAATCTACTTACCTGTAATAATTATTACTAGTGCGATAGATAATTATAGAAAGCATTAAAAAATAAAATATATTATACAAATAATACTCAGCTAGGTAAAGACCATAACAAACTATATATTAGGTCCTTACCTATGAAATTGGCGTTTTTGTTCATAGATATAAGTCTGATCCTAGTTTTTTTTTTTTACAAAAGTACATACACAATTACAATAAAACTACAGTGCACTCAATAAACAACGATTTTACATACAATTAATTGTTATTTTTTATTGTTAAGTGTTCAGAATTAAGCCTTGAAAATAGGTCTTTTCATGTGCTGTCGGTTCGAGTATTAAAATTACTTATATTTTTCTAATGGTACCAATTTTCAAGAAATGGAGATATTGAAAACATACCTTAAAGGTGTCAAAAATTACTGGAAAAATTTTGTTTGGTTTGAATTAGCCATCAAAAAAATATCCGCAAAATTAATTGTATGGAAATTCGTGTTTCGTTGAAATTCTCCGAACAAAACGCCAATTTCATAGGTAATGACCTAATACTTACACGAAACGCAGCAATTAATATTATTGTAATTATACGTTAGTAGCGTTAACAAATTATACACCTAAACCTTCCTCAAGAATCACTCTATTGATAGGTGAAAATTCGTTCAGTAGTTTTTGAGTTTATCGCGAACAAACACAGACACACAACCAGACAGACGCGGCGGGGGACTGAATGAACGTCACAATCGCGGCAGTAATGCGGCGGCGAACGTCACTCATTTTATCAATAAAAAATACAGATACCGCGGCGGTAACAAACACGCCGCCACAACAGTAATGCAGCTGCGGACGTCACCTTAAATCATTATCTCAATCACAACCGGCGTTTATAAATAATATAGGTATTTTTAACCGGCTTAAAAAAAAGGTTTTTATTCAATATATTTTTCGTTTACAATCCTTAAGATTACCTACACGCGGTCAAACACTAAACATTCTCGACTACTAAAAAATATTGGATTATGTAAATATTTTTATCACATGTCTAATTCAAGGCACGACTTTCATCTGCAATACCTACTTAGATAAATACATTTTTAAACAATTATGAATATTAAAATGTTCTTCCCATCTCTCCTTCAAAATATTCTTCTGTTTTCTACGTGGAAATGACGGAGCGCAGTGCCATCATAGTCACTCGGGTGAACATTGTTTGCTGGTGCGGACGCTTCTCGTACCGTAACCCTGCCAGGCTGTGTCAAGGTCGCCATTGTAATTTACAAGTATAAGTCCACCGCCCTTTATCTGGAACTAGATTAACCTGATGCCACACTAGCTTACACGATATACTTGTTACATACGCTTAGAGGACCTGCGACGAGGTGCGATATCTTTTGATTTTAGCAGAAAAATATATCTTACAACAGAACATTTTTGCTCCAATAACAGAATAAAGTGAGGGAGTGTCATGAGATGACAATGCGATATAGGGCTTTTCAATCTTTACATACAAGCTAATTGTAAAGAACTACGATGTTTACATTATTTACAGTCAATAACACAAGACAGACTAGAGAGGCGTCCCAAAGGTATACTTGGGTTTAACTACCCAAGTATACCTTTGGGACGCCTTTGCCCAGCAGCGGGACACCCAAGTAGGCTAAAAAAAAAAGTATACCTACCTAAGGTTTACATCGCTGTAAAGGTCGCGTCATCATTTCTGTTTCAGCGTTAATTATTTATTAATATATATAATAGTTCCCTAAAGTTATTGTTTAAAGTGAAATAGCGCCAGACTGAATTAAAGCGGCAATGTGGGGCAAGTGGCGTTGGCGAGCGTAAATCGTTGAGCACGTTCCTTGACTTAACTCCAACCGCTATTCTAGCACAGGCGAGCGCTGGATTTAGGTAAAAAATATAGCGAATCGGTATAAGTGACTAGTTTTATTTATTAATATTGGTTACAATGAAGCGATTGCTCGCGGTTTTATGAGACGACAACAACACGCAGGCCTCGTGACAATGGCGTGAAGATCCTAAGGTTACGTACCCCTGTGTACGTGCCTTAAGTAATTTGTTTTGTTTATATTTGTAAGGAAATTTCAGGGGAACAAAATCTGGATTGTTTTTATATAACATTTGTATATCGCAAGCGTAATCAAAGTTTTGTGCAAAGAAGCTTAAAATATGAGAATTATGAGGTGCTTTGATTTCAGGTAACTTTGAAGTACTTAATGTTTAGAAGATATTATATATTAAACAAATGTGGCTTTCCATTAGAGAAGGGTCCGTATGCTTCATATTGTGCATAAGGACTCTTTTTTTGATGGAAAGGTTCCTTAATGCACATGGAGCATAAGGACCCTTCTCTGATGGAAAGCTACAAATGCTCGCAGCATACTCGTATCAAAACAATGTAAAGCGACAACGTACGCGTTTTACATTCATCACTGCACATAAAAGCAAAATTCAAAAATTGATTTTTATAAAACAATTAAGATAGTACCTAGGTATGTAATAACAAAGATTCAGTAATTTGAAACAGTCGCGACGGGCATATGAGAACGAGTTCGTGTCGAGCAAGGTGGAAAATTCTCAGAGAACATTGATGCTTTGTGTTGTGCACCGCTCGTAGTGACGTCGACATACACGTAGGGTTAACAGATATCAATCCCTTAAGTACTGACAAAATCACATAAGCTTTGAAAATAAAAACTGATACTCGTTGAAGGGGCGGCGAGGGTTCCTCGTCTATAACATTTTTCTAAAACCAAAACATTAAAGTAGTTAATATGTTACGTTCCACGGGTAGCCTCCTAACAAGGCCCAGCCATACAAATCAAAAATCCAAATTTTGTTACTGAAATTTGGACCTACTGTGTAGTGTGTAGGGAATAGAGTTGATTTTGTTTTGTTTGAAAATTTAACAAAACAAAGCAAATGCAACTCTGTTCTAATTGAATATGATTTAAATTTCATCGAACTGAATAAGTCCTATAGGTAGGACCTTGGGCCTTAGGAGGGTAAAGGAGGTACCTCATGGTGGTTGGCGCTTACGTCATGTGGCCCCGCATTAGTATTGGAACGTCGTTAATAATAGCGTAAGCGGCAACCGCCATAATGTACCTACCTTTATCCGTTGAACGTTACATATATGAGTTATATGAGTATATGACCAATTTCATGCCTTTAACAATTAGCCCTGGTTCTTATGGATTTACCTCTAAAGTAACAAACTTTTTTCCTTATACTTAAGTCGGTTGAAAATGGAAATAACTACACTTCTTGTGATTTTGTAAAAACGTGGAATCCGTCCAAGCTAACTTTGCACAGACTTGAACAGAACAAAGTGTGGAGTGTCATTATAAACGTCATATTTTCATAGACATTTGACATTGATAATGGCATTCCACAATTTGTCATTGCGGATCCGGATCAAGATCTGGATAATTTCATACATGTCGGATCCGGATTGCAAGCCCTAGTGGGCATGTAAACCGTTTGAAGGATAAACTGACGTCTGCTAACCCTATGTCGACAGGAGGCATTCGTTCCGGTAAACATGGCTCGGAATTAAAACATTTTACAGCCACGTTATTAAAGGCGCAGGCATTTCGCTGGCAAACACTCCTCAAACAAAAAGTCGGCATTTGACGGTGGATGGCCTTCTGGAAATCCTATTCCTAGGTATAGCGTGGAAGAACTGTTTCCGCTTCCATTAAAAAGGAAAGCTTTTATTAAAAATCCGGGGAATAAATAAACAAAAACATAGATAGGGAGTGGTAATCGTATAATTAAAAATAAAGTTAATAAGGAAATGCCAAAAAAATCAACACTATTCAAAGTATCCATTGATTTACTTACATCTATGATCCATTGTCATTTTGAAGTTTATTTTATATTTCCTAAAATATTTTCATACTATCCTCTATGAGTCTATGCAATCTTGGCCAAGTATAGCAAATATTGCAGACCCCTTGTCTCGCCTGTACCTAATTAACTATAACTACTGTTCGACCGTAAACGTGTCCGACATTTACTCCATGAAAGCTACGGTGATGTTCGCCATTACTATCCTAGCTTTCCACCTCATTGCTGCTTATTTTGAATGTTACCATATTGCCAACAAGGTTCCAAGTGCCGTAAAAATAGGTTAAAGATACGAGGTTAACAAAGTATGTAGGCATTTCTTTGTTGGCCCGGTAATTGACGGAGTAGGTAATTATAGCCAATAATAGCACAGATCGCTACCCGTGATAATCTCGTGAGATATTAATTTATAAATTATACAATGCGAGCAAACGGAGCGTGTTAATATGCGAAAAAGTAAACATTTGTGTTAGACAGTTTGGTCAAAAGGTATCGTGAACCTCAGTTCCGTTAAACGAATTGGCAATGATTGCAGTTGGGAATGTGCCAATTCCAGACTTGAAGGGTTTTATTCAATATTACCATATGAATTACCGTTTAGCAGGTTGTTTAAATATAAGAGGAACGGGGACACCGTTTCTCCAAACAAACGTAGTCCCCATTTTCCTCTCTGGATATTGACATCATGGAAAATATTTTTACATAATTTGATATAAGTACTTATATTAACCATAGCCATGCATGCCGCTACGTTTGAAGTTTTGCGATTAGTATGAAATGGGTATTTCGCAATGGTCCTCCCTCCACTTTCGTCTTAACGTGTATTAACTATCAATGAGGTTCAATTTTATATCTTTACAACTACCTAATGTTTTTTTATTCTTCTGACCCTGTATTTGATTGTAAATATTACATGTATTTATATAGCGTGACGCGTAATTTATTAACTACAGTAATTGAATTCTACGATTGATTACGTACAGTATACGTTACTTAATGCTCTTTGGTACAGTGTAAATTTTCATAGGTGTACTTATCATGTGTAAAGTATGAAAAAGGCGCTTTCATTAAAACCTATTAAATTGACCAACATCCACAATGCATAATATATTTGATGATGATGATGATGTTTGTTTAAAACAACGTTAACGCTATCTAGTCGCATTTGAAAATTGGAGACGGTGGATTCAATTTCTTCGTTATATTTTCAGCTCGTGACATTGCCACTAATCCATAGATAAGGTCACTTTTGTAAAATGTGGCGCGATCACCACGGACTTGTAAGTTTGTTTTTTGAAATGCAAGAGGATTTCGTGACACGCACGTGGACGTCGTGGTACCTTAAACTTAGGCCTTATTGAAGAATTTTTGTCTCAAATTATATAAAGAGGAAATTGTGTAACCATTTAGCAACTAGTCGAACTTTCGCTTGGAATACGATTGTTCATGAGCAAACGTATGTACTTAACACGTACTACAGTACGTTTAAAATATCGTAGTATTTAACACACATTAATGCGACAAAGTACTAAATTTACCGGCTTTTTGAGGCTGTCGTGATCTTGAAGTATGAATCATGGAGCATGCAGCCATATGGTGGAGTGGGTCAAGCCCGCCGGACCGTATGCGCCGCTACGCATATCGCGGCATCTACTACTCTATTCTTCGAAGTTAAAAAGCCGTATGTCAATACGGCACTCGTAACGATACAACCTTTAACTTAGCAAAGTTTTACCGCGATAAGTATTCGCACCTCCTTACATGATATAACGGTGGTATAACTTATGAAAATGGTTAATTAGTGATTGTGCGGTGGATTTAAAAGGTACAGCAACTAAAATAGTCAAGTCTATGTACAATCTTATAAAATATAAAATGCATTACTTAAAGTTGTATGTACGTACATACTAAGTACCTACTAGGGGAGATGCGGATAAGATGGCGACGCTAAGGTTAAGGTAATAAAAAAACCGGATATTTAAAACGGAGTTAGTGTTATTTATTAATCAAACATTAATTACTTAATATAGTTTTATTTGGCACAGCTTTGGACTTGGTAACTAATTCATTCAACGACATTCGATTCGAATAGTAGGTAGGTACTTCGATGTTTCAAGGCCGAGATACGAGCAGACTTATTTTTATTTGCATTACCTTGTGTGGTGTTAGAGCCGCCATACACGGACTGCTCGAGCAGTAACCCAGTGATCAACATACACGGACTGCTTGACCGCATGATGAAATTTCACCGCGCAGCCAACCGCCCGAAGCAGTTGCAACTGCAGATCACCCAACGGCGACCGCTTGAAGCTGTTGGCACTGACTGCAGTAGTCCGTGTATGGCGGCCCTTACAGTAATAGTATAATAACTGCTACGCTGTACTTACTTACAGATATCATGCATACGTATTGTCGTCAAAATAATTTATATATTATATATTTTATATTTTCAATTATATATTTTCAAAGGGTTAAAATAACTGTGTTATAAAAATATATGATGCAGACGATGCAGTTAAGGTTTATCGGGTTTTTGCTGTATGCTGGCTACAATAATGCCTGCTATTGGAATGCAAATTCGCGCGACCAAAATAAATAATTCCCGGCGTGGTGGCTACCGGAGAGTAGGTTGTCTGCGGTTACCGGTTACACACCTCTGGCAGGGTTATTGCAGTCGCTCGGTAGCACGGGCTAGTTGAAGGCTCAACGACCGAAGATTGGTATCCTGTTCATAGTTGTTACGGGTTGCGAGATCAAGGAACACTGGACAGCCTAAAACTTGTCTCGCCTCACCTTGAAAACCTAATAGGAATGCACGATGTGGTCATACCGACTGCCGCCGGTCTTTCACTCTGTATTACAGGCGCCATCATATTACAAATTAAATATATATTCCATCGCTTTAACTGACTGATTAGACTTACTTAAGTATTATTTTAATATGACAGTAGATAGGTAAAAAAGTTTTCATTCGGTATATATTTTTTCAGCACACCAGCTGGGAAAGGCTTACTTTGCACTTCAAAAACTGATAGCAAAGTTGCATTTTATTCACATGCGAGGCAAAGTAATCAAATGCAAATTTTGAGTTGTTTTCTTATGTTTCCTGGCAGAATTGACTTTTAAATATTTTATAACATTCATTTGGATTTGATTTTGTTTGATATTTTACATTTAGGTAATATTTGCTGCGGGTTGGTATGGTGAAAATTTTTGTGTTTCACTCGGGGGCAAATTTTGTTTAACCCTCGTGCTTTGAAACCCTCGCAACGCTCAAGATTCCATTTTGCGAACCACTCGCTACGCTCGTGGTTCAATTTTGGAATCTTTCGCTTGCTCGGGTATCAATATTAGCATATATTTTTTTAATTACTTATATCTGAACGTGTGAAGTTGTGTGCAATTTGGTAAGATAGCTCTTGCTCCTTCAATAATTCGACATTTTTTTCGATATGATTTCCCGTTCTTATAGTTAGTTCTAAATACATTAAGCCAGCATTTCCCAAACTGTGGGTCGTGAGCCATAGTTTCGGAAATGCCTATACAGTTGAGGTGTCTACGCATGGTTTATGGTTTAAGATATTTATTCTCTCATAAGATTACAAATCACTTACTGAGAAAAACATAATTATTTTTACTTATATCTACCTAGATACTTACCTAGGTACTTAAGAGGGTAGCATGCAGAACTGTTAACGACTAGGTAGGTACTCGTACTCACAATAATCCCCGTGGTAACATGATCAGAGGAACAAACAAGTAGTAGGCCAGCTAAACCAAAACTTTAAACACTAGTTAATTAACGCTTGTGCATGCTTGATTCAATTTCTACATAAAAATATATGTACCTAAGTAACATAAATTTGTCTAATAATTGAATGAAATATTCTTATTTTTGATAATTATAGGTATACCTAATCAAAAACAGTTACGTCGATATTTCATTCTAAGTATCTGTTATCTATTAATTACATCACCTCTATTCTATCCCACCTTTATAAAACAGCAATATTATTGCCCCCTTATTCATAAAAGTATACGGGCCTGATTTAGTTAAATTATGTTTTAGCTCTTTCTTACAAATACATAGGTCACAATAACAGATAAAGACCAACAATTCATAGTTAATTCAGGCCAGTAACGCGTTTATGAATAACGCCATTACGAGTAGAATTTAGGCGTAGGCACAATCTGAAACCGAAACCAATTCATAATTTCAAAATAAGTCTTCACCTATATTATGAAGCATTTGGTAGCGAGCCAGGAACGAGCGCTCGTATTGTATTCATACGATAAACCTTTCAAATAAATTAGTTATGACATGGATTTTAAAATAAACCTTACACTTAAACTAAAATAGTCACAGCCTTAATTATTTTAACTGTGGCCTGAATTCGAGCTTGAAACAGAACCGTCGTTTTCAGGGGGCAAAGTTGTTGTTTAACCTCTCGTCAGGCGTGTCTCACTCCGCGATTTCGTCGCTTTGCTACAGGTAGCTAAAAGTACATCCGTTCGGCCCCAATTTTGGGGTTTGCCATAAGCCGCGCGTGGCGCTGTCGCCACCTAGCGGCCATATCTGTGCTGATCGTAACAGACGCGTTTTGTTAGAGAGAGAGTCTTCTGTACTTAGTAGGTACTATTATTTATTCTGTGCTCTCGTGCTAAAATTGATACCCGAGCAAGCGAAAGATTTCAAAATGAATACGAAAAATGTAATCTTGAAAACCGTTGCGAGGGTTTCTAAGCACGAGGGTTAAAAAAATTACCACTGAGTGAAACAAAATGTTTCACCACACAAACACAAGGAGAATCCTAACTGTAAAGTGTAAAATATATATCAAACAAAATCAAAGCCAATCGATTCAAAATGAATGTTATTAAATAATATGTATCATTCAAAATCATCATTTAAAAGTCAATTCTACCAGCCAACATAAGGAAACAACTGAAATTTTGCATTTGTTTACTTTGCCCCACATGTGGATAAAATGCAACTTTTTCATCAGTGTTTGAATTTACCTACGTAGGGGTCATCCATTAATTACATCACACAAATTTCTAGGTTTTTTGACCCCTCCCCCCTCCTTGTCACACTTGGTCACATTTGGCAGACCCCCTCCCCCCTGGTGTGACGTCACTTTTTTTAACGATATCGGCAAATATTGATTTAATATTTTATCAAAATATTTTTCACAAAAGGAATACCTATAGTAATTTTATAAACCAAAACTGATTGGGACAGAAAATTAAACGAATAAAAACGTCGTTCCATTAACTTGTTTTTTAACCATACAGCGAATAAAATAGTTCAAATATTTTTTGTTACTGATGAAGTTAAAGTGACGTCATAAGTTTGTGACTCCCCCCTCCCCCTTGTCACAACATGTCACATTTTCTTGACCCCCTCCCTCCCCCTAAACGTGTGATGTAATTAATGGATGACCCCGTATAGTGAAAAGAAACTTACCTACTTATTGTTTCGTTTTACCGAGAAACTATTTAATGATTTTTAGTATCATCAGTGAATGATTCATATACTTAAGATACTGTATTGTAAATGATCGGGTTGGATTGACAATGGCGCTAGCGCCCGTATGCCTGAAATGAGAAAAATAGTTATTGCCTAAAAGGTGTTAAGTGCATGTCTAAAACGGGTAACACTTGTTGTTAGCATCAATATCACTGTTTTAAAGGCTTTAAACCCTGGGAACTTGTATTGGCTGAGTATCCAGCGTGGAGCGTGGAGTATAATACGATCGGCCAAGAATGCTCAACCCGCAGAACCGGTCCCGCCGGGCCAATGCAAAAAATACTATAAAGCCAACAATGTTGAACTTAGTCCATTCACCAGACTTCTTAACTGTCCTGTGCAAATATGACGCATCGTCTTACTTTACTGAATGCATTCCCTTTATTGCGTGAGATTTATGTCAAGTATTGCCACGTCCATTTTAGGGGTGTTTACTATGTATACATTTTGAAGTATTTTATAAATTATATATTTAGCTACCTAAAACTGTATGTGGCAAAAAAAATTATAAAAGGTAAATATTTTACCTTTTATAAGTAGTTTTTTGTGGCACATTTACAGCGTAAGTAAGGTATATTGCGTCGATAACTTTTGACCAAATGTTCATAACAGGTTCTTTCACACATTTCAGCGCTTTTTGTAAAGAACATATTTGGCTTGACCAAGCTAACTCTGCACAGACTTTGCAATGACAAACTGCGGAAGTGTAACTATAAAAGTAAAATTTCCATGTATTTGACGTTAATAGTTCTATAGGTATATCAATAAAAAGTACCATGGATCATGCACGAACCTATAGTTACGAATACTATCTCAGCCATCAAAACATTTCATATGATTTAATCAATACATCCATCAACCCGTAACGTGAGTGCGTCCACGAAAATGGTTATAGTAATAAGATACGAGCTTCGTGCACCAAAATAGCCGCGTGAGACGGACCGGCGTAGTGACTCACGCGTGCGCTCGACAACGAAATGAGCTAACCTTATGACCCATTTATTGCCAAGTAAGAAAAAAGTGACCAAACTTAACAGGATAGTCTTAAAAAACATTATTTAGTTTGTTTATTTTTATCTTTCACCTACGAATTTTTATACCTCTCGCGTCGAATGATGGCCCCTATAACAGTTCCTATACCGGCCGGTATAAGACTCTTTTGGTTGAGTATAATTTATAAAATAATTAAAGAAATATGTTTTACCGTAATTTTCTTACTGGAATGGAATGTCGACATCCTACATTTTACGTGACAAGTAGGTACTCTAATAAAAATGAACTGGCATAGGTCCCACCATTGGACGTGAGAGGTACCTATACAAACAAGCATTAATAATTATTTGACTTATTTGTACAACAAGAGATCAAAGTTTGATATTTCTTCGAGTGCTTATTTTGAGTCCCGTGCAAGAGAAAGATTCTTTATTATAATTTAGAATCTCGTGCAAGAGAAAGTCTCTAATATAATAATTTAGAATCTTGAGCGTAGTAAGGGACTCTAAAGCGCACGAGATATAAATAACTTTGATCTCGTGTAGTACACAAAAATTTTCACCTGAGCAGTCAGAACATACCTATTAGACAACTTGAAAAATGTAATCCGTCTTCATCACTTAATACCTGCACTCATGTATTCTTAAGATATACAAACAATTAAGTTTAATTACCGCAATCGAACACAAAAACAAAACGTAATAATAAATTTCAGTAAAATAATATGGAAATAACGAACATCAACTGACACTTCAATCGACAACTTTTTTTTGTAAAAAAATATTTTGTAAGATACGGTCCGAATTGCGGATACGTACTATTTGTCAACTATGGTAGAAATTCTTAAAAGTAAAATAATTAATTTTGCGTGATAATCTTTGTATTTTTTGAGTTCATCATTTTAATTGTACAGTAAAATACCTAAAATAAAGTATTTTATCAGTTTTTATCATATCTTAAACTTTATTTTTATTAATTAATTATTAAGAATTCATACTCGTACGTGGTTTGGAACGATGCGGTCTGAAGTTTTCGGGGGTCTATTATAAACCCTCAAGATACCGTTGAATGTCGTTTTAACTTTTTTTGTCTGTTTCTTTTTGCTAATAGTGTGAAAGGGACGGAGATAATAGAAGCCCAGTATTTCGAACTTTGTATTAGACCCCGCATGTTGAAATGACATTTGACTATAAAGGTCACTTGAATGTCATTTTGTCTCACTCAGTGAGCAAAATCGAATTTTGCTTACTGTTTTTAAGAAGCAAAGTACCCTTGTTCGAGCTGCTGAGGTGAAAAAATACTTTTCACCTGCAAAATGCGATTTTACTCACTGAGTGAGACATAATGTCATTCAAGTGACCTTCATATTCATGTCATTTCAACATGCGTGGCCTAATACAAGTTCGAAATACTTGGATTCTATTCTCTCTGTCCCTTTCACGTCGTTAGCAATATAACGATGAATTCTCAATAATAAATTAATGAAAATAAACTTGATTAAAAAAGCACTATATTTTACGTATTTTATTGTACAATTAAAATAATGAAACCAAACACATGTACAGATTATCATGCAAAATAAATAATTTTACTTTTAACAATCTCTACTATGGTTAATAAATAGTAGTATCCGCAATTCGGGCCGTATCTTGCAAATATTTTTTTACAATTTTTGTCGATTGAAGTGTCAATTGATGTTCGTTATTGCCATAATATTTTACTGAAATTGATTTCGTTTTGTTTTTGTGTTTCATTGTGGTATTTAAACTTAATTGTTAGAACATAGTAAGAAAACATAAGTGAATAAGTGATGAAGAAGGATTTACCTACATTTTTCAGGTCCGGGTTGTCTAATATGTCCTCACTTCTGAGGTGAAAATTAGTATGTGCAACACGAGATCAAAGTTATTTACATCCCGTGCGTTTTGAGTCCCTTCCTACGCTCAAGATTCTAAATTATTATATTAGAGACTTTCTCTTGCACGAGATTCTAAATTATAATACTTAAAGAATCTTTCTCTTGCACGGGACTCAAAATAAGCACTCGAAGAAATATCAAACTTTGATCTCTTGTTGTAGAGAGAAGTACTTAAAATTCGAAAACCAAACCAGAGTATACTACAAATTTTCATGTGCTAAATTTCATTTCAGTATTAAATTACTAGGCCAATTAAAAAGACCAGTAATGCAAGCCAAAGCATTTGATCCCGTTTCTACTATAATTCATATTAATTGTGGCTTCTTAGAAGTGTACTCTTCCTATAAACCGGAACTACTTGTAAATGCTCTAGATTAATATATTAATAAGCTTTTTATCCAAGAGAATCATTGGAGAGTCAACATCATATTATGGATAACGGCTTGATTTCCTATAATGAAAGTAGATATATTGTATTAATCTTGAACTCAATGACTTGCGTTAATCAAAATGATTGACGTTTACCGTCTGTCGCGTTATTTATTTATATATACTTATGCAATATAAATAACTACACACAGCATAAGGCACATGCATTCAAAACTACACAAGGAAAAGGATGTCGAAAAACCTCCATTTTGGCCCTGCTTAGTGGGAACAAAATCGTTCTTCATTCATTTGTTGCTTTTTTGGTTGGAAAATTTTAATTCATACGATCTAGTCTAGTTACGAGTAAACGTACCTAATTTACTTATGTAGAAAACCTACTAAAACTTTTTGTTTTACTATAAGGACAAAACAAATTCTTGGAGACCTTTAGGCATTGGGAATAAAATACATGTTTTTTTCGCTAGTTTTTTTTATTAATTTTTGTCTCACTTTCGTACTCTAAAACTGCATTTTATGCCCGAGATACAAGCGGTTCAGCCAGATGTAAATTCACGAAAAATAATTCACTTGTTAGTAGCGTATTTTCCAGTACTATCACATTCCTATTTACTTGGGATTTTTTTAAATAATGCATATTATAGCATTCATTTAAAAGGAATTAAAGTAAACCAGCTAAAATATTTTTAAATCATATTCACTAAATATATTGATTCATTGTCTGTTTGTAGTCTTAAACATATTTATTAAGCGTTATATAGTTTTTTTGAACACGAGGAGTGAAGCAGACTGTACAGTACACGGTAGGTAAATTATTAGTATCTTAAAGAAGCACGTGAAACCCTCACTACTCTTAGGGTTCCACCAGGCGTGGCTCACTCCGCGATTTCGTCGCTTTGCTACAGGTAGCTAAAAGTACATCCGTTCGGCCCCAATTTTGGGGTTTGCCATAAGCCGCGCGTGGCGCTGTCGCCACCTAGCGGCCATATCTGTGCTGATCGTAACAGACGCGTTTTGTTAGAGAGTGAGTCTTCTGTACCTAGTACTATTATTTATTCTGTGGTTCCACTTACTCGCTAGGCTTAGGATTCAATAGCGTTCTCTCGACGAAGTATTGAATTTTGCTCCCTCGCAATACATTCAACTATTGTTCATTAAGTAAGTACATGTTGATTTTTCGTTTTGCTTTCGATTACTCAGGTAGATACTGGCTGAACTTGCTATCTTGAAATAAGATGATTTTACACCTGCATTTTGCACCTGCTGCAACCTGTAACAAATATTACGATACATTAGACTTTTCAAGTGCGGAATGCGGGTTAAATAGTATGCAAGAAAGAAAAAATCGTGTCCTAGAACAGAAAAGTACAACTTTGATCCCTCCTAGCAGGGAAGAAAAGTGCCACTTTGATCCCTCCTAGCGGGGAAGAAAAAGCCCTTTTTCGAATAGGTGATGTGAAAAATAATTTTGCTAAACCAACTAACTATTGTTCTTTTGATGACAACTTGATATTTTTTAATTGAGAGCACCATATTATCTGAGTTTATTACGCAAGATCTTCTTTTGATAATTATTGTGTGTTTTGTAAGTACCCAAACCCTCTCCCAATCCCTCTCGCCCATGAGAGGAGGCCTGTGCCCAGCAGGGAGGCGTATATAGGCTGAAATATATATTTATATTTTTTTATTTATTATAATTACCTATCTCATTCGATTAACCTACTACAGACGATGTTACTTTTAAGTTTGGTAATTCGTAAGATATTACCTCAAATTAATTAGTAAACATCTCATCATATGTACTCAATTAGCCAGAGCAAGCGAGGCGAAGTCAATATTTAATATATTTATTCACTGCTTTGTGTGCGACTGTTGCAACTTGAATCATCTAATCATCATGCTCCTTGATCACCATGTTGTAAAATCCGATAGCAAAAATATTATTAGAGATTTCTCTTTTGTTGCAGTGGAGAGCGCTGGAGACCAGTTGGCCATCACTTCAGGCAGACCCGGTGAGCCCTCGCCGCCGATATTCGAGCAAATCTTCAAAAATGCGAGATTTGCGCAAGGCGGTAATGCAAAATTCGAAGGAAAACTTAGGGGTAATCCTACGCCAGTAGTTTCATGGACGAGAAAGAAAGCACCATTGGTAGAATGTAACAAATATAGTATGAGCTACAACGAACAGACAGGTGATGTGTCGTTACTTATCAAGCAGATAGGGCCTGGCGACGAGGGCGAGTACACTTGTACAGCGCGCAATCAGTATGGCGAAGCTATCTGCTCCGTATACATCCAGCCCGAGGGCGTAGCAATGCCCGCACAGCAGGCCTCCCAGCAGCAGAGTTATCGACACGTTAGTGAGAGCGTCGAGCACAAATCCTACGGCACGCAAGGATTCACATCCGAGCAGTCCCGACAGACTCAGAAAGTGGCTTACACTAACGGCACTTCTGACTATTCCTCTTCAGAAGATTTCAAAGTAGATACGTTCGAATATAGACTCTTGAGGGAAGTATCATTCAGAGAGACTATCACCAAAAGATACGTGGGCGAAAGTGATATTCAAATGAACACCGAAATCGATAGAACATTAGGGGCCGTTGCCCCACCAAAGATAGCTCAGAAGCCCAGAAACTCAAAACTCCAGGAAGGGGCCGACGCCCAGTTCAACGTACAGTTGTCGGGCAATCCCAGGCCACGGGTAACGTGGTTCAGAAATGGGCAGAGGCTAGTTAACTCGAACAAACATGAAATCATAACTACACATAACCAAACCACACTTAGAGTTAAGAATACGCAAAAGTCTGATTCGGGCCACTACACATTATTGGCTGAAAACCCCAATGGATGCATTGTAACATCAGCTTACCTTGCCGTAGAATCGCCACAAGAAACTTACGTGCAGGATCACAAATCACAATATATTACGGATACTCAGCAAACAGAGACTGAAGAAAGAGTAGAAATAGTTGAGAAAGCTCTCGCTCCGCAATTCGTAAAGGTCTGCCAAGATCGAGATGTAACAGAAGGGAAATTGACGCGATTCGATTGCCGCGTCACGGGCAGACCTTACCCTGAAGTCACGTGGTTCATTAACGATAGACAAATCCGAGACGATTATAATCATAAGATATTAGTAAACGAGTCAGGTAATCATGCGCTTATGATTACAAACGTCGATCGAAGTGACAGCGGTGTAGTCACGTGTGTCGCCCGCAACAAGAGCGGCGAGACATCCTTCCAGTGCCGACTGAACGTCATCGAGAAGGAGCAAGTGGTAGCCCCCAAGTTCGTCGAGCGTTTCAGCACGCTAAGCGTACGTGAAGGCGAACCTGTGGCGCTGAATGCACGAGCAGTTGGCACACCTACACCGCGGATCACATGGCAGAAGGACGGCGTTCCGATTATACCCAATCCAGAATTACGAATTAATACCGATGGTGGAACCTCGACACTGGACATTCCTCGAGCCAAGGCGTCGGATGCGGCATGGTATCAGTGCACCGCCCAGAACGTCGCAGGTTCCACCGCCACTCGGGCAAGGCTCTATGTGGAAGTTCCGAAGGAGCCTCCGCCCGAACAAAAGCGTCTGCACTTGCCGCGGCCAACAAGGATAATCGAACCAGAGTAAGTATAACTATTAAATCGTTCGCACGTCTTGGAGGCTACATTTGATCCACTTCCCGATTTCCGATTGAGCTGAAAATTTGCATACATAAATTACATAATGTAAACCAGATGACAATGCAATCTCAATGCAATGGAGCTGATCTGATGATGGAGACCATGGAGGTGGCCATGGGAACTTGGTAATAAAACAACACAAACTAATTGTGATTGGTGTTGTTAGAATTGTCTCGATGAGTATTAGTTGCTTGTGGAAAAAACCGGGCAAGTGCGAGTCGGACTCGCGCACGAAGGGTTCCGTACCATAATGCAAAAAAAAAAACAAAAAAAAGCAAAAAAAAAAGCGGTCACCCATCCAAATACTGACCACTCCCGACGTTGCTTAACTTTGGTCAAAAATCACGTTTGTTGTATGGGAGCCCCATTTAAATCTTTATTTTATTCTGTTTTTAGTATTTGTTGTTATAGCGGCAACAGAAATACATCATCTGTGAAAATTTCAACTGTCTAGCTATCACGGTTCGTGAGATACAGCCTGGTGACAGACGGACGGACGGACGGACGGACGGACGGACGGACGGACGGACGGACGGACGGACAGCGAAGTCTTAGTAATAGGGTCCCGTTTTACCCTTTGGGTACGGAACCCTAAAAAGTACAGTGAGCTATAAAAGCTTGTACCAAAAATGAATTTTTTGCCAAATATTTATTTCTCCCATTATAATTTATTTCTAGGCCTGCTCCTGGACCAGAGATTATTTACTTAAGGCACGTGGAAAGGGCACGACCTTACGTTCCTCCGGGTGAGGAAGACCGAGTTTATCCTCCACCACAGTTTATCGTGCCACTGAAGAGTGTAACACAGATGGAAGGTGGCAAGGTTCACTTTGAAACGAGAATAGAACCGGTTGGCGACCCAACGATGAAGATAGAATGGTTGAGGAATGGACAAAGTATCGAAGCTAGTAAGTATTTAAGTATTCGAGTCTTTTGCGATATATTTTGTAAATGAGTCATTAATATTAATTCTACTGTTTTTATTTCTTGATGTTCCTTTTCTTGACACATAATAAATTTGTTCCAGGTTCAAGATTCACGTCAATATTCAGGTTTGGATACATTTCTCTAGATATGCTCAGTCTTAACATTCAAGATAGTGGAGAATACACATGCCGAGCTGTTAGTGCAACCGGTATGGCCGAGACTAAAGCAATGTTGCAAGTTACACCTAGAGCAACTATTGAAAGGACTAGCCAACACCCGGAAAGTCTTCAATACATTCAACAATTAGAAGATTACTCTAGATATCAGAACCAAGAGTCAGTCGAAGAAAATATTTCACAGAAGCCTCAATTTATCAGGCCTTTGCAAGAACTTGGTGAACTCCAAGAAGGCAGAAACGCTCACTTTGAAGCTCAATTGACGCCGGTCAGCGACCCGCACATGAGAGTGGAGTGGTACAAAGACGGTCGTCCGATTACAGCCAGCTCGCGAATCACGTCAATCTTCAACTTCGGTTACGTCTCCCTTAACATCATGCACCTACGGGCTGAAGATGCAGGTTCGTACACTGTGAGAGCTGTAAACAAACTGGGCGAAGCCGTCAGCACCGCTTCCATCAAAGTAGCGGCAAGAAGCACGGTCACCTCAGATCTCGGCATACCGGAACAAAGACGCTATATAGAAAAAACAGAACAATTAGAAGCATATCAGCAACAGCAACATGTTAAATATTATCAAGAAGTACCTGAAAGTACACAACGACCAGAATTCAAAACACCTATTAAAGATCAGCTGAACGTTAAAGAAGGTGGATTTGCCCATTTTGAGGCTCGTCTCGAGCCGGTGGGCGACTCTACCTTGAGGGTAGAATGGTTAAAGGACGGACGTCCTGTGGAAGCTAGTTCGAGAATAACGACATTCTTCAACTTTGGATATGTAGCACTGACAATTAAATCAGTGACTGTACATGATGCTGGTCATTACACCTGCCGAGCCTACAATGCTCTCGGACAGGCAACCACTAGTGCCCACTGCACTATTGTAACCAAGAAAGATATCATTGCGGAATCGCAACACCCAGGAGGTCTCGAGAAGATTCAACATCTAGAGGATACAAGCAGATACACGAAGCGATCTGAAGAAGAAGTGAAAGTAGCACCAAAACCTCGGTTCCTTGGGCCTTTGAAAGGCACAAATAAAATTGTAGAAGGGCAAAGTGCCCATTTCGAAGCGAGAGTAGAGCCTCAGAGTGACTTGACTATGTCTGTGGAATGGTATTTCAATGGAAAGCAAATCAAACAAGCTAACCGTACTCAGACTTACCATGATTTCGGATACGTTGCGTTAGATATATCCAGCGTTCGAGCTGAAGATTCCGGAACGTACACTGTTGTAGCTCGCAACGCTGCTGGAGAAGCTCAGTTGAGCACTTCAATGGTAGTAGAAAGTAAGTAACCCGTAATATGGTTTATTAATATTATTATTGAATAATTTTAAGGTTTAGACTCACTTGTATCACTCGCGCGACATGTTTCGAAGCGTCTAGGTCTCCTTTCTCAAGCACTAACAGTGCGAGCAGCGTTCACGACGGCCGTGTATCACGTACTGACTGCGTACTTAATGCAAGTGAGTCTAAACCGTAAAATTATTCAGTCTCACAACAGTTTAAATTAGAATATTTGAAATATAATACTAACTTTTTTTATTACAGCACGGTCCAGTATTGATACATCAAGTATTCATCGTGGCCTATACGAAAAAACACGCCACCTTGAAGAGTCCAAATTTGTGGAACCAATGTATCAAATTGAAGAAATTTCAAAGTCGAAACCCATTTTCGTACAGCCGCTATCAGACCCAGCGCCTGTATCAGAAGGTAAAAATATCCATCTCGAATGCAGATTAGAACCTATGGGTGATCCTACAATGAGAGTCGAATGGTTCCACAATGGAAGGGCTGTGACCGTCGGTTCCAGATTTAAGACTTATTATGACTTTGGTTTTGTGGCGCTAGATATTATTCACGCTACATCTACTGACACCGGTGAATATACAGTAAGGGCAGTCAACCACTTAGGTTCAGCTCACACCTCGGCGATGGTAAGAGTCATCGAAAGATCAGATATTCTGACTGACACTCAGAACGAACAAGCTGTCGAACAAATTCAAATGCTCGAGGATGCTGCTCGCAGAAGTAGGCAAGTTCAAGAGGACATAACAGTAATGCAGGCACCACAATTTTCAAGATCCCTACATAATGTTGAAACCATTGAGGGAACAAACGTACATCTGGAATGTCGATTGCAACCAGTTGGCGACCCGACCATGAGAGTGGATTGGTTCTGCAATGGCAGACCTATTAAGACTGGCCACAGATTTAGACCAGCTTATGAATTCGATTATGTAGCTCTTGATCTGTTAAGCGTGTATCCTGAAGATTCCGGAGTTTACACTTGTCAGGCAACAAACCAACTCGGTGAAGCTGTTACTTCTTGTGCGCTACGCGTTATCGCAAAGAAGGACCTTATTTTTGAGTCACAGCATCCAACGGGCCTCGAGAAGATTCAGTACCTCGAAGATGCTTCTCGTTATAAGAAGTCCGAAATGATTGACGAGACTATTAATATCAAACCACAGTTTGTGACTAAGCCCAAATCAATAGAAAATGTCGTAGAAGGGCATCACGTCCACTTCGAGTGTAAATTGGAACCAGTAACTGATCCTAATCTGAAAGTGGAATGGTTTAAGAATGGTCAACCCGTGACTATTGGACACCGATTCAGACCAATTCACGACTTTGGTTATGTAGCCTTAGATATCATTGATTTAATTGCAGAAGACTCCGGAGTATACACCTGTAGAGCAGTTAATCATGTCGGAACTGACGAAGTCAGTTGTAGGCTTTCTTGCCGTGGAACAGCAGACATTGTTAGGGGCACACAAAACGAAGCCGGTCTGGAACAGATTCAGCATCTAGAAGACCGAACTAAATATCAAAGATCAGACATGGTCGATGAAATTACAACCCAGGCACCTATTTTCACAACATCGCTGAAGAATATTGAAATCAAGGAAGGTCAGCGTGCGCATTTCGAGTGCAGATTGATTCCAGTTTCTGATCCCACCATGAAAGTTGAATGGTACCATAACAACCGGCCTCTTAAGAGTGGTTCCAGGTTCACGGAGACCAACAACTTCGGATTTGTTGCTCTCGACATCATGTCTTGTTTACCAGAGGACTCTGGAACTTACACTTGCAGAGCTATCAATGCACTGGGTGAAGCCGTTACCTCTGGAATTGCTATTGTACATTCCAAAAAGTCAATTTATTTGGAGTCGCAGCATGAAGGAGCTCTGGGTAGGCTCAACCAGCTAGAAGATACATCAAGATACCAGAGGCACAGTGCCCAAGATGAATTTATAACTCAGGCTCCGGTATTTACAATGCCCATGAAAGATATTAAGGTAGCCGAAAACCAGGCCGCACACTTTGAAGCTAGGCTTATTCCTGTTGGTGACCCGAAACTTCGAGTTGAATGGTTGCGCAATGGGGTCCCTATCGAAGCTTGTAAGTATTTATAAGTATATAAGAGTTATTAGTACACTATACGGTTAACATATATATTCATAAACTACTTTTTGTTAATAGCTAACCGCTTGACGACAATGCATGACTTCGGGTACGTCGCTCTTAATATGAAATACGTTAACCCTGAGGACTCTGGAACGTACACTTGCCGGGCTATAAATGAGCAGGGTGAGGCTGTGACATCCTCGACATTGTTCGTACAATGTAAGTATTATACACTTGTTCGTTTTACTTGCAAAGTTGCTTTTGTTAGAACGTCCTTTAACTGTAAAGTATAGCGTTCGTTTCTTATTTTAATTGTATTTAACAGTCTTCTTAGAGTATTAAATTATTGAACTCGAAAACAACATTGCATTACATTGATCAAATTTTAAACATAATTTTAATTGACTAAAATTTTATAACAACAAACAATCCGAACCGATACAAAATGAAACAAACAACGACTTAAGTAGTCAAGTCAAGAGTGACAGTAGATGAAACCCTATTTCAAGATATCATCTCAAAATAATACTAGGTTAACGATTGTAATTACTTTTACAGCCAAAGCATCACTCCAATTTGAATCACAACATGAAAGTGCCTTAGAAAAGATTCAACAACTGGAAGGCGCAACCCGTTACCAGCGCAGAGAGGAAGTTGATATTGCTATCAACCAGGCGCCTAGATTCGTTACTCAACTTAATGGACCTTCAAAACTAGTTGAGGGCCAAAGCGCTCATTATGAGTGCAGGATCGAGCCATACCCAGACCCGAACATGCGTGTAGAATGGTACTTCAACGGCAAGGTCCTTCAGAGTGGTCATCGCTACCGCACTTCGTATGATTTTGGTTTCGCAGCACTTGACATCCTTCAAGTATACGGTGAAGATTCTGGCGAGTACACATGCAAAGTCATCAATAACTTGGGCCAAGCTACTTCTTCAATCAAGTTAAGCGTTCAATGTAAGTATACTCGTATTGCCCAAATAGGTTAGTTCCCTATAGATGATAAGAATAAATCTATTTGTTATAAAATACACAAAAATATCGTTGTTAGGGCTCAAATTTATACATCGATTGATCGTGTCACAGCATTTGTCATCCTTACTGACTTCATAAAATCTTAATGTTCAAATACATAAAATCGAGTATTATACCTCTGTTACCATTAACTTGCAGCTAAGGAATCTATAATCAGAGACACACAACACGAAAGCGCACTGGAGAAGATACAATACCTCGAGGACGAGAGCAGAAATAAGCGCGTCGTCCGCGATGAGAGCTTTGTGGCTGAGAAGCCTCAGTTTGGCAAACCACTCAAAAATACTCATGTGGCCGAGGGCCACCCAGTCCACCTGGAAGCAACACTTACACCAGTCAACGATCCAACCATGCGTGTAGAGTGGTATTGCAACGGCAGGCCGGTCGCACAGGGCCACAGATTCAAGACTACGTACGACTTTGGTTATGTCGCACTTGATGTTCTTTATGCTTATTCCGAAGACACTGGCACTTATATGTGCAAGGCTACAAATGCCGTCGGTGAAGCAGTTACTACGAGCTCGGTAAAAGTTGATGGTAAGTAACATTAGGTTTAATAATGATCATTCTTCTCACTTATGCTTTATTCTGTACACTGCTTACTTAACTTTCTTCTTTCTAGCTAAAGCTGGTCTTTACCTCGATACCTTGGATGAGCAAAGGTTGAAAAAAATACAGGAACTTGAACGATTTGAGAGACCGAAAGCGGTTGAAGAGGAAAAACCTGGTCAACGACCGGTATTCCTTACTGCTCTAACTAGTCTTGAAAATTTGAAAGAAGGAGATAGGGCTCACTTTGAATGCAGAGTTGAGCCAATTAACGACCCCGATTTGAAAATCGAGTGGTTCCTTAACGGTAAAAAGATTAGAGCTGGTCACAGATATAGAACGACTCATGACTTTGGTTATGTCGCTTTAGATATTCTTTACACTTATTCTGAAGACTCTGGCACTTACATGTGCAAAGCTACCAACAAGCTGGGTGAAGCGGTTAACACTTGTACTATGAAGGTTGCAGGTATGTTTATATATGTATGCGTTTATAGCCTAGTATAACTTTGAAGTGCTATATAAAGGTAACAGACACTTAATAAATAATCGTTGCAGGTCACAGAAGTATCATCCTGGACACTCAACATCCCAATGGCCTTGAGAAGATCAGGCAATTAGAGGCACAAGGTCATCACACCAGGATGGAAATCGAAGAGCCCACGATCAGTATACCTAGGTTCGTCACTGAGCTTAGAGGAACAACTCACGTATATGAAGGCCAAACTGCGCATTTCGAATGCCAGGTTGAGCCTATTCATGATCCCAACTTGCGTATTGAATTTTATCACAATGGTAAAGCCCTGCAATCTGCCTCACGGTTCCATATCACTTTTGATTTTGGTTATGTGTCTTTGGATATCCAGCACTGTGTGCCAGAAGATGCAGGTGAATATTCTGTAAAAGCAATTAACGCTCTCGGACAGTGCACCTCCGCCATATCCATGACAGTAACCGCAAAAGGCAGTATTATAATGGAATCACAACGTCCCGAGGGTCTCGAAAAGATCCGGGAACTAGAATCTGTGGAGCCGTTCAAGCGGCCTGAAATTCCAGAACCGGTCACAAGGCAAAGACCCGTATTTACTCAGCCACTTCAGAACATTGATAACATACAAGAAGGACAAACAGCACACTTTGACTGCCGCCTTATCCCAGTCGGGGACCCGACTCTTAAGGTGGAATGGTTCAGAAACGAGAAGCTCATCGAAGATAGTTCCAGGATTACTAAGACCCACGATTTTGGTTACGTATCAATGACTATTACTCATGTGCGTGACGAAGACGAGGGCGTGTACATGTGCAGAGCCTCAAACCTATTAGGAGAGGCAGTTACAACTGCTGCCATGAAAATTAAGAGTAAGTCTAATACTTAACAAAACGATGTTTATTTATTTATGTATAAAAATTTGCAGATTTCTAAAACGCAACTATTTACATTTATAGCTAAGGCAGCCATCCAAATGGAAACTCAACATCCCGAGGGTATGAAGAAGATTCAACGTCTTGAAGAGCCCTCACAGAGAAGACCTGATGAACCTGAGAGAGAGTTTGAAAAGCCTATCTTTACTCAAGTTCTCACAGGGCCTTCGGAGTTATGGGAAGGACAGCATGCTCACTATGAAGCGCGCGTGGTGCCAGTAGGCGATCCTAGCCTTCGATTTGAGTGGTACATCAATGGTGTTGAACTTAAAATGGGTAAGTAGCATTTTATTAGAAATTACTTATTATAACAATATTCGAGTAAGTAGTTCGCTGTTGGTGATGTTTAGTGTAATGTGGTATTTTTTTACAGGATCAAGATTCCGTACAACGCATGACTTTGGTTTTGTAACTCTGGACATCAATTCCGTTGTCGCGGCAGACGCTGGTTTATACATGTGCAAAGCTATCAATAGAGCGGGTAGCACAGTGTCTTCGACGTCCCTAAAAGTTAAAACAAAGTCTACTATTGTTGACCAAGCAATGCGCCCAGAATCTTGGGAACAGATTCAACTTAAAGAAGCTGCAATGAATAAGGTTCCTGAAATGTTTATTGACTCCAGTGTTCAACAAGCGCCGATCTTCACTACTCATTTAAAGAGTTACGACAAACTCGTTGAAGGTCAACATGTGTTCCTCGAAGCTCAGGTCGAACCACGCACCGACCCGAACTTAAGGATAGAATGGTTTAAAAATGGAGTGTCATTAACAACAGGTTCAAGAATCAAGAGCACCTTTGACTTTGGTCTAGTGACACTGTCCATTAATGGTGTTAGAATCGACGATTCAGGTATTTATACATGCAAAGCAACAAATCTAATGGGAGAGGCTGTTTCTACTGCGTCAATTAAAATTGAAGACCGTCATTGGCTCCTTGGAGAATCCCTTCATCCTGAATCATTGGATAGGATTGGGGCCTTGGAGCAACCTAAAGCTGCCAAACCAGAATCTCCTGAGCCAACTTACGAGATCCCAGTATTTATCTCGCATTTAAATAATATCGTTTGCAAAGAAGGTGATAACATTCACTTCGAATGCAATGTCGAGCCATCTAGAGATCCTACACTGAAGATTGAATGGTTCTTCAACAATGAACCACTTCCTTCAGGTACCAGGAACAAGGCAACACATGATTTCAGTTATGTGTCATTAGACGTCACACACACGTACGAAGAAGATTCTGGAATCTACACTTGCAAGGCTACCAATAGCAAGGGTTCGGCTACTACATCTGGTTCTTTGAGGTGTACTGGAGATAAACATATTTACCTTGATACACAACATCCTCAGGGCAAATCTGGTTTGGAAGCCGTAGAACAGGCCGAAGAGGCCAGACAAGCAAAGGGTAGACGATCCTCCGTACCTGACGCAGACTATCCTAAGCCCGAGTGGGTCGTCCCTGTGGCTGCTGAGCATCAATTAGTCGAGGGTCAATCACTTCACCTTGAGGGTCAAGTTGAACCGAAGAATGACCCTAATCTGAAAATTGAATGGTATTTCAATGGGAAAGCATTACAACAGGCCTCGCGGTTCAAACTAACTAGTGATTTCGGATTTGTGACATTAGATTTAATTGATGTATATGAAAGAGACAGTGGTATTTACACATGTAAGGCTTTCAACAAAAACGGTGAAGCATTTACCTCATCGACCGTTTTCTGTACCAGCAAGGCTAACCTCATTGAAGGAACACAACATCCAAAGGGCACTGAAGGACTTGAAAAGATTCAAAACCTTGAGGACTCTCTTCGAAGAGAACCTGGTCAGAAGCCTGATGACGATAGTGGAAGGGCTCCTGAATTCACAACGGTATTCCAAGATATAGTAGATATTAGTGAGGGACAGATTGCCCATTATGAAGCTTCACTGATACCGACTGGTGACCAAACGATGGTCATCGAATGGTTCTACAATGGAAAAACAATTGAAGCGAGTCACCGTATAAGAACCGTATACGCTTTTGGTATGTGTGTTCTTGAAATTTTAGGCACCAAGACTACTGACTCTGGCACATACTCTTGCCGTGCTACTAACAAGTGGGGACAAGCTGAAATCAGTGTTAAACTGGAGTGCGTAGATAAGAGCAAGGGACAAAAACCGAGATTCACTACACACATTCAAAATGTCGAGGGCTTGAAAGACGGGCAATCGGCTCATTTTGAATGTACGGTAATACCTGTCGACGATCCCGACATGAAGATTGAATGGTATCACAATGGTCAACTTTTACGTCATTCTACAAGGATCAAGACAGTTTCTGATTTCGGTTTTGTCGTGATGGACATAGCGTACACGCAGAACCACGATGCTGGAGAATACGTTTGCCGTGCTTACAACAAATATGGCGAGGACTTCACCAAAGCTACAATTAGTTGCTACAGTAGAAGCGGAGTTTACTTGGAGAGCTTGCAGCCTGATTCGCTAGCTAAAATCAGAGAGTTGGAGAATTTACACGGCGCGCAGCAACAAACGCCATCCACTCCGTCTGCAGAGCCACCGAAGTTCCTCACACAAATTCAGGACGTAACTAAACTGGTAGAGGGCCAGAGTGCTCACTTCGAAGCGAGATTGGTACCTGTTGATGACCCAGACCTTAAAGTTGAATGGTTTTATAACGGCAAGAAACTTCCCCATGGACATAGGTATAGAACATTCCATGACTTTGGCATCGTTATATTGGATATATTATACTGCTACGAAGAAAATTCTGGTGTGTACGAGTGTGTTGCGACCAACAAATTGGGCCGTGATTCAACTAAGGCTACGCTCAAATGCACATCAAAAGAGAACTTGATCTTGGACTCGCAACTCCCGCGGGTAAGTCATTTAAATGCATACATACGTAACTATATTGATGAAAGTATATTATATTTGTCTATACTTGATTTTTATTTTCTAGGGCATGGAAGGTGGCTTAGAAAAGTTACAAACGTTGGAAGACTCGATGATACGAAGGAAAGATACCGATGTTCAGGAGGAAAGAGGAAAGGCTCCCGTATTTACTGTACCTCTATCTAATATCGAAAACCTGCGAGAAGGAGAAAACGCTCACTTTGAGGCTCGTCTTACGCCAACTGATGATCCTAACCTTAAAGTACGTATTCTAAGCTCTTAGTAATAATCGAATATAATTTTAGTTTGCGTTTTTGAACTTCATAATTTACTTCCTTTTATCAAGCAATCTACAAGCAAGCATTGCATATTAAAAATTATTAAATGTCTTTTA
This sequence comes from Cydia splendana, assembly GCF_910591565.1. Classification (NCBI taxonomy): domain Eukaryota; kingdom Metazoa; phylum Arthropoda; class Insecta; order Lepidoptera; family Tortricidae; genus Cydia; species Cydia splendana. Next base: position 41,203,596 of record NC_085987.1, on the reverse strand, counting down.
TTAACATTTTTTACGTGTTTACTAGGTCGAATGGTACTGGAACGGTAAATCACTAAAGGCTGGCTCGAGATTCAGGACGTTCTGTGATTTCGGATTTGTTATTCTAGAAATCTCGCCCACTTATCCAGAAGACTCTGGTGAATACTTATGCCGAGCTTACAACAACTATGGCGAAGCTGTAACTACGGCTTCTATGAAGGTGCAAGGCAAGCGTAATATCATCCTTGAATCGCAGTTGCCCAAAGGCATGGAAGGCACTATTGATAAGATAGCAGTGCTCGAAGGATACACTGGCACAGTAGACTCGATGTCACCTGAGGTGGAGAGCGGAAACCCGCCAGAATTCATAACCACTCCTTCTGATCTCATTTTGACTGAGAATTCTTCAGCTCACTTTGAATGTCGCTTGGTACCAATTAATGATTCTAGCATGAGAGTGGAATGGTTCCACAACGGAAAACCGTTATTGACTGGTTCTAGAGTAAAGACCATCAATGACTTCGGTTTTGTCATTCTGGAAGTTGGCGGAGTTTATCAGAGAGATGCTGGTTTATATACTTGCAAGGCTACAAACCGTCACGGTGAGGCGACCGTCTCATGTAAACTGCAAGTCAAGGGTAGACAAGGCATTGTTCTTGAACCTCAATTGCCATCTCATTTTAAATCAGGTACTGAGAGTATTCAAAGGCTTGAAGAAACTTTGCACAAGCGTGAGGAGATTATGTCCGAAGATGAAAAACCAAACCCACCGAGATTCACTGTGGAAATCAAGGATAACGTCGATGTTCCTGAGGGTGGACCGATCCACTTCGACTGCCGCGTAGAACCTGTTGGGGACCCAACAATGAGAATTGACTGGTTCCATAACGGCAGGCCATTTGCAACTGGCTCTCGCGTACACATGCTGAATGATTTTGGTTTTATTGCTCTAGATATCGATTATATCTACGCACGTGATTCTGGTGAATATACCTGCCGTGCCACTAACAGGTGGGGCTCTGCCACCACTACGGCAAGAATTACATGCAGCGCCAAACGCGATATTGTTTTAGAGTCGCAGTTACCACAAGGCATGAGTGGCGAGAAAATCAAAGAGCTCGAGAAAGGTCGCGTGAGCGATGTTCCCAAAGACGAGCCTGTGATCAGCTCTCCACCTAAATTCATTACTCAGATCCAAAGTCATACCGTAGAAGAATCAGAAGGCGTACGATTTGAATGCCGCGTAGAGCCCAAAGAAGATCCAAAACTAAGGATTGAATGGTATCGCAATGGTAAACTGTTACCTAGTGGCCACAGATACCGCACCGTGTACGACATGGGATTTGTGTCGCTTGACATTTTATATGTTTATGCTGAAGATTCTGGAGAGTACATGTGCAGAGCTGTTAATGATTTCGGCGAAGACTTCACAAAGGGCACCGTTTCGTGCAAACGTAAGTGTACTAATATTGCGAATTTCTGTAACACTATGTACCTGCGGTATAACAAGATATTGTGCAAGAATGGTATTTAATTACGTTATTTATATTTCAGAGCTGCCAGATATAATTCTCCAAAATCAAGTACCTCGCGGAATGAAGAAATCTGAAGCATTGACTCAAATGGAGGCTACAATCAAGAAGTATACGTCTGAAATATTCTTAACTGAAGATGACTTGTACGACGCTGATAAGAAACAGCCTCCGCGATTTGTGACACAGATTCAAAGCCAAACTTCTCTAGTTGAAATGGAGACAACAAAATTCGAATGCCAACTGGCCCCTGTTGGAGATCCTAATATGAAAGTAGAATGGTTCTTTAATGGCAAACCGCTACTTCATAGTAAGTACAATACAAGACATGTTAACTTTACGCCTTTGTGTAAAAGTATTTATGTGCTACGTCTAACATATTTTCCTTTTGCAGAGAATCGCTTTGCACCTATTTACGACTTCGGTTACGTCGCAATGAATTTTGGATGGGTGTATCCCGAGGACAGCGGTGAATACGTCTGTCGGGCCACCAATCTCTACGGGATGGATGAAACCCGGGCTATAATCAAGACCGCTGGCAAACCTGGCATCGTTTACGACTCACAACTACCAAAGCACATGAAGAGTATTGAGAAAATCAGAGAGATGGAAGCGTCGTGGCAAGTGTACGTAATTAAATTTCTTAATTATTTTAATGCTGTTATTTATTTTTATTGTCTTGAGTACATAGTTTAAGCAGCAGCACCTCTTGAATTATTGTCACATTCAACTTTATTTTAAGAAACTATTGGATACATTCTTAGAACAAAGATTGCATATCGATGGTTGTGTTTTGAGTGTAAATTGTGATGTTCCATGGGGAAAGGTACCTTATGAGGGTTTCTAGTTTCGGAGATATTAAATGTTTTGTAAAAAGGTGAAAAAAAATTTATTGGGTGATCTGAAACCTTAATGCTTAACGTTTGTTTACCTGTTTTTATTTTTGTTATATGTTAGTTATAAGCCTAGTAATGTCGTCTCAGAGTTTAGTAGAAAAGGTACCTTATGGAAAAGTCATTGAAAATTCCCAAAAATAACTAGTCAATACGGGAAAAGAAGTTTGGTAGAGAACTGTATTAGCATTCTGAAAAACTAATTTGATAATTTCAGTTCTGGTCGAAGGGCCTAGCAAATAGTATAACCGTACATCGACCGACATTAGAAATCCAAGTAGCCTGCTATTATACCAAAGTTACTCTCGTCTTTCTTAACTAGAGTAATCTTCATTTGGTTTGGTCGCATGCAATAAATCTGCCATTGGTTTGCTGAAAATGCCAATACCCGACGCATTGCCATAGGGGATATCTGAGGTCATCGAACCTCAAAGCCGCTTGTCTTCAATGGCAACCAAAATATATTATTAATAAGAAATAGACGATTTATACTACATTGAAAAACACCGATTGAGTACAGAACTTGACCACACACATTGCTAATTTTTGACAGGAAGTACCATTTGGAAAATTTTGATATTTAAGCAAGTAGTAGGCCAATGTCTGGCCTACGACTAGAAAAAAAAATTAGAGAAGTCACTACTTACTTCACCACGACATAAAAAAATGTTTTATTTTTTTAAACTTTTTTTTCTTTTTTTTATATTTCTTTTATTTATACTGGTATTTGTTTTTGAGTATATGTTTGAGTATAGATACATACCTAAGTAAAGAACACTATTTAAAAAAAATAAGCAAATCGCTTGAAGAGTTCCCGATAAACAATACATTAAAGAAAAACAATTTAAAAATCATAATTCAAAAACTGTTACTAGTAGGATGTTGATACTCAGCAAAAAATATCCTTCACGATAAGAGGTACTCACAAAAAAAACCCAAATCAAATTGGTTTAAGGGCCAACTTACTATGGAAAACCGACTATGGCCTTTAAATCTTGAGAGCTCATTGCAATCAATCGTGAAAATGAAACAAAACTTTATTTTCAAGAGATTGGTTAGTATACACATAAATCAGTCGATATCAAAGGTTTCTATTTATATTACAGAACAAGTCGCAACTGTTTTTTAATCTCAGGAGTCTAAGGTATTATTATTTGTAAACAACTTACTTCAGGAACATAGATTTTTAGGTGGCTAAACTTAAAACTTCTCTATCGTAAAGTTGCTCATTTTAAAACATTATTTTCAAAAAATAATATCTCTGTAACTACACAAGTTAGGAGGTTAATCTTTTGTGTTATCGATAGCTTATTTATTGTAGATTACTGGGGTATGCATAACTCCATACCCGCCATAAGGTACCTTTGACCATGAAACGTCACAATTAATAGTTTTAACACTTTTAACCTACTTGTGTCTCTATACGGCATAATATATTTAAGTCAATATTTCAGAGCTCCCGAGCAAGCAGTTGAAATGGAGAAAGCCCGCTCTCCGCCAGTGTTTGTCAGTCGTCCGGACCCGGTAACAGTCGAGGAAGGCGAGTGGGCAAGATTCTGCTGCCGTGTTACGGGACACCCGAAACCGAGGGTTATGTGGCTTCTTAACGGAAACACCATCGTTAACGTAAGATTTTTTTAATTTCTAGTAATTTTAAAACAGTAGTCCTAACAGGTAATATACTTACTTACCTATATTTTACTATATGCTTGTTAGGGATCAAGATACAAGCTGACTTATGATGGAATGTACCACTTCGATATTCCAAAGACGCGTCAGTACGACACAGGAAAGATTGAAGTGGTTGCCAGAAGCTCAGCCGGCGAAGCGGTTGCAACAAGTGAACTTAAGGTTATTCCGAGACACGATGACTACAGAGGTGTTTTGAAAAACGCTCCCCGACGTGAGTATAACACCATATTTAGGGAAAATACGGATGCGAAATTAGCTTACAGTTTACTTAATATCAATGCCAATTACTTTGAGTTAAAATATATTGCATTTTATATTGACTTAGCCGCTTTAACACACATTACTCACGCACACACCTACAGACCGCTTAAGCACAAATAAAACCCTTTGGCTTTCCTTTGCCCTTCCTTTTCTGTCCTTAAAAGAAAGTGCAGCTAAACCACCTGCTTCTACCGGCTTACCATCGGCACCTGTGAGAGGTATGTCTTGAGGTTAAATTGGTTGCTCTACATTCTAAATTAACTCTAACATGATTTGTTGATTCTGTACAGCTTGGTATGATGAAACGACACAATATCAACGTACTGAAACCGAATTGGAGAAAACTTTCGAAGAGAGACATACACAGCAACGCCAGGGCACCATTGACCATAGACCCGAGTTGAAGCCGAAATTGCACAAAGAACCCGAAACTGAGTGGCAACAATCCGTAAAGAAGAAGAAGAGTGAGGAATACTACAACAAACTCCAAGAGTTAGAGAATGAACAAGTTGTAAAGGAAAGCAGGCTGAGAGAATCGACACACCAGTACGCTATCCCCGGGGAGAAGGTTGTGAATGCTTCTGTTGCTAAGGGAATGGCACAGAAATATCAAGATACTTTGTAAGTCTTAAACAGTCTTTGCGTTTAACTTGTTGTATTTTTCTGTACCCAAATCCGTATTTAATGATTCATTGCTATAAAATTCCATTAATTAGTAAATTAAATCATATTTATATGGCTTACTGAAAATTAACTTAGGACAGAATAAATTTATTATAAAACGATTGTCCGATAAATATTTTTCTCACGGACTGGATGCAAGAGGCGCGCGATTGATTTGCCGGTCGATGTGCCGCGCGCCGCTTGAGTCCAGTCCGCGGCCTAAGCAATGCCTACTTATAAATCTTAAGCGATTAATCAAAGTAAAAATGTAAATGTTATAAATTTTCAGGGAGCAGTCTGAACAAGTGGTTGAACAGAAACAAGTAACGCAAAAGAAAGTTGTTCAAAAGCCGAGAATTCCGGATCCATCCGAGTCAACCGTTCACGGCAAGGAAGTGCACGTAGCTAAACAGAAACAGGTACAGAGAGAGGTTGTCGGTGACACAGAAATCACCCGTAAAATCACATCCACTGAGACGACTGAGGTTGAACACAAGGGCCAAACTCATGAAAGAGTAGTAGAAGGTCCAGTCAAGCCTAGCAATCCACCAGTTTTCACCAAGAAGATGCAACCCTGCAGAGTATTTGAACAGGAACAGGCTAGGTTTGAAGTCGAGTTCGACGGCGATCCACTTCCTACCATCAAATGGTACAGAGAGAACTTCCCGATCAAGAATTCGGCAGATTTTCAGATTCATACTTTCAGCACTAAGTCTATTCTTATCATAAGACGCGTTTTCATTGAAGATTCGGCCGTATTTGCTGCTGTTGCTGAAAACAGAGGCGGAACAGCTAAATGCAGTGCAAATCTTGTCGTTGAAGAACGCAGAAGGCAAGGCCGAGGTGGCATCAGCCCACCCAGTTTCACATTGACGGCCCAAAACGTTAATGTGACTTCTGGTCAGCTAGTGAGATTCGACACCAAGGTGACGGGAACCAAACCTATTGATGTTTACTGGTTGAAAAATGGACAGAAAGTTCAACCCGATATAAGAAACAAAATTTTGGAAGAAGACGGAACCTACACTCTTCTGATTCTTGAGGCGTATCCTCAAGATTCTGGAAAATACGAATGCGTAGCTATTAACACTGCTGGAGAAGCAAGATGCGACGCCGAATGCTACGTCAACGCTCCTGCCACGAAAGAAAAACCAAAACCTCAAACTAAAGCCGCAAATGCACCTCCAGAAGTGATCGAGCCGCTGAAAGACAAAGTTGTTACTGAGGGACAAGCTATCGAATTTAGCTGCAAAATTATTGGAAAGCCGACACCTACAGTTCAATGGTACAAAGGAGATAAGTTAATTAAACCATCGAAGTACTTCCAAATGTCTAGGGCAGCAGACGAGTACACACTACGTATATCCGAGGCTTTCCCTGAAGATGAAGGGGATTATAAGTGTGTGGCCTTTAATTCTGGTGGACGAATAACTGCCGCTGCAAAACTGAAAGTTTCCCAGCCAGATCAAGCTGACGCCTTGCCCACGCTGACACCATTACGTGACGTCACTGTAAATGAGGGACAGCCGGCGCAGTTCAAGACGGTCATTACAAGCAAGGTCAAACCAACTATACAATGGCTACGTGAAGGCGCTAAAATTCCGGAAACTCCCGATTTTCAGGTGGGTTTTTAGTCTAAAATTATTTTTTTATCAAATTTAGTAATAATAGTATGACGCAAGCTAGGAATCAATCAATCACTCTATTTGTAATAGAAATTACTAATTATTAACTAACTTATTTATTTATTTAACATTGAATAACATGATATGAAGTACAAAAAATATTATTACACGATATAAAAAACTTAAAACTAATTATTTCTACTTAAACCTAAACAAGCTACAACAATTATTATTAATATTATTATATGGTAAACAATAAAATCAACAAAAAATACAATTAAACAATGACAACAATAATAAAGCATTACAGGTTAGAAAGTCAGAGTCAAATATACACGTAGGCACAGTAGGTACCTATAGATGTCAGGTAGAACTACTATTATTTCAAATCATACATTTTAATTTATAGCATTTGCAAAATATACTTTAATAGAATACCTAATAAGGTTTACTAATGAAATAGGTAGTAGTATTGTAGTTTAATCTCAAATGTCATTTGATCCTTACATGTTATTAAGTATACACTTTAATTGCGGCGTTGTGTAAAATTTTATCTAAATGTTGGAAATTACATTTAGTTGTCAAAAATTAATTCTTTCATGATTCAATCCATTTCACGAGATGTTTTTCTCTATATTTCCAGATGATCCACGAGGGCAACAACGCTGTGCTGCTCATCGGAAACACGTACGAGGAGGACACCGGAATCTTTACTTGCCGGGCGATCACCTCCGCAGGCCAGGTCGAGACCTCGGCAAAACTAGTCGTCAAAAGTAAGACATAGATACAGGCAGCGAGCTCGCGTCGCGCACTTTTAATCCATTAATGTAGTGTTTCTTTGTTCCAACTCTATACCACAATGAGATCGGGTGAAAACTACTATTGTAGGTATCTTTTAAAGTTGACAAGCGTTAGTACCATGAATCCATGAATCGCTTTACACAATCGTAGCGGTTACCGCAATAACTTTCGCGCGCTTAGACGACCCCGCGATCGCAGTCGTGGTGCCATGACAACATACGACGCGAACAGACCACGCCCGGCCCGCGAGGCAGCAGGTTTTGACTAGGGCTTCCAAATACCGGACTCCTTTCAATACCGGTATTAATACCGAAACTATCTTCATCAATACCGGGATCCCGGGATCCCGGTATTGACTATGAATCGCTTAAATTTTTTGAGTTTTATTAAAAAAAGGCTCACTGTAACACCAGATATTATTTATTTATTTAAACTTAATTGCACAGAACATAGAAATAATGTACAAATGGCGGACTTAATGCCTAATGGCATTCTCTACCAGTCAACCATCGGGTCAAACAGAGACATGTAAAAATGGTGCAAGGAGAACAGAGGAATTTATTAGAACGATGGAAAACAACTGAACAACTAATAATTCTGATAAACTACATATATTATAGAATACACAAATAAAAATACTAGAATATCAAATAATTAATATACTACTACATATTTCATACATACTCATAGTATATAATATATAATGATGGACGCTACTTGAACTCTTGTTTCAGCAGATACTTATATGTATGTCCTTAGTTTAGGATATTAAACAATAATTGCCAACTGCAATAATTATAATTTCACCCTCCAGGGTGGCAATCATTTTATCTGTTGACTGCACCAGTCACATTTTTAGTTCAACCTTCAACCTAATAAACCAGCCAACTATATTCAAATTCGCCACCAAAAATTCGTTTGCCATACTACAATTCCTTGCTCATTTCTTACTACTTTTTAATATAATTTTAAGAACGAATTATATTAATATCATATCCTGAACATCACCAAATATTTATCTAACGCATACGCACAGATTTTGTTTCAATTAAATGATCTTCTTTAATTAAATGGGCAAGTAATCTTCTCGATACAGCCGAATTAATCATTTTAATGGATTTTAAACGTTATAATCGGCCCATTTTCCTTGTTTTTTAAAATACCGGGATCCCGGTATTGCATTAAAAAATACCGGTATTGAAAAATGCGTATAAATAGACGGGATCCCGGTATTTCGGGATCCCGGGATCCCGGTATTGGAAGCCCTAGTTTTGACGCCCGCAACGCCGTCGCGGGCCGCGGCAGCCGAACCGCGCGGACCGCCTCACCAGCGCGCAAGCTAACAATCTTGATTTGCAAGTGGACGCAGTTGTAAGATTTAACTCAGTAGTATTATTTGGGCGAATTTCCGCATCTAACAATGCTGTACATTCTAGCTTTTTGTGTAAATAGCCGTAGACTTTCGACGAGACAGACAGAGCCGAGGATGATGCAGCCGCGCGGCGCCGGAAGACGATGAATATGGACACACGTAACATGTGATTAACACGAACACGAGACACTCTACGTCTGTTTTGTTTTGCTTTTACCGCTACGATGTTTACTAAATGATGTACCTATTGTCGTTCAAATTGTATATTAGAATCAATACGTAATATCCAAAACGTGTCTTTGGGCGAACCGTCCAATATCCAAATGTATTTTTCACCCAATACTCTTTGATAATAATTTTAAGCCTGAGCTGATAATTAATGATTTATTTGGCCTTATTAACATTAAGAATCGGAAAGATAATCTTATGCTTTTTGTGTTGGGATCTGACCTGTGAAAACTATACTAAGATGATCTCAGTGTTGTATCTTTTACGTTTACCACTTTAATGTAAAATTTATCGGGTGGCCGACAAAACTGGAGCTTGCGTTCTAATATGTAAAACAAGTGATAATGTTTCGTATATTTTGTAAATATTAAAAAATGGCAACATAATATTTGCAATTAGACGCAAGTTCCTGCTTCAGCTTTATCCTTAAGCATGAATCACCGTTTTTGTATCCAGTTCGTCTATATTTTGGCTTTAATCGAATAATAAATGTCACACCTAACAAAGTTGCACGCAAGCTGCGATGTGATTTGCGGCGTATCTAACAGCTACGACTAACTTTGTCTGTGTCCGCGTTGCTACGTATACAGTCGGGTGGCCGGCGGCGCCGCCGCCGCGGCCGCGAGTCGCGGGGGTCACAGTGGCCGATCGTCGGGGTCGGCATATCGCGTTGGGTTCGTCCGTTTCGTTCGGAAACGCAAAGTTACTCGTGGTTGTCCCGCCACGCGCCTCGCGCCGCTGTCAACTTATTCCACAAAGAAACATAACAAAGCAATCCGCCGCTATGAGGCGCGACGCCCTCAATCAAAAGTACGCACGCATTACTTGCCTTGCCAGTTTCTATGTTTTGACATACACTGCCGATGTTGATGACCTAATATTTTCTGCAAGTACAAATCCGAATTGAATGAGATTTTATAGTTTAACGTTACAGTGATCTTTAACTTAGTTTGTTTTAAGTGCACGATATTGTTTAAATTAAATTGTGTTGTATGTTTCACCTAATTGTAATTAAGTTATTAGGCGTGGCAGTATTTTTTATCAATTAATATTTTAGTGCCTATCCATATTTAATAATATATTTATAAATTAAATTTTTGTATGTTACCTTTATGTGAAATCTGTTCAATAAATGCTATAAATTAATTAAGACTTCGCATTATTCTACATACGCAAAAACGACTCTTTGAATGCCCGCATATGAGGAGTGACCCCGCATTTTGAGATGTTTTAGGATCAGGAGTTCAGCACACGACACTGACACCTCATCAAGTGTTCACAATCAAATACATCAGACCACCTACTTACCGATGACTGTTATCCATCAGGCACCTGCTAATTGATAAACTGCACTTGTTCAACTTCTTGACCTGTAACAAAACAAAGAGGCCCTCTTATTTCCAATGGACAGTAGACTGTCTGAATTCAAAATCACGCAAAGTATAGCTTGCGTTGCTTTTTTGTCTGAGAATGTCCTTTACATTTCTGATTGAAATAGTTAATGGCACTTCGACTATAGATAAATGTTTGTTATATGCTTTAGAAACGTGAGTCAGTACCTGTACCTACCTAATGACAAATTACTGATTTTAGACGAGGTTTCTAGTCATTAGTTTTATCAGACATTGTATGTTTGTGGTTTGATCAAACTTCTTTACAAAGTCTACAAATTTTCAAATGATTCAATACTTACTAGTTAAGTGAATATAATTATGTAACCTCACTTTACACTCATTTCATAGATGAAGTTTAAAACAACTAGCACCGAGAATGCCGTTGCCGACATATGCAATCATAAACAAACATTGCCGTAAGAAATGTACCTACAGTCTATCTTATTAGATACATATATAGCTACATAATGAAAAAAGATACAAAAGTACTAGTAAGTGTTCTTAATGAAAAAAGAATAATTATAATACTCGTAAATGTGGAATTTATATTAAAACAGTTTTTTGGTACCATTTATGTCATAAAACTCAAGTATACAGCGCTGACTTCGTGCATGATGTTGATGGAGCAGAGCACAGCAGTTTTCGGAAATTCATCTCTGAGGAGTTTATAAAGAGGATGAAAGTTTATATTGGGAACGATTATTTTCTAACTGAGAGACTTGAAACTTCAAACAAAGATATTGTGTTAACAAATAGTTTCGGAAACTACTATTTTTAATAAGTGAGAGACTTTGTAAAAAGGTGTTTTCCCAAAATACAAGAAACAAGATTACAGCGTTTTTAAAATTCTCCCCTTAATGTATTTCAAATACAGGTTCAATAACGAACGCAAGAGAATAGTTATGTGACCGTTTGAGTAAGAAATATAATATCATATTATATTATTAATATGATTGGGTATAGGTAGATTCTTTTTACTTACTGGACACGTGCCCATTCTGAAATTTGGTTTTCCATGGTAAATAGACAATTTTATTCAAAACTAAACTTATGGCTAATTTAACTTTTATTCCCTGTGTCGAAGTAAGAACTTTGTTCTGCAGTTTAGTAGCTACAGTAAGTAGTCTACAGCTTAGGTAACTACCTAAAACCAAAGAGAATAGATAGTATAGAGGGGTCCTGTCATAGTAAATGTTGTAGTCACAGTAAATTTACTGCCATCTATCAACACACGACTAAAACTCAAAATGAAAACGTATAAAATTATCAAAAAACAATATATATATGGATAAATGATTTTATTATTTTTATATCATTTTGACCCATGTTCATTCACTGATATCTATGTGTTAAAATGTTAAATATGAAACGGTGTCGTCACGCCATCTAGCCGAGTATAGGCTAAAGGTGTGTGCGCCATCTATCCGAGAATGACTTCTTCTTGATTTCCGAGGCACGTTTTTTCCTTAGACTTTATTCATCTTATACGAAGTTACATATGTCTTTGCTAAAACGAATTGCATATTGCCGTCTTAATAACAACCGTCATAGTTCTAAATTCCGTCCATGCTAAGTTTGCAAGCAGTTGACATTGGCAATGTACGGGAGCGATATGCCTACTTCACAATTTTACACGAACGAAATCGCGGGCAAAATATAGACCGGAGGTATAAAAAATTTAGTATACTCGTACTTAATAATTTTTTATAGGTCAGTTATTAAGCTGATGGTATTCACAGATTTGGAAAATACGATTGTCAGTGTTGGTATTTTTTGTTTCCTATTTCTATATTTTCGTATATGTCTAATGACTCTAATGTAATAGTAGATTGTGTAACAAGGGAGCAAAATTACATATTTACGGCATGGACGTACATTAAATCCTGAACGAAGCTAAGGATTCTACAATTGCATCCTGTGAGTAGCGAGGGATTCTAACATAGAATCCTGAGCGTTGTGACGGATTCAAGTGTTAACGCCCAAGGTGGAAATAATTTTGCTACATGAAAATAACGCTTTTCACATCACCTATGAGGAAATTAAATATTTTAAGTTTCTAAACATCATTGAAGCGTTACAGCTTACATAGGTACTAACAATTTAAAAGTAAAGTTTTTAATATTACCTATGAACTGTGGCACATTATATATTTTCTAAGACAACAGCAAACACCTAAAATGATGCAATGAAAATCAAGTGAATTATTTTTGTAGATTTTTCTGGTAACAAATTAGCTCTTACCCTTTGAACCAAAAGCTTCGAAAGTACACTATGAAGACTGATACCTATAACTTATATTCATTAATATAACCAAAGAGAATAGATAGAATAGAGGGGTCCTGTCATAGTAAATTTTGTAGTCACAGTAAATTTACTGCTATCTATCGACACACGACTAAAACTCAAAATGAAAACGTATAAAATTATCAAAAAAATATATATATATATTGATAAATGATTTTATTATTTTTATATCATTTTGACCCATGTTCATTCACTGATATCTATGTGTTAAAATTGTTAAATATGAAACGGTGTCGTCACGCCATCTAGCCGAGCATAGGCTAAAGGTGTGTGCGCCATCTATCCGAGAATGACTTTTTCTTGATTTCTGAGGCACGTTTTTTCCTTAGACTTTATTCATCTTATACGAAGTTACATATGTCTTTGCTATAACGTATAGTTTTTGATTAAACCTAAGTTAACAAATTTGTATTATACACGATACAGAACCGCATATTATGATTTTGTGGAACATTTGTAATTTTTTTTATATATATAAACTTTTTAAGTTGCATAGACAAGTATGGTTGCAAGGAGACCTAAAATGTAAAAATAAAAAATATATTATTAAAATACCTAATGGTTTTCGATTTTCCTGTAAATATTACACTGATTAATTAATTCACTTAATTAAAACACGCCATTAATTAATAGCGCCACTATGATGAGTAGGGATGAAAAAGTCCATATACGAATAGGTGATGTGAAAAATAAATTCAACAAATAATTACTGTCATGGAAAAAAGAGAAGTAGAGGGACGAACACCACTTTTATTTATACATGCAGTTATAATATAGGTACTTGATGGATAACGGTACAAAAAGCTTACCTACACATAAACAGAAACACACATTAAGCGTCGAGTGAAAATTTATAAATAAGTTAAATTAATTAATTGATTTTTGAACTTTTGTGATGATGTTATGGTATACATGCAAATTTCAAAGTTATTGAATGAGAAACAATGCAGCTTTTCCATATTTTAGTGTCGTTTTTTTTTTACCCCAGGTCCCCATAAAAACAATAAGCGTATTCGCTCGACACTTGCGCCAACGAGCGTGAGCCCCTAATTTAAGATTTTCTTACATATTTTATAAAGATAAGTAATTCGTTTGTAAATTTTCGCTTGACCAATTTCACACAACTCTTCACAAATCTACTAAATACTCTCCCCTGAAATCTAAACCACTACGAGCGTTTGCACTCGTGCCAAGTCATCTTGTCACAACTCTCATCACTGCGAGCGAGTTGACGCAGTCGCTAGCGATTTTGGCTATGATAAACTCATGGTAACAGTTAAGGTGCTATCTGAGACTGAAAATCATAAGATTTGCGGGAATCCTTTATTTGGTTCACCTGATGCAATGGTAAGAGATATTTGGTCTTCAAGCTTATGGAGTTTTCAGAGTTCAAAATAGACCCCGAGGATACCAAATAACCCTGCGCGTTGGTATTAAGGTACCACATCTTACAATCTCCCAAAAGGGTTAAATTAAAACTAACCTACCAAATCAATTACTTACAACTGAGGGTGTTTTAGGGAAACCTGACATGGTAAATACATATAGGTAGTACGATAGTTGAGGCATTGTCAATTATTCAATGTTTATTGCAGCCAAGAATACGCAAGCCACAATTACAAGCCGAAAAATTACAAAATTAGTATTCAATTCAAATTAAATACTCGTAAATTAAGTTAAGCACCTTTATAAACACAATAAAATACCTTTATCTTCAATAAGTTCATTTTTGGCTTAGCTTGGCTAGCAGTTGTACTAAATGTATTAACCGCTCTAAATTATTCGTTCACAGTATTTTTTAGCTTTATTATGTATCCTAATTGCCCAATTTCTTGAATACTTGGGGAGATTTTTGTTAGTCCGATTGCCGTATTTTCTAGAGGAGAAAGCGAGGAAACTCTTCAAAATATGCACATCTGGTCATTTGGGTATTTTCCATAATAAATCGTGCAGTTTGAATCAGAAAAACCTCATTACTTGATAAAATAGAACTGCTGATGTAATATTATAGGCCAATCAAATTGGATCCAAAAAAGGCGTTTTGAGGAATGAATTCCCAGCAAGCTGGAATTCATTTAAATTCGAATCCTTCATTGGGTCCTAAATCCATATAATCTGAGTTTGCTCCATCCCAGGAGGTGTGGATAAATTTAGGGGGCCTTGGGAGATAAATTTTACGTTGGATTGATAAAACCACTCGATGTAGAAGGAACCCACCATCAATTACAATGTACTACCAGCAAGGTTGTTGTGGATCAGACACTGGTGAAAAAAAAATCAAAAAAAAAAAGAAATTTAAAGTGGCGGCTATTTTTTACAATCTTGGACTACGAATTCATATTAATGTACCTTTCGGCTCAGTTTCATTAATTTTTATCATGATTAGAGCAAATTTTCCATCGGACGTATCGTTTTTGAACTACATACAAGCAAAAAACTGAAAGAGAGCAAAATTTTTTTCATAACTCCTGGAATGGAGCAAACTGGGATTACACTAATTTAGAACGAAATGAAGGTATTAAGACGATTTCCAGCTTGCTGGGAATTAATTCCTGGAAAAAATAATTACTGGCCTATATACATAATATGATAACATTTTAGCTGCTTAATTTTTGTAGGCGTATTCATGTTTGTTCAACGATATATTCTTGTTAAGATACTGCCTACCCTTAGATATAACGTTTTAGGTAGTAGGTAGAGTGTGTAATTTTTAAGCAAAAGGTATCTACCATATTTCCGGTTGTCGTTTCCATTTTTGAATTTTTGCGGCAGTAGTCCTATTGGCAAACGGACGTCACCTTTTGTTTGCAACAGACACATGATTAATCTGATGAGTTATCTACGATAGAAAATATAAGAGTAAGGAAATGTATGCCTAGCGCTGTTTAGTTAAGATAGGTATATCTAATTTTGGCATGAGTGGAAACGCGCTTAGAATGAATACTCTGCTATTGTCACTAAACAACTGAATGAACTCTACCTTCTTTCAACTTCTGCATTAACCCCTATTAATTCAGAATTATATTACGACAAGTGCAATCTGAAAACACCAACGTTTCCTGTATGATGGAATCAGACCCACATATCAATAAAGTGACATGTGTAGAAGACACAAAATACATTGTTTGCCTACTTCTAATACCTATGCCAAGTTAGCATTATTCGGCCGGCACATTACCCATATGGTAGCCACGCCATTTTGAGTATGAATATGGGCTTGGTATTTTTAGGTAAGTGCAATAATCTAATATCTAACCATCTAACCAGTCCGACGAAGGGGTTACCAACAAGTATACGACGGTATTTTTTTGGTATTTATGTTCTTTGCCAAGGGCACATAGGTTTGAAGGCGACAGAGAAAATGTAGCTCTTAAAGTGATATGCTTATCCGATAAAGCTGGCAATTTCGTATTCTTTTAAAAGGCTATTGTTAAATATAACTGTATGTGAGACTCGTTGGTAAATCTACTGTTATTGTAGCAAAAGGAACAAGGTAAGTAAAATGAAACTTGGCATCATGGGAAACAAAAAAATAGAAAGGAAAGCAAATTGTTAAGTGGATCCCCCCCCCCCCCCCACCTTTCCGTTACTTTTGTGTCCCATTATCCAGTTATCCATTGTTTCTAGAAAAAAGGTTAAAGTTACGACAAAGCTTTCAATGAAAAAATATTCTCCATTCATTTTTAGGGTTCAGTACCTCAAAAGGAAAAAAACGGAACCCTTATATTATAGGATCACTCGTGTGTCTAGCTGTCCGTCTGTCACAGCCTATTTTCTCCGCAACTACTGAACCAATTAAGTTGAAATTTGGTACACATATGTAAGTCTGTGACCCGAAGACGGACATGTAACGTAAATAAATGATTTTAAACATAGGGGGCACTTTTGGGGGGTAAATAAGTCAATTAAAAAATAAAGTTTTGCAAACTATATCGTGTTATATATAAAATGAAAGCTCATTGTGAGAATCTCAAATTTTTTTTTTTATATATCTAAGATAAATAGTTTAGAAGTAATTTAAGAAAATAGGCATAAAATTACCACCAAAAATTATTCCGAAACTACTGGGTCTAAAATTTTGATTAAAATACACAAAATAGGTCTTTACCTATAGATTACAAGAAAACCTATTAGAAATGTGCAGTTAAACTTGAGTCGGACTTAATTACTTAGTTTTTGATCCGACCGTTACGGGTTTTTTTAAAGACATTTCACTCACGTTTTACATCTAAAAATACATTTTTAAAATTGTGTCCGACTCGCACTTGGCCGGATTTTTAAATAATATATGCCTTGGAAGTACAGCGTCGATCATACATAAGTTAACATTTGAATCCACCGGGAATGGGAAATGCAGGGTATGTGAAAAGAAAAAGTAGCCATTAGGAATTTAGCAACATATATTTTGATGCTCTTTTATCATCTATGTCCGTCGGTTGGTATTTCTTAAAGCGGCCATGCTGCCTTGTATAAGGCAGAACAAAATCGATCGTCAAAATTTACACCTCGCATAATTTGAAAATTATAATTCCTATTTCCTAGTAACACACTTTGAACGAGCAAATTTAATGAATACTATTGTTCATTGGCAGTTTTGTTGTAACTTAAACAGCTTTTCAAATAACATGCAAAATGGGACACAAGTGGGGTAGAGGGGGAAGGATCCACTTAATAAGTTGTATCCCCTTTATTTTTTTTCACACCAACATAAGCTACATGCATACAAGTTTCATGCTTTTTTCCTGTTGGGTATTTTATTTCTTGGGTACTTTTGCTTTCGAGTCGGATCAACAACTACTCTTCTAAGTGCGGAAACCTACAAATGCTTCGAGATTGGACTAGCTCAGACACTGGTCCGTGAACAGGGGCAGAATTCAGAATATACATGTTTGTGAGGTAGTCTTGGCTTTTATGAGGCAGCTATTTAATGCCTAACCCCCTTATTCATAAAACTTTACGGGCCTGATTTAGTAAATTTATGTTTTATCCCTTTCTTACAAATACATAAGTCATAAGGACAGATAACGACAAATTTAGCTAATTGAGGTTTGTAGCGCGTTTATGAATAAAGGGGTAAGTCTGTGTCTTTGAGTATTTATGGGAACGGCTTTACACATGTTACACATGAATGTTGTTTTATAATAATTATGAAGTTTGTGCATCGACTTCGTAATGACTGCTCTATTTTCGATTTAAGTTTGAAGCTCAGCGGTAATTTGCCATTGTTTGATTGAAGAAGAATCTTATTTATTAATTAGGTACCTATATTGTTTACTGATAATGCCTCCACACCGACGATAATATTTACTACAAAACTTGTGGAGTAACTTACATAATTTAACTTCAAGATACCAATAAAATACTTAAGTTTAATGTAATATCAGAATAATTTCCGCAATTTAAATAAAAACAGTTTTTGAAGTGATCGTAGATTTAAACAAAAGTTTGTCAAATAAATCCGGGTAAAATGAAGATTTTTTTTATTTAGAAGCGTATTGTAGGTTAAATGCTTTCGTTAGGTTCGCTACAACCAATTACCCATAATACCTCGTACCTAATAACATCTTAAACTCGAAACAGATTTGTTTTAAAATGCCTAAATATGTATAACCTTCTTTCCAGAATAACGTTCTATGAAAACGTCACGACAAAATCCGGGCATGCAAGATATCGTAAATCTTTTAAATGAATGTGCATTATCTAGCAGCACTTTTTTTAAATAATTTGTGGTTATCAAACTACATGATAAAATTACAAACATAATTTAACATTAGGTTGTCTGTGACTTAAATAAATAGACGGCTTAGCTTAGACCATTGTATATTCAACAGTACCTATATTTTTTTGTATACGGTCTTCTGACAGTCTTTACCAAATACTCCTGTTAAATAATTGTATTATTTTTAATTATACAAGCCAAATTATACCTTATTTATTACATTATATTTTCACAATAGTTCTTTTCTAATTGTATTCAGATTGAGATAGTTTTTGACAAAAAATGCCTCCCATATAAAAACGACTTTCAGTGCTTGGAGTCTAAGTCTGCCTGACTACCTCAAATAGAAAAGAGTTGAAAAAATATATTTTTGGTAAGATGACATTCTAATGAGCATGAAGCGAATGAAGATTATCAACAAAAACCGGGCAAGTGCGAGTCGGACTCGCGCACGAAGGGTTCCGTACCATAATGCAAAAAAACGGCAAAAAAAAAACGGTCACCCATCCAAGTACTGACCCCGCCCGACGTTGCTTAACTTCGGTCAAAAATCACGTTTGTTGTATGGGAGCCCCACTTAAATCTTTATTTTATTCTGTTTTTAGTATTTGTTATTATAGCGGCAACAGAAATACATCATCTGTGAAAATTTCAACTGTCTAGCTATCACGGTTCGTGAGATACAGCCTGGTGACAGACGGACGGACGGACGGACGGACGGACAGACGGACGGACGGACGGACGGACGGACGGACAGCGGAGTCTTAGTAATAGGGTCCCGTTTTACCCTTTAGGTACGGAACCCTAAAAAACGCTGTATACAAAATTAAAGGTATGATGGAATATATTCAGCGAAAACTCACAGAAGACCATTTATTTATTGTAACTATTATGGTTGTATTTTCAGTAGATAATACTATAATTACATATTATTAAAATAAAATAATCGCTTTTAAATATGTGCATTCAGTAATAAGATATACCATATAAAGTATGCCTGGATTTAGTCGCGTACAGTTTTACAACTGTAAATTACTTAATTAAATTAATGTGGTACTTACTTACTTAAAACTTTCTTCCCATAATTACTTTATGCAAAATTTTACAACCGAAATTTACATAAAACAAAGTAACCTAAAAAAAACAACGGGTTGCACTCCGGGAGTGCCGACAGAAGTGAAAACTCAATGACTATTAGTCCAAACATGTCTGCAGCACTATGTATAATTTGACCCATCCTCCTTTCTATTGAATAACTTTAGTTCCGAAATTGCTGATGGTCAGTGAGCTTGTTTAAAATTCGAAATTCTAATTTGTAGCGTTAATTGTTTAAAATTCGAATAAAAATTGTAAAGTTACCTTGCAGACCTCGCATCTAAATATATGTGATCATGATATTTTGAGTTTTATTCACCAGTACTAGAGTTCACTTTAGTACTGGTGAATAAAACTCAAATTAGCTATTTCATCAAGATGTAGCTTTATTTAATTATATTTGAGTGATATAAAGTTAGAATGTAACTGTGAGATCCTCTTATTTCAACCAGTACAAGATTAGAACCTTTTTCATGTAATGTCATTGAGTTTTTCTCTATTGATTTAAATGCCATCTAAATGAGTGGCCATCTAAACGTTACGGTCACGTGATCGCTGTCTCGAGTTTATCATTTTTTCCCCACCTCAAAAAGTGCCCAGCGCCGCTAAAGAAGTTTTCACTTCAAAAACTTACTTTGAAATGTTTTAAATTTCAGGAGGTATTATTTATTATTTTTCATAACACAGTGCAAGTATTTAGTCAATATACCGCTTTTAATACGCTACATTTATTTTCTAGACACACTATTCGTAACCCTGCGGCGCTATCGTAGTTGCATTTTTATCACTTGTCATGTCATGCGTCACTTTCGCACTTGCATGCTTGTTAGAAAGTGACAGGCATGATGACAGATGTCAAAAAAACGACCATCTTAGCCCTACTGGAGTTACATATGCGTGAGGAGACAAATGTCAGATATATCGGAACTGCCGAGGTGTTCAATAATGTCTGAACACGCACTCTAAAGCCTTGACAATAGAGGAGTGTTTGAGCACATTGACCATCTCGATATAGGTATCCCGTGGCGACTGTACGTTGAAACCAGTCTACAGCTTGACGCCCGAGTTTGTGCAAAAATAAACTAATAGGTTCTCGTGTTATACTGACGTCCACCTCCGGGGACATCACGGGTTCTTCTCTCAGAAGACCGCGGGCCGCTTATCTAAGCATGCTGCGCTTAACGACGGTAACTTGCCAGCGTCAACCTTCGGGCACTTCTTGAGCCGCAGGGCATTCTCACAGACAAGAGACCAGATAAAGTGTCATCCCTTTCATATCCACGGAACATCTAACAGAGTCGGGCGGCTGCACATGAAGCTAAAAAAAAAACAAAGATAAGTCTCGTAAGATAAGTCGTTTGGGGTTGAGACCCTCGTTCCGTGGGGCCCCAGCGCCTAAATCCTCTCCAATGAGGTTTCTAAGAGGTTGGCACCCGTTACGCGAATCTATCAGTATTTGAAATATTAACGTTGGTTTTATATAAGTACTACTATATACTGGTACTACCTCGCAAAACAAATTAAATCACAACAAAAGAAATCATCCGGTTTAGGAGTATGAAATAATAAGTTTCACCTCTAGCTAGACGCCTCTTGCTGCTTAGTTTTTCAATAAAAAGATTAATATAATGCATATGTCAGCATGGATTAAGGTGCATGTCACCCTGCAGACTAGACAACAAGGTTATATTTGTGTAATAACTAAGCACTGGTTATTTATTATGCCATATAAGCTAAGTTCGCATGAGGTATTTATCTGCAATCAAAAGTAAGTACTTACTAGCGTACGCAGTTAAATAAAATAGGCCTCCTCAATAAGTAGACAACAATATAATTAATGTGTCTTTTTTCTGATTACAGAATCCCGAACAGTTATTTCACGAAAAAAGTTCCAAGAAAAAACTGGTTTTAATCAATCTACGGTCGATCAAAAAACAACAACCAGCAAAGCATTATATCAGTCAACAGAAGAATCCAATATTTTACGACTTGAAAACGTACAAGATGTTGAAACTAAAACTACCACGGTTCCCTGGCGCACCAAGAGAGTGATTGAAGAATTGAAAAAAGAAGAAACTTTGGAAACTGTAAATTGGCGTAAACCAAAGCCGCAGGTACAGGAACAACAAACTTCTATGCAGCAGGTGACTTTTACCGAAGATGCAAATATATTGACTGTTGATAACAAAGAACTTATTGACAAAACGAAGGTAATCGAAACAAGGCACTGGAGAAAACCTAGACAGGACATACAGCAAATCGAAAGTGTAACGACATCTGAAGATAGTAATATACTAGCAGTTGACAAAACAATGGTCACAAGCGAAACTGTAAAACAAGAACAACTTGAGACTAAACATTGGCGTCGACCAAGATCCGAACCCAAAGAAGATGCAAGTGTACCAGAAGCAGAACCACAAGAGCAAACCAAGCGACGGTCATCAGCTTTCCAAGAGCAAAAACCTGAAACTGTACCGTGGACTCAAGAGAGCATCAAATTACGTAAAACTAAAGTAGATAAGAAAGAAATAGAAAGAGAGAAAATAGAAGACGTCACATTAAAACAAGTTCGAAAAACGTCTACACATGATACTATCGATAAAAAAATCATCGAAGATTCTAAATCGGAACATTGGAGAAAATCTCAAATACAGGGAGTTCCTAAGCATGTTGAGGGTTATACTTCATCTGAGGATGCTAACATACTAGTAATTGATAAAACAATTGACACCGCCGAAAGCGTAAAACAGGATTCACTCGAGACAAAACATTGGCGCAAGCCTCGTTCTGAACCTAAACAAGAGGCAGATGTACCCGAAGAACAAACACAAGAACCAATAAGACGAAGATCATCAGCATTCCAGGAGCAAAAACCAGAGGCTGTGCCGTGGACTCAAGAAAGCATAAAATTGCGACCTACTCAAGTTGAAAAGAGAGAAATAGCAAAAGAAAAGTTTGAAGATGTAACATTAAAACAAGTGAAAAAACCTTCAGTGGCAACCTTGCTCGAACAAGATGAGAAGAACACCGTTGGTAGAATAATCACCGAAGACACAGAAATTCTGCACGTTGATAAATCAGAAGTCATTCACCAAGAAGATATTGAGTTTAGACGAAAATCTCGCACAAAGGAAGTAAGTAAGCATTTAGAAAATATCATTTCGACTGAAGATACTAACATACTTGCAATCGACAAAACAGTTGATATATCTGAAGATGTGAAATCGGAACCACTGGAAACTAAACATTGGCGTAGACAACGATCTGAACCTAAACAGGACGTAGATGTACAAGAAGCACAACCACTAGGGCCAACAAGGCGGAGATCATCTGCTTTCCAGGAGCAAAAGCAAGAAACTGTACCCTGGACTCAAGAAAGCATAAAATTACGCCCAACAAAAGTAGAAAAGAAAGAAATAACAAAGGAAAAATTAGAAGAGGTTACACTAAAACCGAGAAAGATGTCCGTAGAGACACTTGTAATAGAAGAGTCCTTGACACGCGAAGAAGACACTGTTATATTAGAAATACCAGCTGACATATTAACTGAAGATAATGTTGCACTTAAACCCATTACAAGACAAAAAGTAAAGCAAGGAAAACTTACCGAAGAAGATCAACCTGAGGAGGTTTCATGGCGCGGTAAAAGACGACCAAAAGAAGAACAGTCATCTGAAGAAGTGGTGCTTGAACCAGTACCTAAACAAAACCTTGTCGAAGAGAAGAAATCAGAAAATGTGCAACTTAAGCCAATCAAAAAAGAGAAACCGTTTGAAGAAGAGACACAACCAGAAGAGGTATCGTGGCGAGGAAAACGCAAGCCGAAAGAAGAACAGCCCGCAGAAGAAGTTGTACTTAAACCGGTACCTAAACAGAAGCCTTTAGAGGACGAGAAGAAACCAGAAGAAGTGCAACTTAAGCCAAGCAAAAAAGACAAACCTGTTGAAGAGATAAAATCAGAGGAGGTATCTTGGCGAGGGAAACGAAAGCCGAAAGAGGAACAGCCAGCTGAAGAAGTTGTACTCAAACCGATACCTAAACAGAAGCCTGTAGAGGAAGAGACAAAACCGGAAGAAGTGCAACTTAAACCAGTGAAAAAAGACAAGCCAAAACCCGTTGAAGAAATTCAGCCGGAAGAAGTTTCTTGGCCTACCGGTAAAAGGCGACCTAAGGAAGAACAGCCTGTGGAAGAGGTTCTACTCAAACCAGTGCCTAAACAAAAGGATGTCGAAGAAGAAAAACCAAAAGAAGTGCAACTCAAGCCAATCAAAAAAGGCAAACCTGTTGAAGACGCACAGCCGGAGGAGGTATCATGGCGAGGCAAACAGAAACCGAAAGAAGAACAGCCGGCTGAAGAAGTTGTACTTAAACCGATACCTAAACAGAAGCCTTTAGAGGACGAGAAGAAACCAGAAGAAATGCAACTTAAGCCAATCAAAAAAGGCAAACCTGTTGAAGAGCCACAACCGGAGGAGGTATCATGGCGAGGCAAACGGAAGCCGAAAGAAGAACAGCCGGCTGAAGAAGTTGTACTTAAACCAGTACCTAAACAAAAGCCTGTAGAGGAAGAGAAGAAACCAGAAGAAGTGCAACTTAAGCCAATCAAAAAAGACAAACCTGTTGAAGAGGCACAGCCAGAGGAGATATCATGGCGAGGCAAACGCAAGCCGAAAGAAGAACAGCCGGCTGAAGAAGTTGTACTTAAACCGGTACCTAAACAGAAGCCTGTAGAGGAAGAGACAAAACCGGAAGAAGTGCAACTTAAACCAGTGAAAAAAGACAAGCCAAAACCCGTTGAAGAAATTCAGCCGCAAGAAGTTTCTTGGCCTACCGGTAAAAGGCGACCTAAGGAAGAACAGCCTGTGGAAGAGGTTTTACTCAAACCAGTGCCTAAACAAAAGAATGTCGAAGAAGAAAAACCGGAAGAAGTGCAACTCAAGCCAATCAAAAAAGACAAACCTGTTGAAGAGGCACAGCCGGAGGAGATATCATGGCGAGGCAAACGGAAGCCGAAAGAAGAACAGCCGTCTGAAGAAGTTGTACTTAAACCGGTACCTAAACAGAAGCCTGTAGAGGAAGATAAAAAACCAGAAGAAGTGCAACTTAAGCCAATCAAAAAAGACAAACCTGTTGAAGAGGCACAACCGGAGGAGGTATCATGGCGAGGCAAACGGAAGCCAAAAGAAGAACAGCCGGCTGAAGAAGTTGTACTTAAACCGGTACCTAAGCAGAAACCTGCAGAGGAAGAGGCAAAACCGGAAGGAGTGCAACTTAAGCCAAGCAAAAAAGAAAAAACAATTGAAGAGACACAACCAGAGGAGGTATCATGGCGAGGCAAACGGAAGCCGAAAGAAGAACAGCCGGCTGAAGAAGTTGTACTTAAACCGATACCAAAACAGAAGACTGTAGAGGAAGAGACAAAACCAGAAGAAGTGCAACTTAAACCAGTGAAAAAAGACAAGCCAAAACCCGTTGAAGAAATCCAGCCGGAAGAAGTTTCTTGGCCTACCGGTAAAAGGCGACCTAAGGAAGAACAGCCTGCGGAAGAGGTTCAACTCAAACCAGTGCCTAAACAAAAGGATGTCGAAGAAGAAAAACCGGAAGAAGTGCAACTCAAGCCAATCAAAAAAGACAAACCTGTTGAAGAGGCACAGCCGGAGGAGATATCATGGCGAGGCAAACGGAAGCCGAAAGAAGAACAGCCGGCTGAAGAAGTTGTACTTGAACCGATACCTAAACAGAAGTCTGTAGAGGAAGAGAAGAAACCAGAAGAAGTGCAACTTAAGCCAATCATAAAAGACAAACCTGTTGAAGAGGCACAGCCGGAGGAGGTATCATGGCGAGGCAAACGGAAGCCAAAAGAAGAACAGCCGGCTGAAGAAGTTGTACTTAAACCGATACCTAAACAGAAGCCTGTAGAGGAAGAGAAGAAACCAGAAGAAGTGCAACTTAAGCCAATCAAAAAAGACAAACCTGTTGAAGAGGCACAGCCAGAGGAGATATCATGGCGAGGCAAACGGAAGCCGAAAGAAGAACAGCCGTCTGAAGAAGTTGTACTTAAACCGGTACCTAAACAGAAGCCTGTAGAGGAAGATAAAAAACCAGAAGAAGTGCAACTTAAGCCAATCAAAAAAGACAAACCTGTTGAAGAGGCACAACCGGAGGAGGTATCATGGCGAGGCAAACGGAAGCCAAAAGAAGAACAGCCGGCTGAAGAAGTTGTACTTAAACCGGTACCTAAACAGAAGCCTGTAGAGGAAGAGACAAAACCGGAAGAAGTGCAACTTAAACCAGTGAAAAAAGACAAGTCAAAACCCGTTGAAGAAATTCAGCCGCAAGAAGTTTCTTGGCCTACAGGCAAGAGACGTCCTAAAGAAGAACAACCAGCGGAAGAGGTCGTCCTAAAGCCAGTGCCTAAACAGAAGCCTATAGAAGAAGAGAAACCGGAAGAAGTACAACTCAAGCCTGTCAAAAAGCAAAAGCCCAAGTATGTCGAAGAAGAACAGCCTGAGGATGTTTCTTGGCCTACCGGCAAGAGACGTCCTAAAGAAGAACAACCAGCGGAAGAGGTCGTCCTAAAGCCAGTGCCTAAACAGAAGCCTATAGAAGAAGAGAAACCGGAAGAAGTACAACTCAAGCCTATTAAGAAGCAAAAGCCCAAGTCTGTGGAAGAAGAACAGCCTGAGGATGTTTCTTGGCCTACCGGCAAGAGACGTCCTAAAGAGGAACAACCTGCGGAAGAGGTCGTCGTAAAGCCAGTGCCTAAACAGAAGCCTGTAGAAGAAGAGAAACCGGAAGAAGTACAACTCAAGCCTGTCAAAAAGCAAAAGCCCAAGTCTGTTGAAGAAGAACAGCCTGAGGATGTTTCTTGGCCCACCGGCAAGAGACGTCCTAAAGAAGAACAACCAGCGGAAGAGGTCGTCCTAAAGCCAGTGCCTAAACAGAAGCCTATAGAAGAAGAGAAACCGGAAGAAGTACAACTCAAGCCTATTAAGAAGCAAAAGCCCAAGTCTGTCGAAGAAGAACAGCCTAAGGATGTTTCTTGGCCTACCGGCAAGAGACGTCCTAAAGAGGAACAACCAGCGGAAGAGGTCGTCCTAAAGCCAGTGCCTAAACAGAAGCCTGTAGAAGAAGAGAAACCGGAAGAAGTGCAACTCAAGCCTATTAAAAAGCAAAAGCCCAAGTCTGTTCAAGAAGAACAGCCTGAAGATCTAAAACCTCTTATAAAGGAGAAATCACCCGAAGAAACTAAAGCAGAAGAAGTCCAACATACAACCACAAAGAAAGAGAAAAAGATAGCTAAAAAACAGCACATAATTCAAGAAGTCAAAGAAGAAATTGTAGAACAAGAAAATCTTCGACCAGAGCTTGTCGAGAAGACAGAAGAAGAAGAGAAACCAGAGGAAATACAGCACAAAGTTATCAAAAAGGAGAAAAAGATCGCCAAGAAAGACGTTATAAAGGAAATAATCGTACTAGAAACACAGGAAGTTACACAGCCTCAGGTCGAAGAAGAAAAATCTACGACAATCGTAACAACTCAAGAAGAAGTAGACCAAATTCAGCCAGAAGAAAAACCTGTAGAGACAGTACAAAAGCGTGTCAAAAAGGAGAAAAAGGTCGCTAAGGAAGAAATCAAAGTAGACGAAATCGTCGCCGAGGAACCAACACAACCAGAAACAGAGATTGAGGAAGAGAAAGAAGTGACTGCACCAGTGAAACCAGTTGAGACATTGCATGCGGAGAAACCCGAGGAAGTAAAAACTAGAAAAAAAGTTCTCAAAAAAGAAAAGGTTGTAGAGAAAGTCGAAGTCGAAACAGTTGTGCTAGAAAAACAAGAACAACCTGTATCCGAAGCTCAAGAAGAAGAGATTACAACAGTCGTAACAACAGAAAGAAAAAGAACGAAGATTAAGACTAAGAAGCCGGACGAAAAAAGTAAGTACTTTAATCCATTCTGATAGGCCCGACACAACCCATGCAGAAATAACGTGTTTCGAATACATTTCTCTACACTTCTGTACAGTAGGTACTGTAAGGAAGAGGAAGTATGGAAGTTTTTCTTAATTTTAATATTAGCCGAAGTAAATTAATGGACATACATATAGTTTGGCAAGAGTCGCCTGTGAGTGAAACATATTCAGAGAAAATTATACTGTCTTTTTCATCTTATACTAGTATTCTTCTCATATTATAACCCCAAACAAGAATGAGTATAGTTTTTTTATTCTACGGTTACTGGCAGAACTTGTTTGCCAGGCTATATGTACGAGTAATAATATAGTTAAAATGTAAACTATAAATCATCTAAACTACTGGATTAGATAGTCCACAGTGTCCACACCCTAGTTTTACAACATCAAAATAAATTACGTAGATTCCTTTAATAATTAGGAAGGGAAGGTATCGTTTATTTTTATGACAGATGCATGGCTAACAACTGATTACGACATTTCGAGGAAAGTGTGGTAAAAATAAATTATCAATACACTACTAAACACGCATATATTTAAAGGGTGAGGTGACTAGAAATCTCCATTACATAAAATTAATAGACACCTATTTTACAGAAGTTGGACCGATAATTATAGAACCCATTAAAGCAATGAATATTCCAGAAAATAGCAATGTTGAACTGTATGTATCTTACGAAGCAGATGAAGACAAAAAAGTGTTATGGTATTGCAACAACAAACTCCTTGAACCAAGTGACGATTGCATTATTCATACTGAAGCTGATCATTCGACGATAGAAATAAAATCAGCAGATAAAAAGAAAGTAGGAAAATTTGAAGTAGTTATTGAGTCCAATAATATGATCACAAAATCGGCAAGTACTGTTAAAATTGTAAAGCCGTCTGACGAAGCACTCATAAAACCACCAGTATTTATTCGACCCGTAAGTTCCAAACAAGTCACATTCGGTGCTATTGAGCTATTTGAAGCAGAAGTGAAATCTAATCCTAGTGCGTCGTTCCTGTGGTTTATTGGTACCAACGAGGTAACTTCTTACGCAAAAGAAAATAAATTAAATAATATTTATATCACTACTAAAGATAATGTATCATGTCTTTGTATTGAAAATATGACTCCAGATTTAGTAAACGTTATCACCTGCCGAGCAGAAAATTTTGCTGGTTCCGTATCTTGTTCTGCTTCACTAGTGCCGAAAGATAACGAAACAGAAATTAACGGTGAGAACCCAGAATTCATAGAGCCACTGAAATCAGCTTCCATAATGGACGGAGAACCTATAGTATTGTCATGCGAAGTAAAGGGAATTCCTTGGCCTAAAATAGAATGGTACCACGATAAAAGGATTATAGAAAAAGCAAGAGACGTAGCAGTGGCAAGACAGGAATCCGGTTTATGCGAACTTCACATTAAAGAAGCATTCCCAGAAATGTCGGGCACATATACGTGTATAGCAACTAATCTTTTCGGGAGTTGCTCCAGCGAATGTATTTTAACCGTAGAAGGTAGAAAAGTGGTTCCAGCTTATGACTGCATGATATGTTTTGAGCAAAAATGCATGTACGAAACAAGTAGAATGCAAATTATTTTAGCAAAAATTGCACCGTTTTGTTTTCACACACCAACATATTACAAACAATACACATGCCATGCATCTGTGTAAAACATTTTAACTTAATTAGAATATGATATTGTGGTAAATATGACATCAACTGCGTGAAGATTTATTATTGATGAATGTTAACTTCCAAATCATCCAATCAATTTTGCCTACACGTAGACTACACAAGTAGAATTGGTTTTAAACGCTTCCTAATTAATACGATATCACAATTTGTTTTTGTTTATGAGCACCGATGAGTGAATGTTAATTCATTTTGCGAAAGAAAGGTAGTGGTATTTTTTTATAAAATATAGTATATTCACTAAGATGATCGAATACAATACTTTATTCAGGACGCGCAGACCTGCAGTGGGTTATAAGTATAAGTGATCAGGGAGTAGGATCAAACTAACTTCGCATGGCATTTGCAATGTCAGACAAAGTGTGGCAATGTCAAATATCTATGAAAAAAATATGTTTATAATGACACGCCCTCACTTTGTTTTATTCAAGACGGAGTCTAATCAAAATAAATATTCGATCTTCTTAAATCATCGCATTTAATATAAAACCTATCTAACTAGGTAAATGAATGATGCTGGCTTATAAATATCTAACTGCAAAAATAGTTACATTAAAAATACTCATTTCATTAATGAGCATCTTTTTAATGAAACAAGATTTCCCTACTTAGCAAGGAAATCAGTACGTACATTTAAAGGTGGCTTTCGAATGGCAACTGCAGCTGCACGAATGCAACTACAATGCTGTTTGGACATTATGCTGCGGCCTTGACGCGGTCGCTGTCACTGACGGTTTCCTTGATAAAATGAATTTGAAGCATGAATATAGAATGCGGATGGTCTTATGGATGGTCAGTAGGAGTAGCAGAGAAAGCGCTAATATTATTGGACATAGTAAATAGTAAAAAGTCCTAAATGCACATCAAAACGGTAGACGTATTGTTGTTGCCCACCGTTCCTGGTGGGTAACAATCTAACAATGAACCCGTTTTTAGTATATTGTTAGAAATGTTTTGAAAGTGTTTTTAAATTCGTGGCATTGCTTCGAGCAACACGGAAGGGAGGCGGCTTTCGCACTATTTCCCCTCTGCCTAGGTACAAGATCAACTGATCTAGCGCGGGTAATAAAACTAGTTGCGCTCGGATTTTTCACTAGACCGAGTTCAGACGCGCGCGTGAACACAGCAGCAGAAAAAATGCCTAATTGCTCGGTTTTTTGTTGTAAAAAGAGGTCGGGGACATCAAATTTACAAAAGGAAGATGTTACATTTCACATGTAATATTTTTTTTACATATCATACGTTTAACAACATTTAAACACAATAATTATATTTTAGTCTCATGCAATTGTTGGATTTATCGATTTTGCTCGCCCAGTACAAATTGCGGATCGGTCGAGCGACAAATCCGACTTCTCATCTCTCAGAATACAATAAAATTCTTCAACGAAAATGTGTTAGTGTACGTGTTGTGACACTTGTGACTCGTCCGTACACAAAAAGAGATCGAGGTTTGCACGATTTGTCTTTGACGTGTGTCATTTTCTATGTATTTGTGTCGTCATTACAGATTGGATTTTGTATGTAACTGTGTGAGAAGTGCGACTGTGTGCACCTTTCCCCCCGCGAAAAATGGCAGAAAGATTTGTACGGTAAGATATCGCTTGGGCCCCTCCCTTCCGATGTGTCGGAAGCCGGTGTTGCTCGAAGTGGCATTGTGATGCATTGCGAACATAGTTAGGGACCCTCACGGACGCATGCGTATGGCCCATCTACAGAAAGTTTTATATCTATTATCTATGAATTGAACGTTCTTATAGTGACAATAATGGGGCTAGGAACGTCACTCATTTATCAAGGAAATTGACAATGTCAGCGCCCGCATCAATGCCGCAGCAGTATTGCAATTCGAATGTGACCTTAAATGCCGCAGCAGTTATATTGCAACTGTATCGTTGTTCAATCATACAAGCTTATAAAAAATGATTTACGAACATTATTAATGAGATATATTAGATTAACTCTATGATCAATCAACCACTTCAAGTCGAGTTCTGCTTTTGCTAGACCAGGGTCATGTATCAAATATATACGTACTAATATTGATGTTATGGTATTTTTAATCTGGGCATCCATTTATTTAAAATGTTGGAAATGTCATCAATTAGCTGGGATATACGTACAAATGTGTCTGGCAGGAAAATCTGTCATTTAATTATATGGCAAGAATTGGGGTACGTATAAAACCCCGGACAGACACGGGTACACTACATAATTCCGAAATATTTTATGCCGAATTTTAAAATATCGAATTTTATTATTCCGATTTTTAAATGCTCGACCCATCAAAATTCCGATTGTCGTAATTATCGAACGATGAAAATCACGAAGTTTTATATTTCCGAATAGTAAAACTGACGATTTTTTAAATTCCGAACCACATAATTCCGAATATAACATATCCGATAGGGAGAAACACCGAATTTAACATTTACGATTTTTGATATCACGAATTCCGAATTGACATAATTCCGAAATTTTGAATTCCGATTTGACGTGATTCCTATTTTTTAAATTAGAATAACGATATTCCGAATTTGTTGTTAATAAATAAAGGTACCTACGTTTCTACGGGGGGTAGCAGTTCTAACGTAACCTAAACCTACTTTTTTTAAAACAGTTATTTACTGTAGGGGTCGCAGTTCTAACCTAACCTATACCTACTTTTCTGTAAGCAGTAAGTTTCTAGGGGAGGGACGGTCGCAGTTCTAACCTAACCTACACCTACTTTTCTAGTAGCAGTTGGTTTCTGTGAAGGTCGCAGTTCTAACCTAACCCACTTTTCTAGTAGCAGTTGGTTTCTGTGAAGGTCGCGGTTCTAACCTAACCCACTTTTCTAGTAGCAGTTGGTTTTTGTAAAGGTCGCAGTTCTCACCTAACCTAACCTACTTTTCTAGTAGCAGTTGGCTTCTGTGAAGGTCACAGTTCTAGCCTAACCCACTTTTCTAGTAGCAGTTGGTTTCTGTAAAGGTCGCAGTTCTAACCTAACCTAACCCACTTTTCTGGTAGCAGTTGGTTTCTGTGAAGGTCGCAGTTCTAACCTAACCTAACCCATTTTTCTAGTAGGAGTTGGTTTCTGTGAAGGTCGCAGTTCTAACCTAACTTAACCCACTTTTCTAGTAGCAGATGGTTTCCGTAAAGGTCGCAGTTCTAACTTAAGCCACTTTTCTAGTAGCAGTTGGCTTCTGTGAAGGTCGCAGTTCTAACCTAACCTAACCCACTTTTCTAGTAGCAGTTGGTTTCTGTAAAGGTCGCAGTTCTAACCTAACCTAACCCACTTTTCTAGTAGCAGTTGGTTTCTGTGAAGGTCGCAGTTCTAACCTAACCCACTTTTCTAGTAGCAGTTGGTTTCTGTGAAGGTCGTAGTTCTAACCTAACCTAACCCACTTCGCTAGTAGCAGTTGGTTTCTGTAAAGGTCGCAGTTGTAACCTAACCTACTTTTCTAGCAGCAGTTGGCTTCTGTGAAGGTCGCGGTTCTAACCTAACCTAACCCACTTTTCTAGTAGCAGTTGGTTTCAGTAAAGGACGCAGTTCTAACCTAACCTAACCCATTTTTCTAGTAGGAGTTGGTTTCTGTGGAGGTCGCAGTTCTAACCTAACCTAACCCATTTTTCTAGGAGTTGGTTTCTGTGAAGGTTGCAGTTCTAACCTAACTTAACCCACTTTTCTAGTAGCAGTTGGTTTCCGTAAAGGTCGAAGTTCTAACCTAAGCCACTTTTCTAGTAGTAGTTGGCTTCTGTGAAGGTTGCAGTTCTATCCTAACCCACTTTTCTAGTAGCAGTTGGTTTCTGTAAAGGTCGCAGTTCTAACTTAAGCCACTTCTCTAGTAGCAGTTGGCTTCTGTGAAGGTCGCAGTTCTAACCTCATCTAACCCACTTTTCTAGTAGAAGTTGGTTTCTGTAAAGATCCCAGTTCTAACCTAACCCACTTTTCTAGTAGCAGTTGGTTTCTGTGAAGGTCGTAGTTCTAACCTAACCTAACCCACTTCGCTAGTAGCAGTTGGTTTCTGTAAAGGTCGCAGTTGTAACCTAACCTACTTTTCTAGTAGCAGTTGGCTTCTGTGAAGGTCGCAGTTCTAACCTAACCTAACCCACTTTTCTAGTAGCAGTTGGTTTCCGTAAAGGTCGCAGTTCTAACCTAAGCCACTTTTCTAGTAGCAGTTGGCTTCTGTGAAGGTTGCAGTTCTATCCTAACCCACTTTTCTAGTAGCAGTTGGTTTCTGTAAAGGTAGCACTGGTAGCAGTTCTAGCATGTCCAGATGATTTAAATGCATTTTTTTTGCAGATCAATTTTAAAAACGGCTGACCATTTAATTACTTCCCTTTTGAAAATCACGAATATCATTATTCCGAGTTTACAAAAGATCGAATTTCTGAATTCCGAATTATTTTATTTCCGATCGGTCAATGATTTTTCGGAATAGACAAATTCGGAAAAAAAAATCGGATTTTTTAAAAATCGGAACTTTAAGCTTTCGTTCTTATGACAATCGGATTTTAAGTATTCGGAAATAGCGCAGTCGTGATTTTCTTCTTTCGTGGTTTTCAAAGTCGTGATTTCGATATTTTGGACGTATAAAAAATCGTGATTATGAAAATCGAGGTTATGAAAGTCGGAAAAACATATTTCGGAATATTTGGGTGTTCCCGACAGACACATGTGATGTACACATTTTTACGTATGCCTCTAGCTACTATCACCATAACGTAAATATTGGTCAAGTCTTGTTTAAAACAAATATTTTTATTTATGTTTCAGCTTATGAATATGCATCTGAGGAGGATATATTGAGTGACGAGGTGAGACAAAATAACGTTGACATATTTTTTTTACACAACATCGCTAACTCTATTAGGTAACTAACTAACAAAAACATGATTACAACGGAATTAATAAAGGTCTTTAAGCATGTTATGTTAGTACACAATAACAAGGAATAAATATTTTCTTGTTTAAGATCGAAAAGTTACGTTACATTTCCCTGTAACATAATGGTTATTTATGTACAGTCACCTGCAATAATATGTTACAGAACGAATGCCGCAAAAATATCTGATACGATCTTATTTCTGTCACAATTTTTGCGTCTCTTGAAGAGTAACATAATATTGTACGCAGACATGACTATTGTAGCCAATAAGCCTAAAATCGTGCTGATAGATCGATCGCAGCGCCGGGCCGTGCTCGTCGACGTCACCATCCCCCATGATGAAAATCTCGTGAAGGCCGAGAAGGGCAAGTCCAACAAGTACAAGTACCGCCATGTGGGATGTTGACCCGACGATCATTGTTGCTATAGACGTGTCAGCGAACGGTCTCATAGCGAAGAGTCTCGACCAACACCTATAGAGACTCTCGCTGGGTGGCTGCATCAAGGGTCAGATGCAGAAGGCGGTAATTTTGGACACGGCGCGTATAGTACGTCGGTTCCTCACTCTACGGTCCTGACCACCGGCATCTTGGGCTTTGTCCCGCTGCCGGCGGCACCCTAGGTTAGGTTTTTTATAATGTGTTTATATATTTTTTGTACTGTTTGGAAGTGTTTTTATATTGTATTTTTATATTCATATTATAAAAATCCTAGCCTAAGAAGGATGATGAGTAAAGAGAATAATAATTTAAAAAAGCATTCCTTTAAAAATACTTGCCCTGATTTTAAATATTGGTAACTTACCAACAGAAAACATATAATGCATCGTAAAAAAGGGTTTAAGTAAATGATATGTATTTTCAGAAAACAAGTGACATTGAAGAATTTGCACCAAGGATTGTTAAAGCCTTACCTACGGTTGTATCTACGACAGAGGGCACACTTACGAGGTACGTGACGTTCAATAAGATTAGTAGATATAGGTAGATAACAATTATCGGGTAGTATTAAAATACTAGAATCGGGTAGATTAAAATAATAGAACAAGAAAGATCCCTTTGTCCTTGCTTGATAATGATAGGTTAAGCATGAAGTCTTTTAACTCGCCATGATCTAGTGTAGATGAACTACTCTACTAAGCGTCACTTGCACCATTCCACTAACCCGGGGTTAACCGGTTAAACCTGGAGTTAGTTACCATGGTTACCAGTACAATTTGACACTGTGTTAACGGGGTTCACCGCTTAACCCCGGGTTAGTGGAATGGTGCAAGTGGCTCTAAGTGTGCAGAGGAACCTTACATAAGGAAGGGGGTAATATGTATGTCCACGTGTCAGAAAGGTTAGGTGTTTTAACATCCGAACGAATAGCTCTATATTACACCTGGACTTTCCGACATCAGGCCGCGTAGCCAACATGCCAATCGCTTACGCTCCGTAGCGATCGAAACGCAACTGTCACGGTCGCACTAATATGGAAGAGTGATAGAGAGACACAAAGCGTTTCGTTGTCGTAGCGATAGCGGTTGTGATCTTGGCTAGGCCGGCTGGGCATCATAATATAACATTCATACTATTACTTATTGACAATGGATATAAGTGATATCCTAGACCCTTCTAGTGCACTGCCTTATGGGAATATAGTTCAGATTCGGAAACCGCTGCCAACTATTAGTATGTTGTTGGGCATGGCATTGGGTCTCCAAAACTGCCGGGAGACAGCGGCGCCGGCCATCTACTTCAGCGGAATTACGTCATCAAAATGACTCCCGCTTCGTTACGAAAATTGCACACGTGTGTGGTATTAAATGAAAACCAATGAAATATACTATATTTAATTTATACACCGTGTACCAAATTATACAACAGTTTAAGAGAAATTTACAAGAAATCAAAATGATGTAACAAAATATTCGATTATTTCGGTTTTACAACCAAACCAAAAGTCAGACGTTAAAGCAATATACTACAATAATAAACATGACATCTCAAGCCTTACACTGATACCAATAAAATCAAAATTTGACCAAAATTGTGGAAATTATGCATCAAAATGTAGGTATTCGCCAGAACAAATGCATTAAAGTTTAAAAAATCCAAATTGGTCATTTTCAGAATAATCTGCATAAGCTTCTAGTATGTTATTAGCATTATGACCTGTATTCTAAAACTGCCGGCAGACCATCTCTATTGTCTCTGGGTAACAAATAATCACTGCCGAAATTCGCAAAATGTAAATTATAGCTATACCATGAGTCACACATACACGTATGTTACACGTAATGAAAGGTTATTAAATGTATTATGATTCACCTAAACATTGTATGCAAAAAAATGTACGGTTTAAGAGGTATAAACAAATAAATACCACTTTTTATGAAAAAAGTAGGTGTATATCGATTTTATAGCTAAACTAAAAAGGTTAATAAAATGTTGCGTATAATATTAAAGAAACCAGTTATTCAACTATACATCACAACTTCAATTTTAAATTTCTGTTGTAGAAAAAAAACTAAAGCGCGCCAACAATTCTACTTTAATGCGCTCATATTATGCAAAAAATAGTTCTAATTATCGAGTATTAAATGAAGGAATGTTACATAAAATACATGAAAACGACATTTTCGACTGTAATATTAATTTATAAATTGGATTTGCTTGATAAACAAGCAAAAGAACTGATTATTTAAGTACCTAACCTCCTTCTTTGAAAGTCGGTTAAAATGTGGCTTTTATCACCTGGGCTACAAAGACGAATGAATTGCACCTCATTTATCAAAATCAGTTCAGTAGTTTCATGTCATTCATCAGAGGGCTGACCTGTATTTCAGAGGATCAGAGGGAAAATGCTGCCAGCCTTCTCAGGAAACTCTTGCAACACTCAAGATTCCACTTTTCGAACTACTCGCTACGCTCGTAGTTAAATTTTGCTTCTATATAAGCCTAATCGAGGCTTAAATATATATGTATGTTATAAGCCTCAATAAAGCATTTTGTATTAGGCATGTACCTACTTACTGGCATGTAACTTTACATTTCTATAATATTTGTAGCGTTAGGCCATGATAATAAGAGTCTATAATCTATGGGCAAATTAAACAAAAGTCGTCTCCTTCACGATTTTCGTCAACATCTCTTCTAAATACCTAAAACTGGTATGGATGTGTTCCTCGTGGTCTCTAGAATACGAATTGACCGGTTTTAGTTTATGGAGGGGGGGAGATGTCGAAAAAAAGGGGGGGAAAGTGGGCGGCCGACCAGCAATGATATTTGTTCACATCTTGAGTCATATGGGACCGATCGGTCCGTTTGAAAGAGTATTATGGCTCCTCTACACGAATGGCCAACGCTGGCTAATCCAAGGGACGCAGCCATGCGGTAGACTGAGATAGCAATATCACTTGCTCCCTCTAATGCATAAATGCGTCCCTTGGATTGGCCGGCGTTGGCCATTCGTGTAGAGGAGCCATTAAACGTGCTATTATTGTTTCATAATAACCATAGTCATAACTGTAGTCGTTTACAAAATATTTTAAAATATATGATTTTTTACCGTGCATGGATGGCATCAGTACTGACAAAACATGCGTCTAACTCAATAAATTATAACTTTACCGTAATTAATGTTCTTACAAAATATACGATAAATTTCATTGGCTTTCCAAAAACATAAGTTTTATTGGTGTATGATATTATATAACTAAGTAATGATGAATTTTGTTCAGCATGGGTCACTACGCACCGTCACGTAAATGGCGGGCGACCGGGCAACTGTTAATTATTTCTCAGGTTCTATTTTACTGATCAATTGGTGATGAATACCATTAAAATAGTACATTACTACAGAGGCCGGGACGAAAGGGGTTGCCGGCCGAAGACATATAGACGGCCGAGCGAAGCGAGGCCGGATAGGTCTGAGCGCGGGCAACCCCATTTCCCGCCGAGGTATGTATAGTGCTTTTCTCAAACATGCAATGAAATAAATAAAATAAAAAATCCACGAAACCCAAGTTTTATTTATAGAAAAAACTAAAAGCAATGTACACCCAAAATATAACCAACACGTACCTATATCATTATCACGCGTATGTTTTACACGAGTCGTGTATTTTTACTACCCGTATATTTTCATGTATCTTTGATTTTTTCGCCTTGTATCCGTCTGACTGTCGTTTTCGTCACATAAGTTTACATAGTCTTTCATGTTGATATCATGTTTCACATACATCGTTGCTTTATGCACGGAGTAAATAAGTATAATTTCCACAGTGTTGACGAATTTGTAGTTACATCCATTTAAAATATGCCACAAAACTGTTTCTAATAAACTGTAAGCCATTTTTCTTAGTTTCTCAAATAATAAAATTGCCATAAGCAACCATATACATACTTCGTCTTTGACTTGGCGGCAGAGGCAGCAAGATATTAAAATCAATTCTGCTTACGCTGCCAATTCCAACGCCTACGATTACAATTAATATTAATTTCATTATTTCGTCGGAACTCATATTAAAGTCAAAAAATCAACAACGCACCATAAATCCAATAAAACAGAATGAATATTTTTCAACTTTACCTCCATAACAATTTAAAAAATATAACTACGCGTGTTTGAGTAGACCTTTTTACCGCTAACGTTTAGATGAAATATTGTAAATGTTTTTATTTGTGTAGTTAAATTTATAATTTAAAATTATAAAATTATAGAATGTATTATTTATTAAGTTCATGTTGATTTTATACAAATAAAACTGCAAATTATAGCAAACATTGTTTTTTTTATAGGCGTAGTGGCAGAGTGTGATTACGAACCATAAAGCAAATACTGCCTCTAATTTTTTTTAATGGATGAATGCCACGATGCTGTGTCACAAATATCTGTGAAATGAAAATTAAAAAAGAGGACTTTGCCGGCCTAGGCCTGCAAGATGTGTATGAAATTCCATTAACGACCTTTTGTCCTAGCCGCACCTGAAACGTCATACTTCGCAGCCTATTATAAGGAACATAACATCAATATTTCATTGCATGTTTGAGAAAAGAATATTAAACGTACTATAATTGGTCTCTAATAACCGTAGTCATAACTGTAGTCATTTACAAAATAATTGGAAATATATGATTTTTACCGTGCATGGACATAAGTACTGGCAAAACATGCTTCTAACTCAATAGATTATAACATTACCGCAATAAATGTTTTCAAAATATATGGGTAATTTTATGATCTATCCAAAAATATAAGTTTTATTGCTGTATAATGTTGTATAACTAAGTAATCAT
Source organism: Cydia splendana (assembly GCF_910591565.1). Lineage (NCBI taxonomy): Eukaryota > Metazoa > Arthropoda > Insecta > Lepidoptera > Tortricidae > Cydia > Cydia splendana. Next base: position 41,164,226 of record NC_085987.1, on the reverse strand, counting down.
GAATTTTGTTCAGCATGGGTACTGTGCACCGTCACGTAAATGGAGCCCGGCCATCGTGAAGTTCTCATTATATTTCGGGTTTTCTGATACTTGGTGGCAGGGATGTAACGGATGTGGTTTTATCGGAACCGAAAACGGAAACAGATGTTTTCAATTTAGTTTAACGGAACCGAAAACGGAAACGGAACCGGAACCAGAATCGGAGCCTGACTTTTTAACGATGTAGTCGTTTTCCCCTTTCTAGAATAAACGTTCAGACAAAGTTTACACTTAGCCGTGTCCCCACTAATTTCATCAAAATAGTTCCAAATCAAACTTGATTTCGGCTTCATTGTGCGTTTTTTTACACACTAACATTCACCACACACACTACACACAGTCAGTAGTCAGTGCACAACAGAACACATACGATTTTAATTTTAATAACACGAATAAAACAAAGTATACAAACAAACAACAAATTAGCGTAGCACGTGGCAAGCGGGGCGATGAGCGAATGACTGGTATGATGCTTGTATTTGATGTACGCCGCCGCCGCGCGAAGCATTGACATCCGTTATAACTTCCGTTTCAAACATAACGGAACCGGAACAGAAACGGATGTGTAATACCAAACGGAAGTTCCGCCTTAACGGAAACGGAACCGGAGCTCCGTAACATCCCTGCTTGGTGGATACCATTTGCAAGCATATTAAATTTTCTGTGAATACTCGATTGTTTGAAAACTGAACTGAAAATTAACCATTTTAAAAATATTAAAGAAAATGTTTAATTTATACCATAAGAGGTTTACTTAGTGACCGAAATAATTTGAGAAAGAGATAATGTAGTAAATATAGCGTGAAATTTTTAGAATTAAATCAACAAACAATTTATTAACTTTCCAAAAATATTGTTTAGTTACCGTACAACTATAAACATTATATGTATGCCAGGACCAATATCGCCAAGCAAGCAAGCAAACACACGGCGCGGCGAGCGCCTGGTATTAGACCAGCAGCATTCTATTATTGTTTGACAGTACATTTTATAATGTAGGCATCCAAAATGTGAGGTTCTGTTATAAAATATCGATATAAATGATGGTTTGATTGTTTTGTTTTTTATCACAGCAAAACTTAAGTATGTTTTGACAAAAGCCCAGTTCTAGGTCCATAACATCGTTAAGTTCGTAGCTTCCATGATTGCAAGACCACTGCATATAAAGTACTTAATATCTGTGTTGTTATACTTGTTATATCATATAACGTACGTAATATCAGCGTAGTTTCAGCTTTAGATGGTAAATTAGCATTTATGGTCATCATTTGTAATAGGTACTCAAGAAGGTAATTGCACATTATTTACCTTTGCCACTATCTACTTTCGTTGCATTTTTGTAAGCTTAGGTACAATCTGATAACTTGAAGTAAAATCTAATGGCGAGTAAATAAAAACCGGGCAAGTGCGAGTCGGACTCGCGCACGAAGGGTTCCGTACCATAATGCAAAAAAAAAAACGAAAAAAAAAAGCAAAAAAAAAACGGTCACCCATCCAAGTACTGACCACTCCCGACGTTGCTTAACTTTGGTCAAAAATCACGTTTGTTGTATGGGAGCCCCATTTAAATCTTTATTTTATTCTGTTTTTAGTATTTGTTGTTATAGCGGCAACAGAAATACATCATCTGTGAAAATTTCAACTGTCTAGCTATCACGGTTCGTGAGATACAGCCTGGTGACAGACGGACGGACGGACGGACGGACGGACGGACGGACGGACGGACGGACGGACGGACGGACGGACGGACAGCGAAGTCTTAGTAATAGGGTCCCGTTTTACCCTTTGGGTACGGAACCCTAAAAACTAGTGTCCGACCGAAACATGTTTTTTTGCCGAAACCGAAACCGAAACCGAATGTTCGGCTTTGGCTCTAGTTTCGGCCGAAACCGAAACCGAAACCGAACCTTTTGTAGACTTGTTAAAATCGTTGAAAAAATGTTATAAAACCGCTTTTACACACATATTATGGGGCTGTCAATACCCAATGTCCTTGAAATTGATGTTACTTAAGCAGTTTTTTAAGAATAAGATTTGATAACACACGCAGTGCATGTGTTATTTTAAACGTCAAAACTTCTATGAAATTATGACGTATAAATAACATTTGCACTAGTTGCACTGCGTATGCTATCAAAATAATAGCAGTAATTTCTTGGTCTAACTCTATTCATTCACTAGTCAAGCCAACACGTAGATACAGGGTCAACCAAAAACGCGAGCGCAGCGAGCGCGAATTTTTTGTTGACAATATCGCAAGGCCGGGTACCGATCTTCACGTGGGCCTAAACGTCCGAAGTGCCCCAGTGAGGCGAACTTTCATGCGAAGTCAAAGCCGTGCTTCAGGCTTCAGGATAAGTAGTTGAGCACAGAGACTCCAACCAATGTCCATTGTATTAAAAAGCGAGATATTTCCTTGAGCGCTAGTGGCCTAGCGGTAAGAGCGTGCGACTTTCAATCCGAAGGTCGCATCGCAAGGTACAAACCCCGGCTCGTAGGAATGACTTTTTCGGAGCTTACTTATATACGTAATATCATTTGATATTTACTATTGCTTTTCGGTGAAGGAAAAACATAGTGAGGAAGCCGGACTAGTCCCGATAAGGCCTAGTTTACTCTCTGGCTTCGAAGGTCAGTCTGATGGCAGTCGCTTTCGTAAAAACTAGTACCTACGCCAATTCATGGGATTAGTTGTCAATTGGACCCCAGGCTCCCATGAGCCGTGGCAAATATTCCGGGATTACGCGAGGAAGATAATGAGTTTTCTTATTTCTTTGCCCAGGCCCAGTACCATGCGACAGTGCTATCTCATTTACTCCGATACAATTAGACAGTGTGCGCGTTATAGGTATTAACAGCCTCTTAAGACTGCGTCGACCGTCTAGTAGCGCCCTCATTAGTGGAATTGTGTTTTATAATAAACCAATTAATTTCTGTAGGTACCTATACATTAATCAGTATAATTATGTAGGTACATATTAATATTGTTGTCCTACTTATTCCCCAACTTTTGGTCTTTGTCTCATAGTTTAGTTTCATAGTACGAAGTACCATTTCGTAAGTTTCGGCCCGGCCGAAAGGTTCGGCCGTTTTTTGGCCGAAACCGAAACTACAGCCGAAACATGTTTTTTTGGCCGAAACTGGCCGAAACCGAAACCGAAACCGAACCTTCGGTCGGACACTACTAAAAACAAGTAATTATTTTAGTCCACTGATGCCGGCGTTATCTGCGGATTTATGTTGGCGAAATTAATTATACTGTCAACAACTAGGTAGAAGTCTGTGCGGAAAGAGAAGAGTCGTGGGATTTGAGGGCGCGCCAGTACTATTTTATGGTTTTTGCTATGCTGACAACACTGGTCACGTGATTATAGTACGACACTAAAGGTCATGATACTTGAATCTCTTTTGTTCCGGTTTTTTACCACGGCTTACTAAACGGAGCCTGGTGGCGGTGTAGGCTCGCCAACTCAATCCTCTGATTTAGCGCAGGCACTAGTTTTCTTTTTAAAACACACTCTTGTTTTTATGTCTCAGATACTAAAAAGTGACAGTGCGATTGACAAAAACTGCTAAAACTAGTTAAGAATCTGCCCAATACAACTGTAATTTTAGTACCAAACAAGATAGAGTCTCATTTATGTAATGCCTAATCTGTGTAGTCCAACAGTTATTTTAATACAAAACCGGGTAGATCGGGTAGAAATTGGGCAATAGAACTGGAATTTTACTATCTGGGATATATTTCACCCATTGTAAACTTGACTTGTAATGTATGTGTACATTCTTAATAATAAATATAAATATGAATAAAAATAGTGCATAAGTAGGTAGGCCTTATTGGGATATGTCCGGTTCTCTCATCTCACGATATTTTACTTCGCCGAAAAGTCACTGCTAAATATGAAATATAATTTCGTAACTAACAGAACCTAGTAAACGAACTTCCAAATAAAGAAATATTTTATTAGAAATTTTTACATATAAATATGCATAAAATGGCAAGTATCAAGCCTATTTGTCAGTTATTTTAAAGATCATGAAATCAAAAAATCATAATTATGAAAATTAATATATTTTGAATGAATATACTTACCGATTATGTACCGGAGACAAGTTACTTAGGGGGCTTATTAAATAGGTAATTATTTAATATTAAATACAACATCGTTCCGCGACTTTTTGTAAGTCGATAGTCGGCTTTTAGCCGTTTTCTTCCCGCTGACAAAACCGAACAATGTTAAATATAATTTTCCTTGTGGTTTTATGTACGTTTTTATCGTGTTTTGAAAATATGTTATACGTAAAACTTGCGGTTTTTATTAATTAAAATATACAATGACAGAAGTTTGTTTACTTTTTACAAGACAGGTGTCACAAGGTTTGATTGCCATATAAAATTTAAAATGTTAGTTCCCGTTTCTGCCACGACTCTTCTCTTTCCGCACAGACTCTACATATATGTATTATTAAAACAAAATTTTAACGGGCCTCTGATTCTTTGCAAATTTTTCTTAATGCAATATATTTTTATTTGTGGTCTACCACATTTAATTTTGGGAACAGTGAACAATAACTATCCGTGAAGTCCGGTTTTAAGTATAGTAATAGTAACATTAGGTCAATATTGATTAAACTATCTATATTTATTAACTATTTTATTTTACGGTCTAATTTATAGTTTTTGCTTACCTATTGATTCATTGGCGTTTGGCATTGTAGTTTTAGCTTGTAAGTATAACTCTATTGACAGTATAAGATGTACTACGGTATTTAAATAACGCTCGTCTGTAACTACATGATCTTAGATCTATAATAGCGACTCATAACTTCTCTGTTCGACTGTAAGTCATACAAGAGAGTTAAGTAGCGATTGGGATATAAAAAGCTATAAGTAGAAGACTTTATCACACGTTTAGAACCTTTTAAGTGCAAATTGCAGATTATTACTCATATAGATGTTAAGGTTGATCAATTCACTTTAAGCTATAAGCTATAACACTAGCAGCTTAACATGCATTATAGCGCCCAAAACAGCTACTGTAGATCTTAAATCTTTAGATGAACCTTTTAAACACTTTTATGTCACCAGAACCTGTAAACTGTAAACTAAGACTAAATATGTAGCTATTCTCGAGCCAGGCTATGACTTTAGGTAAGAAAATACGTGGGGTCTATATTAATTCGCATAACGTAATACTCCTAATTCAAATTGGCATAACGTATGTTACGCATAATTTCTAAATCGCATAACATTATTCCGCATAACTGATTACGCATAATGTTAATGCGCATAACGTAAATTGTCATAACGATAACTTGGGATAAATAATAAGCATAAAGTTACTTTGCATAATTATTAAATGGTATAAAATAAATATAAAAGGCAAATTAATAAAAATGTAGAACGGCTGGTTCAGTAGGTTCAGAGAACGAAGTTTTAAGTCAATGTAGCGCTTTTTTAGATCACAAATATATCACAATACGGTTGCCAAAAATTTAATTAGCAATCTTGCGGCCTTTCTCTAGGGCTTTCAGCGATTCGAATCCTGAGTTTTTGACTTTTGCTCTGTAAATAAAATCACTAAAATAGGTCTAAAACGCACTTTAAAAAAAATTTCACAATAAAATCAAAATATGAAAAATATTTATAAAACCTTAAAAAATCAAAACTTATTAAAAAAAAAAGAACACGAACTTACTACGCCTTAATAATGCTTTACAGCTCTAAGATTATTATTTGTTACAACAGCTTCGCTTCGTTTCGCTCGATCCTGCCTTAGCCTTGTGAACCTGACCTAACCGAGTTAGTTTTGCCTTGATCCATCTAATTCTGTTGCTTTATTAAATTATGCTAATTCATTTTGTGCCAAATAAAGTTATAGTTAATAATGTTATGCATATTTAAATTATGCGGATTCATTATTATGCGCAATAAGTGGTATGCTTTTTTAATATTATGCCTGTTCAATGTTATGCACAATTATGTTATGCCAAAACTGTTATGCGAATTCATATTATGACAATTAATGTTAGGCGTATTAAGGGGCACCCATGCTAAGTGTCGTCTAATTGTTTGTTGGGATTTATACTTATGACGGTGCGCAGTGACCCATGCTGAACAAAATTCATTACTACTTGGTTATATAATATCATACACCAATAAAACTTATCTTTTTGGAAAGCTAATTAAATGTCTCGTATATTTTGTAATAACATTAATTGCGGCAAAGTTATAATTTATTGAGTTAGAAGCATGTTTTAGCAGTACTTAGTGCATGCACGGTAAAAAATAATATGTTTTCAATTATTTTGAAAATGACTAAAGTTATGACTACGGTTATCAGAAACCATTTATAGTACGTTTAATAACCTTTCAAATGGTACCTATCACCAATTGATCAATAAAATAGAACCCGAGAAATAATGAAAAGTTGACGTCGGTCGCCCGCCATTTACGTGACTGTGGTTATATAATATCATACGCCAATAAAACTTATGTTTTTGGTAAGCTAATGAAATGTCTCGTATATTTTGTAATAAAATAATTGCGGTATAGTTGTAATTTATTGAGTTAGACGCATATTTAATCAGTACTTATGCGATCCATGCACGGTAAAAAATCATATATTTTAAAATATTTTGTAAACGACTACAGTTATGACTACGATTATTATGAAACAATAATAGCACGTTTAATACTCTTTCAAACGACACCTCACACGAACCGATCGGTCTCATAGGACTCAAGATGTGAACAGTCGAGGACATAAATATGTATACATTTCTTCACCTTAACCCATTGAAATAAGGTGAAAAAATGTATACATATTTATGTCCTCGACTGAACAAATATCAATGATGGTCGGCCGCCATCTTTGCCCACCTTTCGACCCGTCCCCCCCTCCATAAACTAAAACCGGTCAATTCGTATTCTAGAGATCACGAGGAATACATCCTTACCAGTTTTAGGTATTTAGAAGAGATGTCGACGACTTTTCTCAAAACAGGCCGGTTTCCTCCAGACTACTATTTCATATTAATATTTTTACTCGACTACGGCAGGAACTGCTATCTACATATGTATGCATTGTTTACATGAAACTACTGAACTGATTTTGATAAATGAGGTGGAATTCATTCGTCATTGTGGCCCAGGTGACAAAAGCCACATTTTAACCTACTTTCAAAGGAGGAGATTAGGTACTTAAAGAAGCAGTTATTTTGTTTGTTTATCAAGCAAATCCAATTTATAAATTAATATTCCATTCCGAAAATGTCGTTTTCATGTATTTTATGTAATATTATTTCATTTAATACTCGATAATTAGAACTATTCTTTGCATAATATGAGCGCATTAGAGTAGAATTGGTGGCGCGCTTTAGTTTTTTTTACTACAACTTCCATAGTTATTATCGGAAAATTAAAATTTAAGCTGTGATATATAGTTGAATAACTGGTTTCTTTAATATTATACGCAACATTTTATTAACCTTTTTAGTTTAGCTATAAAATCGATATACACCTACTTTTTTCATAAAAAGTGGTATTTCTTTGTTTATACCTCTTAAACCGTACATTTGTTTTCAAACAATGTTCAGGTGAATCAATAACCTTTCATTATATGTAACACACGTGTATGTGTGACTCATGGTATAGCTACAATTTACATTTTGCGAATTTCAGCAGTGATTATTTGTATGACGTCATTATTTGTTACCCAGAGACGATAGAGATGGTCTCCCGGCAGTTTTAGAATCCAGGTCATATTGCTAATAACATACTAGAAGCTTATGCAGATTATTCTGAAAATGACCAATTTGGATTTTTTTTTACTTTAATGCATTTGTTCTGCCGAATACCTACATTTTGATGCATAATTTCCACAATTTTGTTCAAATTTTGATTTTATTGATATCAGTGTAAGGCTTGAGATGTCATCTTTAATATTGTAGTACATTGCTATAACGTCCGACTTTTGGTTTGGTTGTAAAACCCAAATAATCGAATATTTATTTACATCATTTTGATTTCTTTGTAAATTTCTCTTAAACTGTTGTATAATTTGGTACACGGTGTATAAATTAAATATAGTATATTTAATTTGCTTTCATTTAATACCACACACGTGTATGCGTACTTAGTTTGGGTGAAATATGCAATTTTCGCAACGAAGCGGGAGTCATTTTGATGACGTAATTCCGCTGAAGTAGATGGCCGGCGCCGCTGTCTCCTGGCAGTTTTGGAGACCCAATGCCATGCCCAACAACATACTAAAAGCTGGCAGCGGTTTCCGAATCTGAACTATCTCTTCGACCGTTTCCCATAAGGCATAGTATTATTCTGGCAGTGGCGCATTATAACAGTTTGACTAAAACCAAAGATAATATGAAATAAAGGCGGATTGTCAAAGTAAATTATGTAGTCACAGTAAATTTACTGTCATTTTTCGTCAGAAGATTAAAACTGTTAGAATGCCATTTGACTTTGATCCAGCGATTGAAAATAAACATAGATGACGAACTAGCTGTGTAAAATTACCCCACACATATTGTGCCACGGTGGATGGGGCGTAAATATTGTGCCACGGAGCTATTTAGTTCGCAAATGGCGGCCCGTGGTGACAGTCGTTGTAAGAAGTATTTAGATTATTTCTTTAAGAAAAAAATATGCATTCAGCGGTCGGCAACCTTTTAGCAACCAAGGGCCACATAGTAGCTATTAACGAAGTTGACGCGGGCCGCACGTTGTTAATATTAATGACTTTATCAGACATAGTCGTTTGTCAATATTACATACAAAATAGCCAGGGCGGCTCGCGGGCCGCAAGTGAGAGGTTCGCGGGCCGCATGCGGCCTGCGGGCCGCTGGTTGCCGACCGCTGCTTTAGAGGCATATATTTCCAAGTATCAGAAAGTCCAGTCAAAGTGTCGTACTGCCAATAAGTCCAAGTGTATTATTGTCTTAATACCAGAATGTCTAGGTGTTATAATAATACTGTTCTTTTGAGTTTTAGCAAAGATAATAGAGTGTATAAAGAGTTACTGTCAAAGTAAATTATGTTACATTTACTGCCATCTTTCGACAGAAGATTAAAACTGTTACAACGCCATTTGACTTTGATCCTTATTCTTTCCTCGACGCCAAAGGTATGGTGCAACCTTTTTGAGCGATGGCGCCATAACCTTTGGCCTACGGTCGAGTAAATGGCGTTAATTTCAATATTTAACAAATTAACACATATCAATGAAAGAATAAGGATCAAAGTCAAATGGCGTTCTAACAGTTTTAATCTTCTGTCGAAAGATGGCAGTAAATGTAACATAATTTACTATGACAGTAACTCTCTATACACTCCATTCTCTTTGCTAAAACTCAAAATAACAGTATAATTATAACACCTAGACATTCTGGTATTAAGACAATAATACACTTGGACTTATGGCAGTACGACACTTTGACTGGACTTTCTGATACTTGGACATATATGCCTCTAACTAAAGGATTTGCTTTAAACATTTGTGCCAGAAGGCTTTCAATTGAAAGGAAGTGTGTGCTATGGTAATGATTATTAGGCTATTCTAAACAAACATTACTTTCGCTGTCACAGGTTAGAGGCAAAAGCTATAGGTAATCCGAAGCCGCAGATAAGATGGTTGAAACACGGGATGGAAATCGTTCATTCCCAAGAATACCAGATTGAAGAAATGGAAGATGGCACATCAATTTTAATTATTCCCGAGGTTTACCAAGATGATACGGGTGAAATTAAATTTGAAGCATACAACCCTCTTGGAGTGACATCAACCATTGCCGCACTATCAGTCGAGAGTTAGTCAAATTTTATTTAAGAAAATCAAATCCGAGCTACTAATTTATAATCAGGGATCGTACATTTTCCAGCATTTTTGGTGCACGAAGTGTTGTTAGGAATTGGTATAAATAATTTCAACCCTAATGATTAATTAGCGTTTATTACGTTGATATTAACCTTAATTTACCATTTCAGTTGAAATTATCTAAACCGATTCCGTTAACACCACGCGAATCGATTTGGTGCAGCGGAGTGGTGTTAACGGAATTGGTATAAATAATTTCAACCCTAATGAATTAATGATTAATTAGCGTTAATTACGTTAATATTAACCTTAATTTACCATTTCAGTTGAAATTATCTATACCAAATACGTTAACACCACTCTTCTGCACCAAAAATGCTGGAAAATGTATGATCACTGTTTATAATATATGCTTAAATTTTCAGTTTACAGGTTCAGAAGAATTTGTCAAAAGTTATCGCGAGCACACAGTTCTAATCAAATCTTCATTGTTATAACTTTCCCATCCCTTACTCCTTTTTCCATTCTAAATGTACCTTACATCCAATACAAATTAAAATATTATATTTTAGTTCTTGTGTTGCAACATTACTTTCATTACAATCAATTTCCTTCAACCTCTATACATAGATTCTGTCATAAACACTACTTTATGCACTTTATACACACTTTACCGTTTATTTTTTAATCTGAGTCTACAATATCAAAAACGAAGTAGTAATGCTGTGAAAGGGTACTGGAATCTATTTTACCACATTTCAGCAAAGACTTAAATCTACGAAAAATTCGTAAAAGAGAAACTTTATATAAAATTTTACAGCTACTAATATAATTATTGTCGGTTATAGGTATCATTGGAACAAAAGAGTATCGCAAACCGGAATGGGTGACACATATGGAAGAATTACAAGCTGCACTGAAAGGTATTATTCCAGTCCTTGTTTCTGTATTGACCCAATCAACGTAGTATTTGTTATAGAACTGGTACATGTAGTATTTTTTTTTTTAATTATCGTATCAAACCTAAATTTCACGTAAAAGTAATTAATGTATGTGGATAATCGTAACCGTGGACCAATAATATGTTATAGTTATAGTAGTTTATGTGACTGCTACATAATGAAAGGCATTAAAACTCGAATGTGGGTTTATGAAACGAACGCAGTAAGTCTCATAATAGAATCACACGAGTGTTTTAATGCCTAATTATGTACAGTTACATACACTACTTTATCTACACACATATTATAAACGTTCCATGATAAATTCACTAACCTGTAAAGTAAAATGTTTTTAAATTATCGTGTCAAACCTAAATTTCACGTAAAAGTAATTAATGTATATGGATAATCGTAACCGTGGTCCAATAATATGTTATAGTAGTTTATGTGACTGCTACATAATGATAGGCATTAAAACTCGAATGTGGGTTTATGAAACGAACGCAGTAAGTTTCATAATAGAATCACACGAGTGGTTTAATTCCTAATTATGTATAGTTACATACACTGCTTTATCTACGCACATATTATAAACCTTCCATGATATATTCACTAACCTCATATTACAGCCGACATTGGGGCACTTTGCTCTCTGGCGGAACTCGCGGATACGAGGTGGCGTCTCCGAAAAATATCTATCTTAATCGCACATTTTACACGAATCTCATGCTATACTTACTTTAAAAACAACAAAACAATTTTTTTTACTTACAAACTAATTAAAAGATAAACTGTACGTCAAATGTCGCCAAATGAAAACTTTTTTCACGCACGTCACGCATCCGTAGTTTTTTTATAATTCATAGACAAACTAGAGTTGGGGTCGATTGCCATATCGTTCGATACCAAGTAACATGCGAGATTTGTCAATTGTATGCAACTGACATTTCATTTCGAATAAAACGTCATCTCGACTGATATTAGAATAGGGGTTAAACCAAAATTCTTTGTTTTTGAAAGATGTTCGAAATTTGAATGAAATAGGTAATATTATCGAAATCGATGTTATTATTTAGCAATAATAACATTTTTACAGATAAGAAATTTGTTCTAACAAAAGAGTCTATTTTTATGGTGGTCATAATTCATAATGTATGGTTCTTGAACGCATCATGGAGGGTTTATGATATTTGGGTAGATAAAATGTAGTGTTCGTATCCGGCTCGATTACCTTATTATGTTAATGTTCATAAAACCTATTTTTGATATATATTTTTCAGCTACTCAATCTGTTCCGACTTTTGTAAAAGAAATATTAGGGGAACGTGTTCACGAAGAAGATACTGTAAAGTTTGAGGCAATTTATAGTGGAAACCCAGCCCCAGGTAAGTGATACTGAAACGTGTAGTCTGTTGATAGTTTATCCACTAAAAGTTAGAAATTATCTTTTCTTATTATAATTTGCCTGTCTGTATGTACAAAGTGCCTTCTTCTTTATCCTCTTGCAAATTTAATTCCACAATCAATTTTAAACCTGTATAGAGTTCCAAAGACAAAAACAAAACAACTGCTTCTGGGTCTTAGCTAATTCTTACACATTGTGACCGCCCACTTTATTTTTGATTTAAACCGAATAACTTAATTCAGAAGCACAAACAATATGTAATTTGTAAAACAATTTTAAACGCATTTATATAGTTACTAGCTTCTGCCCGCGACTTCGTCTGCGTGGAACGATGATGATTATTAATAAAAACTACCCTATGTCCTTTCTCGGGACTCAAACTATCTCTATACCTACCAAATTTCGTTTGAATCGGCTCAGTGGTTTAAGCGCGAAGAGAGACAGACACTTTCGTATTTATAATAGTAGTATGGTTTATACTTTCGATTCAACTAGCAATATATTTCAGAAATTCTATGGTACAAGGACGATAAAGTTATAAGAACTGATGAGCAATATACTGTAGACAATGTGGATAATCATACATGGTGTATAATTAAGAAAGCAAACAAAACAAATGAGGGAACCTATATGTGCAAAGCTGTCAGTGACATTGGAATGGCAATAACTAAAGCCAAATTGCAAGTATTCAAAGCAGGAGAAACAATTAAAAAGGCTAAAACTGTAAGAGAAAAAACCAAACTAGAAAAAACGGTTAAGCGAGAAAAAGAAGTGGTAGAAAAAGAACAAGCGAAAACAGTTTTAGATGAAGCAACTCCTACCGTCACAGAGGAAGTACAAGAAATTGAAGAGCCAAAACCAATTAAAAAAGTCGCAAAAGAAAAGGTAACAGTTAAATTAAGCTCAGCGGAACCCGTTGAAACTGTCGATGTGGCTTCCTTTAAAAAGGTTGACAAAAAAGAAAAGCTTGCACCCAAATCAGAAACTCTAAAGCCAGGTATAACACCACATGAGCATCTCATATCGTCGCAACAGCAGAAAGAGGAAACGGTCGAATCCTTTGAGAAATCTCCCATTGAGAAACAAAAAGGAATTATAAAAACTGTTGAGTCAGACTCCAAAATGGTAGCGGAGATTAATGAGTTACTTGAAGTTATCAATGCCAGGGAGTTTGGGCCTGGCGAGTCACCATTGAGAGAACTCGCAAAAATAGGTTATATGCTAAGAACTGGTGTCACGACTGAAGAAATAGAGAGTCTGTATGATTCCCAATATTTCCCAGCCCTGCGAGTGCCACAATCCCAATCAGCCTTAGTGCAGTTGGTTGAGCGCCAAGGCCATGGCGCACTCATTACAGAAGTTCTTACAGAAGAAACGACACAAGACGAAGACGTAATTGCCGCAAAGGTGGGCTTCCGCGCTTTTCTGAAGATGGTGGAAATGAAGGCCAGTTCTGTCGAAGAGGTCATTGCTCACTTTTACCCTGAAGACTTCAAACCACGGTCTTGGGAACAAAGAGAAGCACATGAGGTAACTAAAAAATTATAAGAGTAGTTTTACATCTAACACATTATTAATTTATGGAGGACATGTATATTTGTATTGAGGTTTATATCAGGTTTACTTCTGATGTGCTGGATTTGGATGGACAAATAATCAAAGTTTCTGAAACAGCGCTTAGGTAAGTGCAGGCGACAACCGCGTATTGTGAAGCAGTCCCCACAATGCAACGAGAGTTATAAATTGTGTCACGTCAGCGTATTCTAAAACTAAATGCAATGCGGTTGGCTTTTAGGCTGAGAATAAATCTTAAAAAATCATAACAAAAATGAATTATTCAGTCTATAATACACAACACATATCGTTTTATTACTTTCATCATTATTTGAAAGGTTTTATTTGCATTATCTTTTTCTGATATTAAGGAACCTGAAAAGAATTGCTGACTTTAGACAGTTACTTTATTAAATTCGGTTAAATGTAATTTTTCAATACAAACGTAGATAAGCCCTCATATTCCATCAAATTTTAACTACTGTTTCTGGCGATAGAAATGTTATATCATAATGGGTCAACCTTTTTTTAATAAATGTGGCGTTTGACATTAAATTTGATAGACTCGCCTGGGTAAGTCGACTAGGTGAATACAACTAGGTAATCGTACCTAATTCCATCTCACGCTATAGTTATAGATTCATATCATCAGTTACTGTAAAAATATAAGTACCTTGATCCTTAACAAAAAACACATTTGTAAATATAATATATGTACTTATTGTTAAAATTACAGGTCATCGTGGAGTCTTCAGCAGAACACGTCGCGGAAAGTCGTACAATGAAAGTTATTAAAGGTTGGAACTTAAATCTTTAATAATTTACAGTCGAATTAAGTACTTAATTAAAAAAAACGTAGCTTTATGACACTTCATTTGACAAAAGTTAAATAAGCATGACTTTACGGCACAAGGTAAACCCATGTTTAGTGCTGAATTGGGACCGCAACATCATTTTTTAGGGTTCCGTACCCAAAGGGTAAAAACGGGATCCTATTACTAAGACTCTGTCCGTCTGTCTGCCACCAGGCGGTATCTCAGGAACCGTGATAGCTAATAGGCAGTTGAAATTTTCACAGATGATGTATTTCTGTTGCCGCTATAACAACATGCCTATACTAAAAACAGAATATAATAAATATTTAAGTTTGGCTCCCATTCAACAAACGTGATTTTTTTTGCAGTTTCTTTGCGGAATTGTAGGTACGGAACCCTTCGTGTGCGATTTCGAATCGCACTTGGCCGGTTTTTAGCAACATACGGGTCGACTAACAAGAAGCGAAATTGAAAGTTGTTAATGTTAGACATATTTTTGACGTCGACTGTACCTCGTTTTCATTTTTTTACGGTTAAAACGCATCTCACCTTAAAACGCGATTTAAAGATTTTCAGAATATTTCCAAGCGGGTTTAACTACATATAGTAAGAATGTGATGCATTTGTTTATTATTACTTGACAACTTTTTCTTGTTTTTTTTTGTTAGAATCAATGTAAACAAACCTTTGCTTCAAACAAATTTGCCAAAAGTTCACTATTTGACTCATTAAAGATCATTCTTGTACTTACACATATTGAGTTAAATAGTGAACTTTTGGCTAATTTGTTACCGTGATATTAGCATGAAAATAATGCTATAGAATTTAACGAATTGTTCTTGTTATCAGATACATCGGAGGTTGTCGAGGAAGAAGGTAAGCCCAATCAAACGTACTCAATGTATGTACTAATTTGAGAAAATGAAAGAAAATTGCTTATATTTTGTGGTGATTATGTCATACACCACTT
This sequence comes from Cydia splendana, assembly GCF_910591565.1. Classification (NCBI taxonomy): domain Eukaryota; kingdom Metazoa; phylum Arthropoda; class Insecta; order Lepidoptera; family Tortricidae; genus Cydia; species Cydia splendana. The sequence goes on along the minus strand of NC_085987.1, from coordinate 41,148,663 downwards.
TTGCTTATAACTCTTGTTTTGGAAATTAACTTAAATGCGGCTGTTTATTATTTTAACTTAAGTATTTGAACCTAAGTATTTGAAGTATTTTAGGTGTTTAAACATTAATGCTTACTTTAATAGCGTAATAAGAAATAACTAATATTTTAGCCCTTTCGAGATCTACATTAAAAGAAAAATGTTGTAACGCTTCAAACTGCTAATTTATCCGACTGCGGCGATGTCGTTATGGTATAAAACAAGTATTACAATGGAACAATTTAGTTCGATGGCAGCATTATGTTACTTTACATTTTACCACAATCGGATAAAAAGTTAACAACTATTAGCAACGTTACAAAACGTCGATCACTCGATTAATGTGTTTTCAGCTTTTTTATTAATGGTGCAGCTTTCAATTTGCAAACGTGTGTGCTTCTTTCGTGTTCACGATTTATTTAACTACAGTTATATCAAGTAAGTACCGCTTAATACTAGTTACAAGATAGATAGAACACTGACCTACTTTCTCTGACAGAAAACATTAACAAGAATAATAACTGCTTTTTAACACTCTTTTAAACATGTCTTCACCCACTAAGGTCACATTTAATTTTAATTTCAAAATGCTTGCACTTAAGTAACACAAATATACTCTACTGTAATGTATAATTCACAGATGTCAAAGAAAAAGATCAAGTCAGACGCAAAAAGCATACTAAACAGAAAAACATCTCCGAGTTACGCATTGAAGAAGAAATTGTTGGAGAAAGAAAAGCAGTTAAAACAGTCCATCCTAGAGAAAATGTTGAAATTTATGAAGACGACGAAGCAGGCTTACTTGAAACTGCAGAGATGATCTACAAAACTGCGATGGCTACAGCTATTCATGAAAATAAAATAGAAGTAGTCCCTGCTAGTGAGGTATCTCATATAACACCAGACAAAAAAACCGATAATATTAAGGCTAACCTTAAAATTGACACTAACTACCCAATAGTTAACGCATCTCAACAAGCTGAAGAAAGAGAAGAATCATTGCATGTTAAAGAACAAGTCAAACTTCATGTCAAACCATCTATACCTGAAAATGAGTCACTAGAAGTAACTGAAATAGAAATCAGCAATTCTCTGGATGAATACTCAGCAGATCGTATTAAAGCCGATGCTAAAGCAGTGAAGAACATTGTCCCAATAGAAAGTTTAGTAACAACAGAAGTGCAAGCAGATTTGGACTTGACCGATCTGCAAAAAGCTGAAACGTGCTTTAGTAGTGCTAAACCATCTGTTACATTAAAAGATGCTGTAAACGTATCAGAACAAATAACGAACATAAAGGAAGAGTCATTCGATAAACAAGAGATTAAGAAGTCAAATGCAGCAGTGTCAGTTTCTCCCTTATTAGGATTAAGCGTTACAGAAATTACGGACGAACTAAAAGAATATGACATTGAAAGCAAGACAACAGAAAAAGCCGCCACGTCTCGGCTTAATTTCAATTTGCATGAATCACTTCAAGTCGGAGAAGTTTTCGTTGAAGATAAGTCTGGAAGATATTACCCAGAACTAATAGTACCTACAGAAACAGCTCGAAAAGATGTTTTAACATCTAACCAAATTTTAACAGAAGTACATGATGTTCAAGAAAAGGAAGGGTTATTACAAGCTCTGAAACTGCCACCAGCACAGGAAGCCAATGTTGACGTAACAATTAAAGATAGCTTCCAAGTAACTATTGATGAGACACACGAAAAAGAAGGTGAATTCATTAAAAAAGAATTACCTGCAACAGTTAAAGTAGATAAAGACATATCCTTGCACACAAGTTTAAATACATCTATAGTAAGTTCACACATTAAAGAGACAGATTTTGTGCCCGAGCCCTTGCCAAGTAAAAAAGCTAATATAGGTGTGAGGGAACATCAACATAAGTTTAATTTGGAAACAAACATTCATGAATCAGAAATTAACTTAGAGGAACCTAAATCTGTGCAGGGTACACATGCTGACATTTCAATTTCATTACTAGATAAAAACTTTGTTGAGGAAGTTCAAATCAATGAAAGTGAAAAAGATCTTTTAATCAAAGATGATAAGTATACTGCTACAGCAGATATGGATATTCGTGCTGTCGAACCAATTATAACATCTGAAACTCTGCAGATGACTTCTATCGGCGAACTTAAATTGCAGGATAAGGTCCAAGATGAATCAGCCACGGAGACAGTCATTACTTCAAATGCCAAAATTGTAACAGCCCCCCTAATACACGAACAAGAAACATCAGAAGAGTACTTAACAAAAAAATCAGAAATAATCACGCTATCAGTGGTCCCTAATATTCCCTTAACTATATATGAAAATGAGTCATCTGAATCTGAGAATAAACTTAGTTTGAATAAAATTCCAGAGGTTAGTTCTACGAAACCTTCGCCTACTCATCATCTGAAATCACCTATATCTGAAGAGATAAATACGGCTGATCAAATTAATTTCATTCCATTGACTTCTAACGTTACCGAAAAAGCATCAGAAGTTTATAGAGATTTGCATAAAGAAATCACTATTTTACAAACAACAGTCCAAGAACAACTAGACAAGTTAGATGAAAACCAAATCAGCCATAGCAAAGCTGTACCTACGTTTGTCGAAAATGAAAGTTTAAATGTTACAGAAATAGTTTCGACCGTTACCGAAAATCAACTATCCTCTAAAAGGGATAAACTTGATGCATACGCTAAACCCGATATAGAGACGAATCATAAAATTGCTATTACATCTGAACCTATTCTAAGAGAAGCTGTTGATAACATGGAATCATTAACACCTAAACTTGAAGCAGCTAGCCTTACATCCAGTATGCTAAGCTCATTGCAGATTTCTGAAAATAAGGTGTTAGATTCGCAGGCAAATCTGCAAGATAGTGTGAAACCCAATCTTCAATCTATACTTCCCGAAATAATACCATCCCAGGAATTAAATATCACAGAAGTATATCAAAATGAGAAAGAGACTGAATATGCATCGAAAGACTTACCAGAAGTATTTACCGCCCCGTCGCAAGTTATATCGTTACGAGCAGTAGCTGTAAGCTCTGAGTTAATACCTGACTCTAGCGTTGGTTTTACAGAAAGTGAAAATATAGACATAAAATCTAAACAAGCGACTATTGAAAACGTAGCACATAATGAACTTCAGATAACTTCAACGGATTACAATGAAAAAGAAAGTTCTTTTGAGCGAGCTCCTGTGCTAAATACTGTATCTGCTAAAATAAGTATAGACTCTAATCAGGCCATTTTGGTGGAAGAAAACAAACCTGAACTCGCTGCAAGAAACTTTGAAACAAATAGTGATTTGGCTTGGGCAAAAGCAAAACAAGGCGCCATACCACAAGAAGCAATTACTCAAGAAGAAACAATTGTACATTTGTCAGAAGGCATAATAGTATCCGAAGAAAAAGGAAATACGGCAAAATCTGCAGTCTCATTGACAACCCTCCAAGCACCACAATACGATGAGAAAGTTACTGCCGAAAGTGAAAATCTGTTGACATTAAACTTATCACCAGATCAGCAAAGCGCCAATGTTTCTTTTACTTCTCGACACAGCATACAGATATCGGAAACTTTGTCACAATCTGAAAATTTGCAAAGTACTGATACCCTCGACATGGGATATAAAACTGCTTTGCCTAAAATGGATGAAATATATGGTAAAGCAGCACATACCGAGGAAGTTATATTGAACCAACAGACAGAAGATTTCCTAAATGAAAAAATGGCTGTCAAGCAAACAGATGTTACAACTGTCCCATCGTATACATTAGAACAAACGGAAATAATTGCAGCCGAAACGGAGATTGAATTGCCTAAACGAACTACAATTACATCAAATATTGAACCAGATATTACTGAAACCCAAGCACTTATAATGAGTTGTACTGAAACGATAGATAAGGAAAAGGAATTTTTCGGAAAGTTTTCAGTCCCAACTCAAGATGCTACTATTGGTTTTGTGCCTCTAATTAGCACTGTAAACACTGAAGTGCTATCAACAAATGCCGCCGAAAATCTACTAGAAAAAGCACCAGAAACCTCTCAAGCAACAATTACAAGTGATGACTTACGTAGACATTTACAGGGACTAGAAATATTACATGCAGAGAAAGAAACCGATTTAGCACCCAGTCAGAAAGAACATAAACAAGCAGCAACGGAAAAAATTATCGAAATATCTGCAAAAGAAATATCAGAAGTCAATGTCAACGAAAAAGAGACGGAGTTGTCAAAAATGTTGGATATGTTTACGACTACTGCTAAACCAGCGTTTGATGAACAGCAATCACTATTTAGTTCAGAAGTTATTGTAAACCAGGAAATAGAAGAACTTCACGTTTCCGGGACTACGATGTTAAATGCACTTACTACTCATGGAATGAAAGAAGCCATTCAAAATTTAGAGCCATTTATAGGAGAAAGTGAAGACACATTTGCCGAAACAACACCTGCAAAAACTGAATTAGTAAAACCCGTAGTTGAAGGGAAGCAATGTGCAGGCGTGTCAGAAGTGATGCCAACAGAAAAAGAAGATATTTTACTTGTTAATGAGATAATGCCGCATAAAAAGCAGTTAGAACCAACCGACAGTGTAAAATTACATTCTAGTGTAGGTATAGATGAAACCGTACCCATTGAATCTGAAGTCGAATTACCACTTTGTTCAGATTTGAAACATAAAGCGGGAATGACTGTCCTTCCTGAAGATTACATAAATATCTCAGAGACCACTGTAATAGAAAACGAAAACATTTTACAAGTTGACCAAACTCCTAAAAGTGCTACGTATAATGTGAATTTGGACGCACATCGTCATTTAAATATAGAAATATGTCAATATACAGAAACAGAAGAAGCAATTAAGAATGACGAGCCAATGACAACAAAAGAAATTCTTGATTTTTCTTTAGAACCTGTGAGGCCCCTTTATATCACAGAAACGAAAACTGAAGAAAGACATGAAGAATTGATACCGGGTAAAAAAGCAGTTGAACAAAGTCCTAATATTAATCTAGAAATAGGTGACCACATAAACATTACAGAAACAGTCGTATTAGAAAAGGATGACGACTTGAATCTAGGAATGTTAAATAAAATGGAACATGGTAAATCAAATTTCGAAACATCAAAACATATAACCATAACCGAAACCGATATTAGAGAGCATGATTATCCTTTAGAAAATATATTGCAAACTGTATCTAAGCAATCAGACATATCCTTTGAAGCTAAAATACCAATCCAAGTGCAAGAAGTTCTGTTTAAAGAAAGTGGCTCTGATCTAGCCCAGTATAATAAACCACGTGAAGAAGTACTTAATATGTCTATAGAATCTCAACAACATCTCACTGTAACTGACGCATTAGTAGGAGAAAACGAAATTGCGATACAAGTAGATCAAATTCCACAAAGCGCAGAAAATCAGGTTAAAGTAGAACCAATGCAGCATGTAATGACAAACGAGATAACAGCAATTGAAGAGGGTACAGAATTTTTAGGCAGTAAGGCTTACAAAGATGAAAAGGCATCTGAGTCTCAAGCAGTTACAGAAGCTCTTTACAGCGAACAGGCACAAGTCATTGAAAGCGTTAGCACTATGAAAACAACTTTCACGCCTGAATTATCTACTGCTGACCAAGAAATAGTCGGATTAAAACCACTTGAACAGACAGAAGTAGTAGTAGAAGAAAATCCTGACGCTTTCGATAAATATCATCCTAAGGGAGAAACAGCCCAAACAGTGCAAACCACGAAAAAGGAAATAGTGTTTAGCCAACCAGAAATTCTTGAAAGTACTACAAACCTGTCCGAAAACTTCGAATCTGAACCTTCCCAAGTTCAACTTGGGCTCGAACTACATAAAAGCTACATAATATCTGAGAACACAGCTGAGGAACAACCAGAAATCATCACAACTTCGGAAGAATGTGGTAAGTACGCTGAGAAACAAATAATAGAAATGAAATCACTGCAACAGACGGAAATAATAGCGAATGAGAAATCCGAACCCCTTGCTAAATTCCATCAAGACAAAAATGAAAATGCCATAGCGAGTCAAAACACTTTGCAAGAGTTAACCAGTGCAGAACCAGCCATATTCGAAAATGTAACTAATTTACCTTCATCAGTTACATTCGAGAGAGGTAAGGCTTCAGCAGATTTAGAAACACACAAAAGTTACATTGTTAGCGATAATATTACACACGAAGAATCTGAAGACATCACCATAGAAGGTAGGAAAATAAGTTCGATTGTGGGGCAGCTCTTAGAGTTTAAACCTTTACAACAAACAGACATTTTTATCGGCGAAAATACTTCAACAATGTGTACAGATAAACAAGAAGGAAAAACTATAACTGTAACACCAATCGAAAATGAATCTGTAAGTCAGACTGATGTTATTGTACATGAAACTGGAACTGAGACATCGTTTGAAAAACCAATACAAATGGAGACTGCTTCATTATCTTTAAATACAACACAAGGTGTTACGATATGTGAAGTAACCCATGAAAGCGCTCCAGAAGACTTCGTTCCTCATGAAGGTAAACAAGTGAAAGCAGATAAAACTGTGGCTCCCTTATCACACTTAGAATGCACGGAAAATATATCAGAAATACACGCAGACGAATTAACACTACAATCTACACCGAGTAAAATTCCTACAGTTGTAACTAGCGAAATAGCACCACTCATAATCACAGACAATACTTGTCTTCTTCAAGAGGAAAATCTTCAAATAACACAACCAAAGACTCAAAACGTTCGCGAAAGCTTTACTATAGCGAGTGAACTAGAAGTCACAGATGAATTTGTCAATGAACACGTTTTGCCCTACAATGACGATTTATTGGAATTAAAGAAAACAGGCAAACTCACACAAATGAGCGACACTGAGCACCAACTCACTATATCAGAGCAGGAGACCCGTTTCCTAGGTATGTACATATTATTTGTTAGTTTGGTTTATTTAGTATTGTAGGGTAAATATTGTTAACCACCTAAAAGTTTGAGGATATTTAAGACTAAAATTTTGGCAGATCATAGAAATTGGAAGATTAATTTTCGAAATTTGGCGATTTACACTAAATACGTGCCTATTTGCGATTAGTATGATTTTTTTTTCCAAAATTAATATTTACTTTATATACAATGTGGCTAAAAAATAACTGCATTGTCGTTGCCAGGGAGGTTTTGGGATTCTATAGATATTATATAATGTATCTAAAGATCTGTCGGATACCGAGTAGATTCAAATAAAAAACAAACCCTTACAGTTTCATAATAATCATAATGTTTGGCCATAGGCGGCGTATACCTACTTAAGAATGTATTACTTAAACACAGGCGTTTTATAAATATATAATAAATAAAGAATCTTCTATTATGTACGATTACTCGTTGATTCCAATCGCATTTTACGCCGAAAATGAAATTTAGAAATTATACAGTTATGTAAGCGGTTTAAGTAGAACTAAAGGTACAGTCAGCAGCAGAAGTTGCTAAGCGGGCGAGGCGTTCAAAATGATCTTGACGCGACTTTATTGTTAAGAGAATAAGAACGCGTCAAGGTAATTTTGAACACTTCGCCCGCTTAGCAACTTCTGCTGCTGACTGTATATGATCTGATTATATTAAATGATAACCAAATAAATTTCCCAATTCTAGAAGATGCTGCTCGTGCATTACATTAAATTTATTCATTCACTAATGAAGTCAGATAACATTTGATGATGTAACCCTACATTCGTTTTGAAACATGGTAATAATAAGTATGGTAATGATAATCACATTCATTTAGGATGCAATGTGGCAAAAGAAAATTAAATTAAAATGTTATTCAAGTATAACACACGACAAAGGCAATATTGGGAGAATAGGAAAGTAATTCTCTTTGTACAATCTTGTAGAATTACAATTGAAAAAATATTTTAAGTCGACGATATACAAACTAAGTATACACATTTAAAATAACAAATACCTTCAACAAATTTCAGAAAAAACTGACGATAGATATTCTTCGCCTAAAATATCAGACACTGAAGAAACTGAGGAAATAGTAACCAAATTTTCACAAGCATCAACCGGGGAACCAATTCAAATAAAAACTAAACGAACAATTTTAAGAAAGAAGAAAAAAACTCACCAAGGAGATGCCGTAGAAAATGACGTTGTAATAGAAGAGAAATTAGATGAGGATGATATAATTAAACCTATTACGCAGCATACTGTCGATATTGAGGAATTTGAAGAAACTGACTTAACACCTAATAAGGAGATGACAAAAGGAACCGTAGAAATGCCCGATGATTATTTGCATGTACCACAATTAGAATCACAAGTGCAAATAGAAGAAATCGTTGAAGATTATTCTAAAAAACCCGAAAGTCCAAATCAGGTGGATACGGTAATTGCAAACGACAAAACGAAGACAGAGAAAAAAATAAAAACCACAAAACGAGTCATCAAGAAAAAGCAAGGATCGGGAGAAAAAATTATTGAATCAGTTGTTTTTCAAGACGACAAAGCTCCAGAACTACCAGAGGAGACAACCATAGAAGACATAACTTTCGATGGTAAGCCGAATAAATGTATACACATTATTTATAAAGCTTTACTCGTACCCACCCACAACACTACAAACAAAATAAAATCAGATACAGATGTAGTACATAATTGTTTTCCATCGTATTCTTTCGGAAACGTTCGTATTTGTCATGCTACTCCCTCAACTCAACCTCAGTACTTTTTGTACCGAGACTGACTGAAATAGCAAGACACATTCGTACGTTTCCGAGGAAAAACGATGGAAAATAAATATGCACTATATCTATACATCATGTTTTTACTAGCAGTTCGAAATGTACGAAACCAGTTAGAATTTCATAATTTTGTTTTTCCACTCCCGTACTCATATAAAGGGTATACTTTGTCATATAAAGGGTGGTGCACACCCCTTTAAAACCCTACCTTATAGTTGTCAAGACAAGTCTTTAGTCTATTCCCCAAAAACGCATTTGTGCATACACGCAGTATCTTTTTGGCACTTTTCGATACTTCATGTAATGAAATGACCACTTAAAAAATATTTTATGAAATACATTGTTGCCAAATTTTAAATGTCATCTCTGACAAATAAGTGAACCATAGACATGTTTTTTTTTTAATTTCATTCATTCATTCATTCATTCATTCATTCAATTCCACTAGATAACATGAAAAATATTTGTCAAATTTACAATTCTATTTCAAAGTGCTTGGTCGTAGAAAAAGTATTGTATGTAACTAATGCAACGTTGTTTAACTGAGTCAAAAAATACTCGTGGCGACTTTATTAACAATTTTCGGCTTAGCCTCAAATTGTTACTCACGCCACTCGCCTTTTTTGACTTCTCTTAAACAACGGTTGCATAAAATACTATTACACTACATCTGGTGCTACATACGACACCAAGTGCTATAATAAGCACATTACGTAACTACGTCGTAAACTTAAAGGGCCATATGTATAATATGTACTGTAAAACTCGTGTCGACTTAAAATTCGGCACTCGTTACGAATTTCCTATTTTTCGCAATTGAATCGTAAATAACTAATAACTCTAATAAGTTACCATGTATAATTAAAAATGTGTTAGGGTTACTTGACTTAGTTGTAGTCATTGTAGATAAGGGCAACTTAGTTGTAGTCGTTGTACATAAGGGCGACTTATTATTGCGTTCCACGGCAGTAACGCCTTATTGATGTCGGTAAATTCATTGACTGTCCCATAAATATGTGTCAAGTGTAAAATACAATAAAATTAACATCTAAATGTAACATGAGAGTTCTTGTGAACGTTTTTTTGCAAAGGTGCATTTAGCTAGTTAATTATAAAAGTTTGGTTACGTGTCGTTATACAGAGTGATTTTTAAGTCGTGAACAGTAACCACATTTCCCGATAAAGCTCCGTTAAACTAATGCGGAGCGATAATTCAAATGACAATTATTTAGCTCCTTAATTAATTACCAACTGCAAAAAAAAATTTTTTCAACAAAGAGTCCCAGTATCTTAGTAAGTACGCAGCGAAATCGTTACACGCTTGCGGCGAGATCGATACGCGCTCGCGGCGAACTAGTTACGCGCTCGCCTCACTTTCAACTCGCTCGCAAATAGCCAGTGTGATAGGGCCAGAGCCGGGTGAATACATCGCTGCCAAAACAACCTAGCATGGTTTGCATGTCGTCGGGACATAATATTCGTTGGAGTATTTTCTTATTATTTATTACGCATAATATTCAGTCTTTTGCAATAAGTATTATGTCATGTTTTCACATTAATTGTCTGCACCTTAGGTCCTATTTTTTGTTCAGTCCGTGATTGTAAGTTAGGGGTCCTACATTAATTACATCACACAAAATTACGAAGACTTCCCATTCTTACTCTTTTTCATAGGAAAAAAGATAGGTCGTTAATACGTACTGTGTCACACTTGGCTTGACCTCAAGTTGCTGTGACGTAATATGTGGATGAACCCTTATAGAGATCATGCATCGCCGCGAGGAATATAAATCGATGTACCGATAACACATAAACTATTAAGTACAGACCGACAAGAAAGTCTAAAAAAATATTGAGGGTGCCACTGAGTTACAAGACATAAATTATGCATGTGACATTAATGCAAACATCCATACATCCATCTTTCCCCATAAGTGCGTCCTTTACGTTTGTTATTTGACATTTGAAGTTGACATATAAAACGAATAATTTTATGTAACCTTTACAAGAGATAAATCACACCAAATTACTAAGAATTGCATCAATAATTGTACATATAAATACTTCACTACGGAGCTAATTAGGTTACAGTAATATAATGATTTGCTGTCTAGTACTAACTTAACAATATAAAACACAAAATAAAAACCAAATCAAATACAAATCCCAAAATAATCAGTCACCACCTTTCAGAAAACACAGTCATCAGACAAGACTCGCCTAAAATATCTGACACAGAGGAAACCGAAGAAATTGTAACCAAGTTTACACAAGCTCCAAATGGAGAAACGATACAAACCAAAACCAAACGAACTATAATAAGAAAAAAGAAAAAAGTTTTACATAAAGATTCTGTGGAGAATGACGTAGTAATTGAAGAAAAATTAGACGATGACGAAACAGATAAACATCCAAGGGTTCAACATCATCAAGTTGACATAGAAGAATTTGACGATACTGATTACATACCCATTAAGGATACCGCAAAAGGAAAGGTTGAATTACCTGAAGATTATCTGCATGTACCTAAAATAGAATCACAAGTTAAAATAGAGGAGGTTCCGGAAGAAACTACAACACCAATCCAAACACAAGTCGCCGCAGAAGACACAGAGAAACCTACGGCCACAGCAGAAATTTCACAAATTCACACAGAAACTGGAGAAGTAAGAAGGGTCAAAACTACTAAGCGCATCGTTAAAAAAGGCCCTAAGAAAGAAGTCACTGAAATAACTACCATCGAAAGTGAAGGCGAAGAGCCCATCACAACGGTTACCGTTGCTGCAGCACCAGATGAGGAGCAACCAACACTGATAGAGACCGTGGAACTGCCAGAAGAAGTAGCAGAAGTGAGCGAAATTACCCCCGAAGGTAAGACAATTAAGAAGAAAACTATAAAGAGGGTCATTAAGCGTAAGAAGGGACCAATTATAGAAACCACACAAATAACCACTGAACAAGAAGATGACCAAAATCCAATCATATCAGTACACACTAGCGAAGAATTCACAGATGACACAGTCGCTCCATTGGAGGATACACAACTTTATGACAAGGCTAAGATCGTCGAGGAAGAACCCGAAAAAGTTGAAATTTCTCAAATTCGCACAGAAACTGGTGAAGTTAAAAAGGTTAAAACTACTAAGCGCGTCATCAAAAAGGGCCCGAAGAGAGAAGTCACCGAAATAACGACCATCGAAAAAGAAGGGGAAGAGCCCATCACGACAGTCACTGTTGCTCAAGCACCAGAAGAGGAGCAACCAACATCAATAGAGACAGTGGAACTGCCAGAAGAAGTAGCAGAAGTGAGCGAAACTACTCCCGAAGGTAAGACAATTAAGAAGAAAACTATAAAGAGGGTCATTAAGCGTAAGAAGGGACCAATTACAGAAACCACACAAATAATCACTGAACAAGTAGGAGACGAAAAGCCAATCATATCAGTACACACTAGTGAAGAAATAACAGATGACACAGTCACGCCATTCGAGAACACAAAACTATATGACAAGGCTAAAATCATCGAAGAAGAACCCGAAAAAGTTGAAATCTCCCAGATTCGCACAGAAACTGGTGAAGTTAAAAAGGTTAAAACTACTAAGCGCGTCATCAAAAAGGGCCCTAAGAAAGAAGTCACTGAAATAACGACCATCGAAAAAGAAGGCGAAGAGCCTATTACAATGGTCACTGTTGCTTCAGCACCAGTAGAGGAGCAACCAACGCCAATAGAGACCGTGGAACTGCCAGAAGAAATGGCAGAAGTGAGTGAAACAACTCCTGAAGGTAAGACAATTAAGAAGAAAACTATAAAGAGGGTTATTAAGCGTAAGAAGGGACCAATTACAGAAACTACACAAATAACCACTGAACAAGAAGACGATAAAGCACCAATCATATCAGTAGTCACTAGCGAAGAATTCACAGATGACACAGTCACACCATTCGAGGATACAAAACTTTATGACAAGGCTAAGATCGTTGAGGAAGAACCAGAAAAGATTGAAATATCTCAGGTCCGCACAGAAACTGGCGAAGTTAAAAAGGTCAAAACTACTAAGCGCGTCATCAAAAAGGGTCCTAAGAGAGAAGTCACTGAAATAACGACAATCGAAAAAGAAGGGGAAGAGCCCATCACGACAGTCACTGTTGCTCCAGCACCAGAAGAGGAGCAACCAATACCGATAGATACCGTGGAACTGCCAGAAGAAGTAGCAGAAGTGAGCGAAACTACTCCCGAAGGTAAGACAATTAAGAAGAAAACTATAAGAAGGGTCATTAAGCGTAAGAAGGGGCCAATTACAGAAACCACACAGATAACCACTGAACAAGAAGACGACCAAACACCAGTCATATCAGTACACACTAGCGAAGAATTTACAGATGACACAGTCGCTCCATTCGAGGATACACAACTGTATGACAAGGCTAAGATCGTTGAGGAGGAACCAGAAAAGGTTGAAATATCTCAGGTTCGCACAGAAACGGGCGAGGTCAAAAAGATCAAAACTACTAAGCGCGTCATCAAAAAGGGCCCTAAGAAAGAAGTCACTGAAATAACGACCATCGAAAAAGAAGGTGAAGAGCCTATTACAACGGTCACTATTGCACCAGCACCAGAAGAGGAGCAACCAACACAAATAGAGACCGTGGAACTGCCAGAAGAAATAGCAGAAGTGAGTGAAACAACTCCTGAAGGTAAGACAATTAAGAAGAAAACTATAAAGAGGGTCATTAAGCGTAAGAAGGGACCAATTACAGAAACAACACAAATAACCACTGAACAAGAAGACGACCAAACACCAGTCATATCAGTACACACTAGCGAAGAATTCACAGATGACACAGTCGCTCCATTCGAGCATACACAACTGTATGACAAGGCTAAGATAGTTGAGGAGGAACCAGAAAAGATTGAAATATCTCAGGTCCGCACAGAAACTGGTGAAGTTAAAAAGGTTAAAACTACTAAGCGCGTCATCAAAAAGGGCCCTAAGAAAGAAGTAACTGAAATAACGACCATCGAAAAAGAAGGGGAAGAGCCTATCACAATGGTCACTGTTGCTCCAGTGCCAGAAGAGGAGCAACCAACACCAATAGAGACCGTGGAACTGCCAGAAGAAGTAGCAGAAGTGAGCGAAACTACTCCTGAAGGTAAGACAATTAAGAAGAAAACTATAAAGAGGGTCATTAAGCGTAAGAAGGGACCAATTACAGAAACCACACAAATAACCACAGAACAAGAAGACGACCAAACACCAATCATATCAGTACACACTAGCGAAGAATTCACAGATGACACAGTCACTCCATTCGAGGATACACAACTGTATGACAAGGCTAAGATCGTTGAGGAGGAACCAGAAAAGGTTGAAATATCTCAGGTTCGCACAGAAACGGGCGAGGTCAAAAAGATCAAAACTACTAAGCGCGTCATCAAAAAGGGCCCTAAGAAAGAAGTCACTGAAATAACGACCATCGAAAAAGAAGGCGAAGAGCCTATTACAACGGTCACTGTTGCTTCAGCACCAGTAGAGGAGCAACCAACGCCAATAGAGACCGTGGAACTGCCAGAAGAAATAGCAGAAGTGAGTGAAACAACTCCTGAAGGTAAGACAATTAAGAAGAAAACAATAAAGAGGGTTATTAAGCGTAAGAAGGGACCAATTACAGAAACTACACAAATAACCACTGAACAAGAAGACAACCAAACACCAATCATATCAGTACACACTAGCGAAGAATTCACAGACGACACAGTCGCTCCATTCGAAGACACAAAACTTTATGACAAGGCTAAGATCGTTGAGGAAGAACCAGAAAAGATTGAAATATCTCAGGTTCGCACAGACACTGGTGAAGTTAAAAAGGTTAAAACTACTAAGCGCGTCATCAAAAAGGGCCCTAAGAAAGAAGTCACTGAAATAACGACCGTCGAAAAAGAAGGGGAAGAGCCTATCACAACGGTCACTATTGCTCCAGTACCAGAAGACGAGCAACCAACACGAATACAGACAGTGGAACTGCCAGAAGAAGTAGCAGAAGTGAGCGAAACAACTGCTGAAGGTAAGACAATTAAGAAGAAAACTATTAAGAGGGTCATTAAGCGTAAGAAGGGACCAATTACAGAAACCACACAAATAACCACTGAACAAGAAGACGACAAATCACCAATTATATCAGTACACACTAGCGAAGAATTCACAGATGACACAGTCACTCCATTCGAGGATACACAACTGTATGACAAGGCTAAGATCGTTGAGGAGGAACCCGAAAAAGTTGAAATTTCTCAAATTCGCACAGAAACTGGTGAAGTGAAAAAGGTTAAAACTACTAAACGCGTCATCAAAAAGGGCCCGAAGAGAGAAGTCACCGAAATAACGACTATCGAAAAAGAAGGGGAAGAGCCCATCACGACAGTCACTGTTGCTCCAGCGCCAGAAGAGGAGCAACCAACACCGATAGACACCGTGGAACTGCCAGAAGAAGTAGCAGAAGTGATCGAAACTACTCCTGAAGGTAAGACAATTAAGAAAAAAACTATAAAAAGGGTCATTAAGCGTAAGAAGGGACCAATTACAGAAACTACACAAATAACCACTGAACAAGAAGACGACCAAACACCAATCATATCAGTACACACTAGCGAAGAATTCACAGATGACACAGTCACACCATTCGAGGATACAAAACTTTATGACAAGGCTAAGATCGTTGAGGAAGAACCAGAAAAGATTGAAATATCTCAGGTTCGCACAGAAACTGGTGAAGTTAAAAAGGTTAAAACTACTAAGCGCGTCATCAAAAAGGGCCCTAAAAAAGAAGTCACTGAAATAACGACCATCGAAAAAGAAGGTGAAGAGCCTATTACAACGGTCACTATTGCACCAGCACCAGAAGAGGAGCAACCAACACCAATAGAGACAGTGGAACTGCCAGAAGAAGTAGCAGAAGTGAGCGAAACTACTCCTGAAGGTAAGACAATTAAGAAGAAAACTATAAAGAGGGTCATTAAGCGTAAGAAGGGACCAATTACAGAAACCACACAAATAACCACAGAACAAGAAGACGACCAAACACCAATCATATCAGTACACACTAGCGAAGAATTCACAGATGACACAGTCACACCATTCGAGGATACAAAACTTTATGACAAGGCTAAGATCGTTGAGGAAGAACCAGAAAAGATTGAAATATCTCAGGTTCGCACAGAAACTGGTGAAGTTAAAAAGGTTAAAACTACTAAGCGCGTCATCAAAAAGGGACCTAAAAAAGAAGTCACTGAAATAACGACTATCGAAAAAGAAGGGGAAGAGCCCATCACGACAGTCACTGTTGCTCCAGCACCAGAAGAGGAGCAACCAACACCGATAGAGACAGTGGAACTGCCAGAAGAAGTAGCAGAAGTGAGCGAAACTACTCCTGAAGGTAAGACAATTAAGAAGAAAACTATAAAGAGGGTTATTAAGCGTAAAAAAGGACCAATTACAGAAACAACACAAATCACCACTGAACAAGAAGACGACAAAGCACCAATCATATCGGTACTCACTAGCGAAGAAATCACAGATGACACAGTCACTTCATTCGAGGATACACAACTTTATGACAAGGCTAAGATCGTTGAGGAGGAACCAGAAAAGGTAGAAATATCTCAGGTTCGCACAGAAACGGGCGAAATTAAAAAGGTCAGAACTACTAAGCGCGTCATCAAAAGGGGCCCTAAGAAAGAAGTCACTGAAATAAAGACCATCGAAAAAGAAGGTGAAGAGCCTATTACAACGGTCACTATTGCACCAGCACTAGAAGAGGAGCAACCAACACCAATAGAGACAGTGGAACTGCCAGAAGAAGTAGCAGAAGTGAGCGAAACTACTCCTGAAGGTAAGACTATTAAGAAGAAAACTATAAAGAGGGTCATTAAGCGTAAGAAGGGACCTATTACAGAAACCACACAAATTACAACTGAACAAGTAGGAGACGAAAAGCCAATCATATCAGTATATACAAGTAAAGAAATAACAGACGACACAGTCACACCATTGGAGAACACACAACTATATGACAAGGCTAAAATCATCGAAGAAGAACCCGAAAAAGTTGAAATCTCCCAGATTCGCACAGAAACTGGTGAAGTTAAAAAGGTTAAAACTACTAAGCGCGTCATCAAAAAGGGCCCTAAGAAAGAAGTCACTGAAATAACAACCGTTGAAAAAGAAGGTGAAGAGCCTATCACAACGGTCACTGTTGCTCCAGTACCAGAAGAGGAGCAACCAACACCAATAGAGACCGTGGAACTGCCAGAAGAAGTAGCAGAAGTGAGCGAAACTACTCCTGAAGGTAAGAAAATTAAGAAGAAAACTATAAAGAGGGTCATTAAGCGTAAGAGAGGACCAATTACAGAAACCACACAAATAACCACAGAACAAGAAGACGACCAAACACCAATCATATCAGTACACACTAGCGAAGAACTCACAGATGACACAGTCACTCCATTCGAGGATACAAAACTTTATGACAAGGCTAAGATCGTTGAGGAAGAACCAGAAAAGGATGAAATATCTCAGGTTCGCACAGAAACTGGTGAAGTTAAAAAGGTTAAAACTACTAAGCGCGTCATCAAAAAGGGCCCTAAGAAAGAAGTAACTGAAATAACGACTGTCGAAAAAGAAGGGGAAGAGCCTATCACAACGGTCACTGTTGCTCCAGCACCAGAAGAGGAGCAACCAACACCGATAGAGACAGTGGAACTGCCAGAAGAAGTAGCAGAAGTGAGCGAAACTACTCCTGAAGGTAAGACAATTAAGAAGAAAACTATAAAGAGGGTCATTAAGCGTAAGAAGGGACCAATTACAGAAACCACACAAATAACCACAGAACAAGAAGACGACCAAACACCAATCATATCAGTACACACTAGCGAAGAATTCACAGATGACACAGTCACTCCATTCGAGGATACACAACTGTATGACAAGGCTAAGATAGTTGAGGAGGAACCCGAAAAAGTTGAAATTTCTCAAATTCGCACAGAAACTGGTGAAGTGAAAAAGGTTAAAACTACTAAACGCGTCATCAAAAAGGGCCCGAAGAGAGAAGTAACCGAAATAACGACTATCGAAAAAGAAGGGGAAGAGCCCATCACGACAGTCACTGTTGCTCCAGCTCCAGAAGAGGAGCAACCTACACCAATAGAGACCGTCGAGTTGCCAGAAGAAGTAACACAACAAAGCGAAACGACGCCCGAAGGTAAGACAGTCACAAAGAAAACTACCAAGAGAATCATCAAGCGTAAAAAGGGACCACTTACAGAGACCACACAAATCACCACCGAACAAGTAGACAATGAGACACCTGTTATATCAGTACACACCACACAAGAAATTACTGATGATACAACTACACCGTTTGACGAAAAACATAAACCTAAGAAAGCCAGGCTCGTCGAAGAAGCTCCTGAGAAGGTCGAGATCACGGAAGTACGTACCGAAGCTGGTGATGTAAAGAAGGTAAAAACTACTAAGCGCGTCATCAAAAAGGGTCCAAAAGAATCAGTCACCGAAATTACAACAGTCGAAAAAGAGGGTGAAGAACCCATTACAACCGTGACGGTTGCACCAGTGCCAGAGGAAGAACAAATAACACCAGTAGAGACCATCGAGCTGCCAGAAGAAATAGCAGAAATGAGCGAAACGACGCCCGAAGGTAAGACAGTCACAAAGAAAACTACCAAGAGAATCATCAAGCGTAAGAAGGGACCACTTACAGAAACCACACAAATCACCACTGAACAAATAGACGATGAAACACCTGTTATATCAGTACAAACCACACAAGAAATTACTGATGATACAACTACACCATTTGATAAAAAATATAAACCTAAGAAAGCCAAAGTCGTCGAAGAAGCTCCTGAGAAGGTCGAGATCACACAAATTCGTACCGAAACTGGTGATATAAAGAAGGTCAAAACTACCAAGCGCGTCATCAAAAAGGGTCCAAAAGAACCTGTTACTGTAATCACAACAATCGAAAAAGAAGGTGAAGAACCCATTACCACAGTGACGGTTGCACCAGTGCCAGAAGAAGAACAAATTACACCAGTAGAGACCATCGAGCTGCCAGAAGAGATAGCAGAACAGAGCGAAACGACGCCCGAAGGTAAGTCAGTCACAAAGAAAACTACCAAGAGAATCATCAAGCGTAAAAAGGGACCAGTTACAGAAACCACACAAATCACTACTGAACAAGTAGACGATGAGACACCTGTCATATCAGTACACACCACACAAGAAATTACTGATGATACAACTACACCATTTGATGAAAAACACAAAACTAAGAAAGCCAGGGTCGTCGAAGAAGCTCCTGAGAAGGTCGAGATCACACAAGTTCGTACCGAAACTGGTGATGTAAAGAAAGTCAAAACTACCAAGCGCGTCATCAAAAAGGGTCCAAAAGAACCTGTTACTGTAATCACAACAATCGAAAAAGAGGGCGAAGAACCCATTACAACCGTGACGGTTGCACCAGTGCCAGAAGAAGAACAAATTACACCAGTAGAGACCATCGAGCTGCCAGAAGAGATAGCAGAACAGAGCGAAACGACGCCCGAAGGTAAGTCAGTCACAAAGAAAACTACCAAGAGAATCATCAAGCGTAAAAAGGGACCAGTTACAGAAACCACACAAATCACTACTGAACAAGTAGACGATGAGACACCTGTCATATCAGTACACACCACACAAGAAATTACTGATGATACAACTACACCATTTGATGAAAAACACAAAACTAAGAAAGCCAGGGTCGTCGAAGAAGCTCCTGAGAAGGTCGAGATCACGCAAGTACGTACCGAAACTGGTGATGTAAAGAAGGTCAAAACTACCAAGCGTGTCATCAAAAAGGGCCCAAAAGAACCAGTTACCGAAATTACAACAATCGAAAAAGAGGGTGAAGAACCCATTACAACTGTGACGGTTGCACCAGTGCAAGAGGAAGAACAAATTACACCAGTTGAGACCATCGAGCTGCCAGAAGAAATAGCAGAACAGAGCCAAACGACGCCCGAAGGTAAGACAGTCACAAAGAAAACTACCAAGAGAATCATCAAGCGTAAGAAGGGACCACTTACAGAAACCACACAAATCACTACTGAACAAGTAGACGATGAGACACCTGTCATATCAGTACACACCACACAAGAAATTACTGATGATACAACTACACCATTTGATGAAAAACACAAAACTAAGAAAGCCAGGGTCGTCGAAGAAGCTCCTGAGAAGGTCGAGATCACGCAAGTACGTACCGAAACTGGTGATGTAAAGAAGGTCAAAACTACCAAGCGTGTCATCAAAAAGGGCCCAAAAGAACCAGTTACCGAAATTACAACAATCGAAAAAGAGGGTGAAGAACCCATTACAACTGTGACGGTTGCACCAGTGCAAGAGGAAGAACAAATAACACCAGTTGAGACCATCGAGCTGCCAGAAGAAATAGCAGAACAGAGCGAAACGACGCCCGAAGGTAAGACAGTCACAAAGAAAACTACCAAGAGAATCATCAAGCGTAAGAAGGGACCACTTACAGAAACCACACAAATCACCACTGAACAAGTAGACGATGAAACACCTGTCATATCAGTACACACCACACAAGAAATTACTGATGACACAACTACACCATTTGATAAAAAATATAAACCTAAGAAAGCCAAAGTCGTCGAAGAAGCTCCTGAGAAGGTCGAGATCACACAAGTTCGTACCGAAACTGGTGATGTAAAGAAGGTCAAAACTACCAAGCGTGTCATCAAAAAGGGTCCAAAAGAACCAGTTACCGAAATCACAACAATCGAAAAAGAGGGTGAAGAACCCATAACAACAGTGACGGTCACCCCAGTGTCAGAGGAAGAACAGATTTCACCAGTAGAGACCATCGAGCTGCCAGAAGAGATAGCAGAACAGAGCGAAACGACGCCCGAAGGTAAGACAGTCACAAAGAAAACTACCAAGAGAATCATCAAGCGTAAGAAGGGACCACTTACAGAAACCACACAAATCACCACTGAACAAGTAGACGATGAGACACCTGTCGTATCAGTACACACCACACAAGAAATTACTGACGATACAACTACACCATTTGATGAAAAACACAAAACTAAGAAAGCCAGGGTCGTCGAAGAAGCTCCTGAGAAGGTCGAGATCACGCAAGTTCGTACCGAAACTGGTGATGTAAAGAAGGTCAAAACTACCAAGCGTGTCATCAAAAAGGGTCCAAAAGAACCAATTACCGAAATCACAACAATCGAAAAAGAGGGTGAAGAACCCATAACAACAGTGACGGTCACCCCAGTGTCAGAGGAAGAACAGATTTCACCAGTAGAGACCATCGAGCTGCCAGAAGAGATAGCAGAACAGAGCGAAACGACGCCCGAAGGTAAGACAGTCACAAAGAAAACTACCAAGAGAATCATCAAGCGTAAGAAGGGACCACTTACAGAAACCACACAAATCACCACTGAACAAGTAGACGATGAGACACCTGTCGTATCAGTACACACCACACAAGAAATTACTGACGATACAACTACACCATTTGATGAAAAACACAAAACTAAGAAAGCCAGGGTCGTCGAAGAAGCTCCTGAGAAGGTCGAGATCACGCAAGTACGTACCGAAACTGGTGATGTAAAGAAGGTCAAAACTACCAAGCGCGTCATCAAAAAGGGTCCAAAAGAACCAATTACCGAAATTACAACAATCGAAAAAGAGGGTGAAGAACCCATTACAACCGTGACGGTTGCACCAGTGCCAGAGGAAGAACAAATTACACCAGTGGAGACCATCGAGCTGCCAGAAGAAATAGCAGAACAGTCCGAAACGACGCCCGAAGGTAAGACAGTCACAAAGAAAACAACCAAGAGAATCATCAAGCGTAAAAAGGGACCAGTTACAGAAACCACACAAATCACTACTGAACAAGTAGACGATGAGACACCTGTCATATCAGTACACACCACACAAGAAATTACTGATGATACAACTACACCATTTGATGAAAAACACAAAACTAAGAAAGCCAGGGTCGTCGAAGAAGCTCCTGAGAAGGTCGAGATCACGCAAGTACGTACCGAAACTGGTGATGTAAAGAAGGTCAAAACTACCAAGCGTGTCATCAAAAAGGGCCCAAAAGAACCAGTTACCGAAATTACAACAATCGAAAAAGAGGGTGAAGAACCCATTACAACTGTGACGGTTGCACCAGTGCAAGAGGAAGAACAAATTACACCAGTTGAGACCATCGAGCTGCCAGAAGAAATAGCAGAACAGAGCGAAACGACGCCCGAAGGTAAGACAGTCACAAAGAAAACTACCAAGAGAATCATCAAGCGTAAGAAGGGACCACTTACAGAAACCACACAAATCACCACTGAACAAGTAGACGATGAAACACCTGTCATATCAGTACACACCACACAAGAAATTACTGATGACACAACTACACCATTTGATAAAAAATATAAACCTAAGAAAGCCAAAGTCGTCGAAGAAGCTCCTGAGAAGGTCGAGATCACACAAGTTCGTACCGAAACTGGTGATGTAAAGAAGGTCAAAACTACCAAGCGTGTCATCAAAAAGGGTCCAAAAGAACCAGTTACCGAAATCACAACAATCGAAAAAGAGGGTGAAGAACCCATAACAACAGTGACGGTCACCCCAGTGTCAGAGGAAGAACAGATTTCACCAGTAGATACCATCGAGTTGCCAGAAGAGATAGAAGAACAGAGCGAAACGACGCCCGAAGGTAAGACGGTCACAAAGAAAACTACCAAGAGAATCATCAAGCGTAAGAAGGGACCACTAACAGAAACCACACAAATCACCACTGAACAAGTAGACGATGAGACACCTGTCGTATCAGTACACACCACACAAGAAATTACTGACGATACAACTACACCATTTGATGAAAAACACAAAACTAAGAAAGCCAGGGTCGTCGAAGAAGCTCCTGAGAAGGTAGAGATCACGCAAGTACGTACCGAAACTGGTGATGTAAAGAAGGTCAAAACTACCAAGCGCGTCATCAAAAAGGGTCCAAAAGAACCAATTACCGAAATTACAACAATCGAAAAAGAGGGTGAAGAACCCATTACAACCGTGACGGTTGCACCAGTGCCAGAGGAAGAACAAATTACACCAGTGGAGACCATCGAGCTGCCAGAAGAAATAGCAGAACAGATCGAAACGACGCCCGAAGGTAAGACAGTCACAAAGAAAACAACCAAGAGAATCATCAAGCGTAAAAAGGGACCAGTTACAGAAACCACACAAATCACTACTGAACAAGTAGACGATGAGACACCTGTCATATCAGTACACACCACACAAGAAATTACTGATGATACAACTACACCATTTGATGAAAAACACAAAACTAAGAAAGCCAGGGTCGTCGAAGAAGCTCCTGAGAAGGTCGAGATCACGCAAGTACGTACCGAAACTGGTGATGTAAAGAAGGTCAAAACTACCAAGCGCGTCATCAAAAAGGGTCCAAAAGAACCAGTTACCGAAATTACAACAATCGAAAAAGAGGGTGAAGAACCCACAACAACAGTGACGGTTACCCCAGTATCAGAGGAAGAACAAGTTTCACCAGTAGAGACCATCGAGCTGCCAGAAGAGATAGCAGAACAGAGCGAAACGACGCCCGAAGGTAAGACAGTCACAAAGAAAACTACCAAGAGAATCATCAAGCGTAAGAAGGGACCACTTACAGAAACCACACAAATCACCACTGAACAAGTAGACGATGAAACACCTGTCATATCAGTACACACCACACAAGAAATTACTGATGACACAACTACACCATTTGATAAAAAATATAAACCTAAGAAAGCCAAAGTCGTCGAAGAAGCTCCTGAGAAGGTCGAGATCACACAAGTTCGTACCGAAACTGGTGATGTAAAGAAGGTCAAAACTACCAAGCGTGTCATCAAAAAGGGTCCAAAAGAACCAGTTACCGAAATCACAACAATCGAAAAAGAGGGTGAAGAACCCATAACAACAGTGACGGTCACCCCAGTATCAGAGGAAGAGCAGGTTTCACCAGTAGAGACCATCGAGCTGCCAGAAGAGATAGCAGAACAGAGCGAAACGACGCCCGAAGGTAAGACAGTAACAAAGAAAACTACCAAGAGAATCATCAAGCGTAAGAAGGGACCACATACAGAAACCACACAAATCACCACTGAACAAGTAGACGATGAAACACCTGTCATATCAGTACACACCACACAAGAAATTACTGATGATACAACTACACCATTTGATGAAAAACACAAAACTAAGAAAGCCAGGGTCGTCGAAGAAGCTCCTGAGAAGGTCGAGATCACGCAAGTACGTACCGAAACTGGTGATGTAAAGATGGTCAAAACTACCAAGCGCGTCATCAAAAAGGGTCCAAAAGAACCTGTTACAGAAATCACAACAATCGAAAAAGAGGGTGAAGAACCCATTACCACAGTGACGGTTGCCCCAGTGCCAGAAGAAGAACAAATTACACCAGTAGAGACGATCGAGCTGCCAGAAGAGGTAGCAGAACAGAGCGAAACGACACCCGAAGGTAA
The DNA here is from genome assembly GCF_910591565.1 of Cydia splendana. Taxonomy (NCBI): domain Eukaryota; kingdom Metazoa; phylum Arthropoda; class Insecta; order Lepidoptera; family Tortricidae; genus Cydia; species Cydia splendana. Next base: position 41,124,220 of record NC_085987.1, on the reverse strand, counting down.
GACAGTCACAAAGAAAACTACCAAGAGAATCATCAAGCGTAAGAAGGGTCCAGTTACAGAAACCACACAAATCACCACTGAACAAGTAGACGATGAAACACCGGTCATATCAGTACACACCACACAAGAAATTACTGATGATACAACTACACGATTAGACACAAAACACAAACCTAAGAAAGCCAGGGTCGTCGAAGAAGCTCCCGAGAAGGTCGAGATCACGAAAATACGCACCGAAAGTGGTGATGTAAAGAAGGTCAAAACTACCAAGCGCGTCATCAAAAAGGGTCCAAAAGAACCAGTTACTGAAATCACAACAATCGAAAAAGAGGGTGAAGAACCCATCACCACAGTGACGGTTGCCCCAGTGCCAGAGGAGGATGATCAGATAACACCAGAAGAAACCATTGAGCTACCAGAAGAGGTAGCAGAACAAAGCGAAACGACGCCCGAAGGTAAGACAGTCACAAAGAAAACTACCAAGAGAATCATCAAGCGTAAGAAGGGACCACTTACAGAAACCACACAAATCACCACTGAACAAGTAGACGATGAAACACCTGTCATATCTGTACACACCACACAAGAAATTACTGATGATACAACTACACCATTAGACACAAAACACACACCTGAGAAAGCTACGGTCGTCGAAGAAGCTCCTGAGAAGGTCGAGATCACGCAAGTGCGTACCGAAACTGGTGATGTAAAGAAGGTCAAAACTACCAAGCGCGTCATCAAAAAGGGTCCAAAAGAACCAGTTACCGAAATCACAACAATCGAAAAAGAGGGTGAGGAACCCATCACCACAGTGACGGTTGCCCCAGTGCCAGAGGAGGATCAGATAACATCAGAAGAAACCATTGAGCTACCAGAAGAGGTAGCAGAACAGAGCGAAACGACGCCCGAAGGTAAGACAGTCACAAAGAAAACTACCCAGAGAATCATCAAGCGTAAGAAGGGACCACTTACAGAAACTACACAAATCACCACTGAACAAGTAGACGATGAGACACCTATCATATCAGTACACACCACACAAGAAATTACTGATGATACAACTACACCATTTGATGAAAGACACAAACCTAAGAAAGCCAGGGTCGTTGAAGAAGCTCCTGAGAAGGTCGAGATCACGCAAGTACGTACCGAAACTGGTGATGTAAAGAAGGTTAAAACTACCAAGCGCGTCATCAAAAAGGGTCCAAAAGAACCTGTTACTGTAATCACAACAATCGAAAAAGAGGGTGAAGAACCCATTACCACAGTGACGGTTGCACCAGTGCCAGAAGAAGAACAAATTACACCAGTAGAGACGATTGAGCTGCCAGAAGAGGTAGCAGAACAGAGCGAAACGACACCCGAAGGTAAGACAGTCACAAAGAAAACTACCAAGAGAATCATCAAGCGTAAGAAGGGACCACTTACAGAAACCACACAAATCACCACTGAACAAGTAGACGATGAGACACCCGTCATATCAGTACACACCACACAAGAAATTACTGATGATACAACTACACCATTTGACACAAAACACACACCTGAGAAAGCAAAGATCGTCGAGGAAGCTCCTGAGAAGGTCGAGACCACGTATGTACGTACCGAAGCTGGTGATGTAAAGAAGGTCAAAACTACCAAGCGCGTTATCAAAAAGGGTCCAAAAGAACCTGTTACCGAAATCACAACAATCGAAAAAGAGGGTGAAGAACCCATTACAACCGTGACGGTTGCCCCAGTGCCAGAGGAAGAAGAGATCACACCAGTAGAGACCATCGAGCTACCAGAAGAGATAGTAGAACATAGCGAAACGACGCCTGAAGGTAAGACAGTCACAAAGAAAACAACCAAGAGAATCATCAAGCGTAAGAAGGGACCACTTACAGAAACGACACAAATCACCACTGATCAAGTAGACGATGAAACACCTGTCATATCAGTACACACCACACAAGAAATTACTGATGATACTACTACACCATTTGACACAAAACACACACCTGAGAAAGCTAGGGTCGTCGAAGAAGCTCCTGAGAAGGTCGAGATCACACAAGTTCGTACCGAAACTGGTGATGTAAAGAAGGTCAAAACTACCAAACGCGTCATCAAAAAGGGTCCAAAAGAACCAGTTACCGAAATAACAACAATCGAAAAAGAAGGTGAAGAGCCCATTACAACAGTGAAAGTTACCCCAGTGCCAGAGGAAGAACAGATCACACCAGCAGAGACCATCGAGCTACCAGAAGAGGTAGCAGAACAGAGTGAAACGACGCCCGAAGGTAAGACAGTCACAAAGAAAACTACCAAGAGAATCATCAAGCGTAAGAAGGGACCACTTACAGAAACCACACAAATAACCACCGAACAAGTAGACGATGAGACACCTGTCATATCAGTACACACCACACAAGAAATTACTGATGATACAACTACACCATTTAATGAAAAACACACACCTGAGAAAGCTAGGGTCGTCGAAGAAGCTCCTGAGAAAGTCGAGATCACACAAGTGCGTACCAAAACTGGTGATTTAAAGAAGGTCAAAACTACCAAGCGCGTTATTAAAAAGGGTCCAAAAGAACCTGTTACCGAAATCACAACAATCGAAAAAGAGGGTGAAGAACCCATTACCACAGTGAAAGTTGCCCCAGTGCCAGAGGAGGAACAGATTAAACCAGAAGAAACCATTGAGCTACCAGAAGAGGTAGCAGAACAGAAGGAAACGACGCCCGAAGGTAAGACAGTCACAAAGAAAACTACCAAGAGAATCATCAAGCGTAAGAAGGGACCACTTACAGAAACCACACAAATCACCACTGAACAAGTAGACGATGAAACACCGGTCATATCAGTACACACCACACAAGAAATTACTGATGATACAACTACACCATTTGACACAAAACGAACACCTGAGAAAGCTAGGGTCGTCGAGGAAGCTCCTGAGAAGGTCGAGATCACGCAAGTGCGTACCGAAACTGGTGATGTAAAGAAGGTCAAAACTACCAAGCGCATCATCAAAAAGGGTCCAAAAGAACCAGTTACCGAAATAACAACAATCGAAAAAGAAGGTGAAGAGCCCATTACAACAGTGACGGTTGCCCCAGTGCCAGAGGAAGAGCAGATTAAGCCAGAAGAAACCATTGAGCTACCAGAAGAGGTAGCAGAACAGAAGGAAACGACACCCGAAGGTAAGACAGTCACAAAGAAAACCACCAAAAGAATCATCAAGCGTAAGAAGGGACCACTTACAGAAACCACACAAATCACCACTGAACAAGTAGACGATGAAACACCGGTCATATCAGTACACACCACACAAGAAATTACTGATGATACAACTACACCATTTGACACAAAACACACACCTGAGAAAGCTAGGGTCGTCGAAGAAGCTCCTGAGAAGGTCGAGATCACGCAAATACGCACCGAAAGTGGTGATGTAAAGAAGGTCAAAACAACCAAGCGCGTCATCAAAAAGGGTCCAAAAGAACCAGTTACCGAAATCACAACAATCGAAAAAGAGGGTGAAGAACCCATCACCACAGTGACGGTTGCCCCAGTGCCAGAGGAGGATGATCAGATAACACCAGAAGAAACCATTGAGCTACCAGAAGAGGTAGCAGAACAAAGCGAAACGACGCCCGAAGGTAAGACAGTCACAAAGAAAACTACCAAGAGAATCATCAAGCGTAAGAAGGGACCACTTACAGAAACTACACAAATCACCACTGAACAAGTAGACGATGAAACACCTGTCATATCTGTACACACCACACAAGAAATTACTGATGATACAACTACACCATTAGACACAAAACACACACCTGAGAAAGCTACGGTCGTCGAAGAAGCTCCTGAGAAGGTCGAGATCACGCAAGTGCGTACCGAAACTGGTGATGTAAAGAAGGTCAAAACTACCAAGCGCGTCATCAAAAAGGGTCCAAAAGAACCAGTTACCGAAATCACAACAATCGAAAAAGAGGGTGAAGAACCCATCACCACAGTGACGGTTGCCCCAGTGCCAGAGGAGGATGATCAGATAACACCAGAAGAAACCATTGAGCTACCAGAAGAGGTAGCAGAACAAAGCGAAACGACGCCCGAAGGTAAGACAGTCACAAAGAAAACTACCAAGAGAATCATCAAGCGTAAGAAGGGACCACTTACAGAAACTACACAAATCACCACTGAACAAGTAGACGATGAAACACCTGTCATATCTGTACACACCACACAAGAAATTACTGATGATACAACTACACCATTAGACACAAAACACACACCTGAGAAAGCTACGGTCGTCGAAGAAGCTCCTGAGAAGGTCGAGATCACGCAAGTGCGTACCGAAACTGGTGATGTAAAGAAGGTCAAAACTACCAAGCGCATCATCAAAAAGGGTCCAAAGGAACCGGTTACCGAAATCACCACAATCGAAAAAGAGGGTGATGAACCCATTACCACAGTGACGGTTGCCCTAGTGCCAGAGGAGGATGAAACGACACCGATAGAGACCGTTGAGCTGCCAGAAGAGATAGCAGAAGAAACTGAAACTACACCAGAAGGTAAGACAGTTACAAAGAAAACGACAAAGAGAATCATTAAGCGTAAAAAGGGACCGCTTACAGAAACTACACAAATCACCACAGAACAAGTAGACGATGAAACACCTATTATTTCAGTACACACCACACAAGAATTACATGATGACATCACAACACCTATATTGGATACACACACACTTGAATCTGCTAGGGTCGTAGAGGAAAGTCCCGAAAAGGTAGAGGTTACTCAAGTACGAACTGACACCGGTGAAGTTAAGAAGGTCAAAACTACTAAGCGCCTAATTAAAAAGGGACCTAAAGAACCGGTGACTGAAATTACAACAATCGAAAAAGAAGGTGAAGAGCCCATCACAACAGTTACGGTTTCCCCAGCACCTGAGGAAGATCAAACGACAACGATAGAGACCGTTGAGCTGCCAGAAGAGATAGCAGAAGAAACTGACACTACACCAGAAGGTAAGACAGTTACAAAGAAAACTACAAAGAGAACCATTAAGCGTAAAAAGGGACCACTAACAGAAACTACACAAATCACCACAGAACAAGTAGACGATGAAACACCTATCATTTCAGTACACACCACACAAGAATTACATGATGACACCACAAAACCTTTACTGGACACACACACACCTGAAATTGCTAGAGTCGTAGAGGAAACTCCCGAAAAGGTTGAGGTCACTCAAGTACGAACTGATACCGGCGAAGTCAAAAAGGTCAAAACTACTAAGCGCGTAATCAAAAGGGGACCAAAAGAACCGGTGACTGAAATTACAACAATCGAAAAAGAAGGTGAAGAGCCCATCACAACAGTTACGGTTTCCCCAGCGCCTGAAGAAGATCAAACGACACCGATAGAGACCATTGAGCTGCCAGAAGAGATAGCAGAAGAAACTGACACTACACCAGAAGGTAAGACAGTTACAAAGAAAACTACAAAGAGAACCATTAAGCGTAAAAAGGGCCCACTAACAGAAACTACACAAATCACCACTGAACAAGTAGACGATGAAACACCTATCATTTCAGTACATACCACACAAGAATTACATGATGACACCACCAAACCATTATTGGACACATACACACTTGAAACTGCTAGAGTCGTAGAGGAAACTCCCGAAAAGGTTGAGGTCACTAAAGTACGAACTGATACCGGCGAAGTCAAAAAGGTCAAAACTACTAAGCGCGTAATCAAAAAGGGACCAAAAGAACCGGTGACTGAAATTACAACAATTGAAAAAGAAGGTGAAGAGCCCATCACAACAGTTACGGTTTCCCCAGCGCCAGAGGAAGATCAAACGACGCCGATAGAGACCGTTGAGCTGCCAGAAGAGATAGCAGAAGAAACAGACACTACACCAAAAGGTAAGACAGTTACAAAGGGAATCATTAAGCGTAAAAAGGGACCACTTACAGAAACTACACAAATCACCACCGAACAAGTAGACGATGAAACACCTATCATTTCAGTACACACCACACAAGAATTACATGATGACACCACAAAACCTTTATTGGATACACATACACTTGAATCTGCTAGGGTCGTACAGGAAACTCCCGAAAAGGTAGAGGTCACTCAAGTACGAACTGATACCGGCGAAGTCAAAAAGGTCAAAACTACTAAGCGCGTTATCAAAAAGGGACCAAAAGAACCAGTTACCGAAATTACAACAATCGAAAAGGAAGGTGAAGAGCCCATCACAACAGTTACGGTTTCCCCAGCGCCAGAGGAAGATCGAACGGCACCGATAGAGACCGTTGAGATACCAGAAGAGATAGCAGAAGAAACTGAAACTACTCCAGAAGGTAAGACAGTTACAAAGAAAACTACAAAGAGAATCATTAAGCGTAAAAAGGGACCACTAACAGAAACTACACAAATCACCACCGAACAAGTAGACGATGAAACACCTATCATTTCAGTACACACCACACAAGAATTACATGATGACACCACAAAACCTTTATTGGATACACATACACTTGAATCTGCTAGGGTCGTAGAGGAAACTCCCGAAAAGATAGAGGTCACTCAAGTACGAACTGACACCGGTGAAGTTAAACAGGTCAAAACTACTAAGCGCATAATCAAAAAGGGACCAAAAGAACCGGTGACTGAAATTACAACAATCGAAAAAGAAGGTGAAGAGCCCATCACAACAGTTACGGTTTCCCCAGCGCCAGAGGAAGATCAAACGACGCCGATAGAGACCGTTGAGTTGCCAGAAGAGATAGCAGAAGAAACTGACACTACACCAGAAGGTAAGATAGTTACGAAGAAAACTACAAAGAGAATCATTAAGCGTAAAAAGGGACCACTAACAGAAACTACACAAATCACCACCGAACAAGTAGACGGTGAAACACCTATTATTTCAGTACACACCACACAAGAATTACATGATGACACCACAACACCTATATTGGATACACATACACTTGAATCTGCTAGGGTCGTACAGGAAACTCCCGAAAAGGTAGAGGTCACTCAAGTACGCACTGATACCGGCGAAGTCAAAAAGGTCAAAACTACTAAGCGCGTTATCAAAACGGGACCAAAAGAACCAGTTACCGAAATTACAACAATCGAAAAGGAAGGTGAAGAGCCCATCACAACAGTTACGGTTTCTCCAGCGCCAGAGGAAGATCGAACGGCACCGATAGAGACCGTTGAGATGCCAGAAGAGATAGCAGAAGAAACTGAAACTACTCCAGAAGGTAAGACAGTTACAAAGAAAACTACAAAGAGAATCATTAAGCGTAAAAAGGGACCTCTTACAGATACCACACAAATCACCACAGAACAAGTAGACGATAGCACACCTATCATATCAGTACACACTACACAAGAATACACAGATGACACCACAAAACCACTATTCGATACACACATACTTGAAACTGCTAGGGTCGTAGAGGAAGCTCCCGAAAATGTCGAGGTCACTCAAGTACGCACAGATACCGGGGAAGTCAAAAAGGTCAAAACCACAAAGCGCGTCATTAAAAAGGGACCTAAAGAACCGGTGACCGAAATAACAACAATCGAAAAGGAAGGTGAAGAGCCCATCACAACAGTTACGGTTTCCCCAGCGCCAGAGGGTGATCAAACGACACCGATAGAGACCGTTGAGCTGCCAGAAGAGATAGCAGAAGAAACTGAAACTACACCAGAAGGTAAGACAGTTACAAAGAAAACGACAAAGAGAATCATTAAGCGTAAAAAGGGACCGCTTACAGAAACTACACAAATCACCACAGAACAAGTAGACGATGAAACACCTATTATTTCAGTACACACCACACAAGAATTACATGATGACATCACAACACCTATATTGGATACACACACACTTGAATCTGCTAGGGTCGTAGAGGAAAGTCCCGAAAAGGTAGAGGTTACTCAAGTACGAACTAACACCGGTGAAGTTAAGAAGGTCAAAACTACTAAGCGAGTAATCAAAAAGGGACCTAAAGAACCGGTGACTGAAATTACAACAATCGAAAAAGAAGGTGAAGAGCCCATCACAACAGTTACGGTTTCCCCAGCACCTGAGGAAGATCAAACGACACCGATAGAGACCATTGAGCTGCCAGAAGAGATAGCAGAAGAAACTGACACTACACCAGAAGGTAAGACAGTTACAAAGAAAACTACAAAGAGAACCATTAAGCGTAAAAAGGGACCACTAACAGAAACTACACAAATCACCACAGAACAAGTAGACGATGAAACACCTATCATTTCAGTACACACCACACAAGAATTACATGATGACACCACAAAACCTTTACTGGACACACACACACTTGAAATTGCTAGAGTCGTAGAGGAAACTCCCGAAAAGGTTGAGGTCACTCAAGTACGAACTGATACCGGCGATGTCAAAAAGGTCAAAACTACTAAGCGCGTAATCAAAAGGGGACCAAAAGAACCGGTGACTGAAATTACAACAATCGAAAAAGAAGGTGAAGAGCCCATCACAACAGTTTCGGTTTCCCCGGCGCCAGAGGATGATCAAACGACACCGATAGAGACCGTTGAGCTGCCAGAAGAGATAGCAGAAGAAACTGAAACTACACCAGAAGGTAAGACAGTTACAAAGAAAACTACAAAGAGAATTATTAAGCGTAAAAAGGGACCTCTTACAGATACCACACAAATCACCACAGAACAAGTAGACGATAGCACACCTATCATATCAGTACACACTACACAAGAATACACAGAACAAGTAAACGATAGCACACCTATCATATCAGTACACACTACACAAGAATACACAGATGACACCACAAAACCACTATTCGATACACACATACTTGAAACTGCTAGGGTCGTAGAGGAAGCTCCCGAAAATGTCGAGGTCACTCAAGTACGCACAGATACCGGGGAAGTCAAAAAGGTCAAAACCACAAAGCGCGTCATTAAAAAGGGACCTAAAGAACCGGTGACCGAAATAACAACAATCGAAAAGGAAGGTGAAGAGCCCATCACAACAGTTATGGTTTCCCCAGCGCCAGAGGATGATCAAACGACACCGATAGAGACCGTTGAGCTGCCAGAAGAGATAGCAGAAGAAACTGAAACTACACCAGAAGGTAAGACAGTTACAAAGAAAACTACAAAGAGAATCATTAAGCGTAAAAAGGGACCTCTTACAGATACCACACAAATCACCACAGAACAAGTAGACGATAGCACACCTATCATATCAGTACACACTACACAAGAATACACAGATGACACCACAAAACCACTATTCGATACACACATACTTGAAACTGCTAGGGTCGTAGAGGAAGCTCCCGAAAAGGTCGAGGTCACTCAAGTACGAACTGATACCGGCGAAGTCAAAAAGGTCAAAACCACAAAGCGCGTCATTAAAAAGGGACCTAAAGAACCGGTGACTGAAATAACAACAATCGAAAAGGAAGGTGAAGAGCCCATCACAACAGTTTCGGTTTCCCCGGCGCCAGAGGATGATCAAACGACACCGATAGAGACCGTTGAGCTGCCAGAAGAGATAGCAGAAGAAACTGAAACTACACCAGAAGGTAAGACAGTTACAAAGAAAACTACAAAGAGAATTATTAAGCGTAAAAAGGGACCTCTTACAGATACCACACAAATCACCACAGAACAAGTAGACGATAGCACACCTATCATATCAGTACACACTACACAAGAATACACAGAACAAGTAAACGATAGCACACCTATCATATCAGTACACACTACACAAGAATACACAGATGACACCACAAAACCACTATTCGATACACACATACTTGAAACTGCTAGGGTCGTAGAGGAAGCTCCCGAAAATGTCGAGGTCACTCAAGTACGCACAGATACCGGGGAAGTCAAAAAGGTCAAAACCACAAAGCGCGTCATTAAAAAGGGACCTAAAGAACCGGTGACCGAAATAACAACAATCGAAAAGGAAGGTGAAGAGCCCATCACAACAGTTACGGTTTCCCCAGCGCCAGAGGATGATCAAACGACACCGATAGAGACCGTTGAGCTGCCAGAAGAGATAGCAGAAGAAACTGAAACTACACCAGAAGGTAAGACAGTTACAAAGAAAACTACAAAGAGAATCATTAAGCGTAAAAAGGGACCTCTTACAGATACCACACAAATCACCACAGAACAAGTAGACGATAGCACACCTATCATATCAGTACACACTACACCAGAATACACAGATGACACCACAAAACCACTATTCGATACACACATACTTGAAACTGCTAGGGTCGTAGAGGAAGCTCCCGAAAAGGTCGAGGTCACTCAAGTACGAACTGATACCGGCGAAGTCAAAAAAGTCAAAACCACAAAGCGCGTCATTAAAAAGGGACCTAAAGAACCGGTGACTGAAATAACAACAATTGAAAAGGAAGGTGAAGAGCCCATCACAACAGTTACGGTTTCCCCAGCGCCAGAGGATGATCAAACGACACCGATAGAGACCGTTGAGCTGCCAGAAGAGATAGCAGAAGAAACTGAAACTACACCAGAAGGTAAGACAGTTACAACGAAAACTACAAAGAGAATCATTAAGCGTAAAAAGGGACCTCTTACAGATACCACACAAATCACCACAGAACAAGTAGACGATAGCACACCTATCATATCAGTACACACTACACAAGAATACACAGATGACACCACAAAACCACTATTCGATACACACATACTTGAAACTGCTAGGGTCGTAGAGGAAGCTCCCGAAAAGGTCGAGGTCACTCAAGTACGAACTGATACCGGCGAAGTCAAAAAAGTCAAAACCACAAAGCGCGTCATTAAAAAGGGACCTAAAGAACCGGTGACTGAAATAACAACAATCGAAAAGGAAGGTGAAGAGCCCATCACAACAGTTACGGTTTCCCCGGCGCCAGAGGATAATCAAACGACACCGATAGAGACCGTTGAGCTGCCAGAAGAGATAGCAGAAGAAACTGAAACTGCACCAGAAGGTAAGACAGTTACAAAGAAAACTACAAAGAGAATCATTAAGCGTAAAAAGGGACCTCTTACAGATACCACACAAATCACCACAGAACAAGTAGACGATAGCACACCTATCATAACAGTACACACTACACAAGAATACACAGAACAAGTAAACGATAGCACACCTATTATATCAGTACACACTACACAAGAATATACAGATGACACCACAACACCACTAATAGACACACACACACTTAAAACTGCTAGGGTCGTGGAGGAAACTCCCGAAAAGGTAGAGGCTACTCCAGTACGAACTGATACCGGCGGAGTTAAAAAGGTCAAAACTACTAAGGGCGTCATTAAGAAGGGATCTAAAGAACCGGTGACTGAAATAACAACAATCGAAAAGGAAGGCGAAGAACCCATCACCACAGTAACGGTTGCCTCAGCGCCGGAGGAACAACAACCAACTCCCGCTGAGATCTTTGAACTGCCGGAGAAAATATCGGAAGAAACTGAAACTACCCCCGCAGGTAAGACAGTGACAAAGAAAACCACACATAAAATCATCAAGTGTAAGAAGGGACCTCTTCCAGATACCACACAAATCATCACAGAACAAGTAGACGATAACACACCCATCATATCAGTACACTCTACACAAGAATACACAGATGACAAAACAACACCACTTGTTGACACACATACAATAGAGACCGCTAGGGTCGTAGACGAAGTTCTCGAAAAGATCGAAATCAATGAAGTTCGACCTGAAACTAGCGAAGTTAAAAAACGCAAACCAGCCAGGCGCGTCATCAAAAAGGGAACGAAAGAACCGTTGGCTGAAATCACAGCAACCGAAAAGGAAAGTGAAGAACCTATCACCGCCTTTAATGTGTCCCAAGAGCTAGAAGAGGAGCAACCAACACACACTAAAACCACCAAACTGCCCGAGACGATTTCGGAAGAAATTGAAACGATACTAGAAGGTAAGACAGTTACAAGGAAAACCACACAGGATATCATCAAGCGTAAAAAGGGAGTCCAATCAGAAATCACACTTAATATTTCAAAACTCCTAGTAAATAGTCTTAGTATTACACTTTTAAGAAGTTTAAGTAAAAGATGGACTCATTGAAGTTAGCTCGAGAACGTCAAGGTTAAAACATTTAATATACACAGTACACACACAAACACACACACTACATATATTCTATGTCTATTAATCAATTTACAGTCAGAACTTATATAACATGATTACATGACACTACATGACAGTCTTGTCTCTTAACTTAGTCGGACTTCTAGGTAGGTGCGTATGAGGAGGTGTGAGAGGATTGGCAGCTAGCCTTAGAATTACTTAACGGTAATAATAATTTAATAATTGTATGTAGTTCCATTCCATAAGATATTTGAAATGTTAAAAGATTTACCTCATCATGCGTGGCCAGGTTTCATCGTGTACAGGTTTTAATTACCAGTTTGTTAATTTTAAAGACTACACTACACGATGGCCATGCGATGGTTGAAACGCAACTACACGATGGCGACATTCAGTTGTGATCTATCCGGTTTCCAAGATGGACGTGGAAGCATTAGCCGTTGCAGCAATCGATACGCCACGTACCAATATTTTCTACAAGTAATTGAAAAGAAATGGCGTAGAAGCTGCAGGGGTTTTTTGATGATAGATGATACCTACTTCCCGAAAAAAATTGAATGTCAGATTTTTTTACAGAATTAATTAAATATCTTTTTTAATTTCAAGTTACCTAAATTTCCTTAATTTATTTACCAACATGGCTGTGCAAATTGTGCAATGTACTTACTATGTAGTATGTATGTATAGTTAGATATGTATCTAATATTTATTTATTTAACTATTGGTATGTATTGTTATATTTATTTTCACCACACCAGCTCGGAAAGGCTTACTTTGCACTTCAAAAACTGATAGCAAAGTTGCATTTTATTCACATGTGAGGCAAAGTAATCAAATGCAAATTTTGAGTTGTTTTCTTATGTTTGCTGGAATTGACTTTTAAATGATGATGTTGGATGATAAATATTTAATAACATTCATTTGGATTTGATTTGGTTTGATTTTGTTTGATATTTTGCATTTAATATTGGCTGCTATTTAACGGATCACCAGATTTAGTAAAATTTAATACCAAAAAAATCTATTTTACCACCCTAAAATAATGAATGATCACCAAAATTATAACACCATTTTAATGTGATATTATTACCAATTTTATTACATTTTACTATCCTTTTAAAGGAAATGACACCAAACTAATCATTATTAACCCAAAAATAGTAAATGATTACCAAATTTCAAACCCCATTTTAATATGAAATGATAACCAAATTTTTACATCTTGCTATCCTATTAAAGAAAATGACACCAAAATAATCATTGTAAACCCAAAAATAGTAAATGACCACCAAAATTAGAACTCCATTTTAATGTAAAATTATAACCAAATTTTTAAATCTTGATATCATATTAAAGCAAATGACTCCAAAATAATCATTGTAAACCCAAAAATAGTAAATTACCACCAAAACTGTAACCACATTTTAATTAAAAATGTGCAAATATTTAATATAATTATCGTTATCCTATTAAATTAATTAATCCACTTCGTCACCTTTTTCTAGTAGCATTTTATTTCTGTAACAGTCGCAGTTCTAACCTAACCTAACCCACTTTTCTAGTAGCATATCGTTTCTGTAAGGGTCGCAGTTCAAACCTAACCTAACCTAACCCACTTTACTAGTAGCATTTCTTTTCTGCAAGGTTCGCAGTTCAAACCTAACCTAACCCACTTTTCTAGTACCATTTCGTTTCAGCATGGGTCGCAGTTCAAACCTAACCTAACCCACTTTTCTAGTAGCATTTTTTTTCTGTAAGGGTCGCAGTTCAAACCTAACCTAACCCACTTTTCTAGTAGCATTTCTTTTCTGTAAGGGTCGCAGTTCAAACCTAACCTAACCCACTTTTCTAGTAGCATTTCTTTTCTGCAAGGGTCGCAGTTCAAACCTAACCTAGCCCACTTTTCTAGTAGCATTTCTTTTCTGTAAGGGTCGCAGTTCAAACCAAACCTATCCCACTTTTCTAGTGGTATTTCTTTTCTGTAAAGGTCGCAGTTCAAACGTAACCTAACCCACTTTTCTAGTAGCATTTCTTTTCTGTAAGGGTCGCAGTTCAAACCTAACCTAACCCATTTTTCTAGTAGCATTTGGTTTCTGTAAGGGTCGCAGTTCAAACCTAACCTAACCCACTTTTCTGATAGCAGTTTGGTCCTGTATGGGGCGTAGTTCAAACCTAACCTAACCCACTTTTCTAGTAGCATTTCGTTTCTAGAAGAATGATTATTTTGGAGTCATTTGCTTTAATAGGATAGCAAACCTAACCCACTTTTCTAGTAGCATTTCGTTTCTGTATGGGTCGCAGTTCAAACCTAACCTAACCCACTTTTCTAGTAGCATTTCGTATCTGTATGGGTAACAGTTGAAACTTAACCTAGCCCACTTTTTTAGTTGCATTTCGGTTCTGTGAGGATCGCAGTTCTAACCTAACCTAACCCACTTTTATAGTAGCATTTCGTTTCTGTAAAGGTCGCAGTTCAAACCTAACCTTACCTACTTTTCTAGTACCATTTCGTTTCTGTATGGGTCGCAGTGCTAACCTAACCCACTTAACTGATAGCAGTTTGTCTTACTTGTCTAGTAGCATAACGAAATGCTACTAGAAAAGTAGATTAGGTAAGGTAGGTATGCGGTGCGGGGTACGGGAGGTTGAGCGGGAGGGGCTAGTAATTTTGGCATCAGTTAGTTTACTTTATTTGGTAATATGTATACATTTTTTGTTAATCATAGTGGTTTATTTAGGTGAAAATATCGCATTAATTTGGTCTTCAAGATTTGGTGATCATTCAATATATTTGGTATTTGAATACAATTTGAAGTGCAGTCGTAATTAAGATGGTGGTACTTTTGTATTTTTAGGCCTTATTTTTTTGGTGTTCAGTAATTTTTTTTGGTAAGCATGATTTTTTTATTTAGGGTACCAAAGTATTTTTTGGTGGTCATTATATTTGTAGCCTTTAATATTTGCTTCGGGTCGGTGTGGTGAAATTTAAAGTGAAAGTGGAAAAAAAATTGTGTTTCACTCGGGGGCAAATTTTGTTTAACCCTCGTGCTTTGAAACTCTCGCAACGCTCAAGATTACATTTTTCGAACCACTCCCTACGCTCGTGGTTCAATTTTGGAATCTTTCGCTAGCTCGGGTATCTATATTAGCACGAGCGGTTAAACAACAACTTTGCCCCCTTGTAAAACAAATAACTATTATTTAAATTGTAAATGTACTGTCTGTGTAAATTTCCTATTCCTTCATAATCATTACTTCCATAATGAAGCCACGTACTCGTCATTTTTAATTAAAAAAAAAACCGTAAATTGATACTGAGCACAAACGTCCACACTCGACCGCGTTCGAGCACGCACTGGGGATTGGGCCACGTGTAGATACGTACCGCCATCGCTGGCCCACTACCTTTGATGTGCGGACGAAAAACCGACACCGCGGCCATCCCATCGCCATTCGCCGCGCCATCAGCCATCCCCCATCATAGTGAGCCATTGTGTAGAACTGCGGTCGGCAACCTGCGGCCCGCGGGCGTTCCTTTAATCTATTACCAATCATTGTTCTGAGAAATCACCAAAATGTTATCTTATTATTAAAGTGACAAATGACAATGTTCTGTTTACAGTATGAAGTAAAGGTAACTAAAGGAAAATATCCGAAATTATTTTAAACAGTAATTTTGCAATTGTTATCCAAAAAATTAAGTTACAAATACAGCAAGTTGACAGAGCGCATTTTTTCATCTTGAAATGTTTCTAAACATTTGGCTACTAGCTAGGCTTTGTGTTATGCTCGCAATCTCATGCGAGCTTGTATCAATGCCACCGCCCGATAGAGGTAACCTGTGTCTAGCCTCCCTTGAGTGCCGAACGAGTTACGTGTTCTTTCTTAGTCATACTCTTACATACATTAAAATGTTTCAAGGTTTAATTTATATAATAAATGATTGTGATTTGAATCCACAGATCTTGAACCTGTAGGTTCCAGTTCGGTGGAAGAAAAGAAGACTAAGAAGCCAAAGAAGAAAGATAAGACAGAACCGGTTCCAAGCAAGCCGGTAGATGAAATTCCAGTTGAAGAAAATGAAGTCATATCACAAAACGGGGACGTAAAACAACCTCTTAAGAAAAAATTGACACCGTTAAAAATTGAAAGGGTATCTTTGGATGTTCATAAAGCTCAGTTTGCTGAACAAGTAGAAGGACCACAATTCGCAAAATTGAAGTTGAAAAAACCTGTACAAAAACCTAAAGCTGAACAGTCAACAGTAACGTTACCTAAATTCCAATTAAAAAGTCGAATTAAACACATAACCGACTGGCCACCTGAAGAATTGCAACCAATTATCAGTTATTTAAACAGTGTCCGACAAAATGGAGAGCTATCTAGAAACATTAAGGAAGCAGCTAAAATTAAGAAAAAACCACTAAAACTTAAGAATATTGATGCTGAAAAACCCGAATTGGAAAAGCCAGACGAATTTGAATTCTCTTCAAGCAAAGATATTCCCGATGAAATGCAGGAAATACCAAAAGAGGTACCTAAAGAAAAAGAAATAGGGCCTGTGGAAGTTCCCAAAGATCAGAAAGAAAAAGTAGTACCAAAACCAGATAATGCAGAAAAACCAAAGAAACCTAAGCCAAAACTTATTCCACAAAAAATTGAAAGGAAAGTTCTTGAGATAGATAAACCACAGCATGCTGAAAGTGTTGATGCGCCTCAATTTAACCAAATCAAGCTTAAGAAAACTGTCGCGAAACCCAAGCAAGATAGCGCTAACGTATCTCTTCCTAAGTTCCAACTAAAGAGTCGTATAAGATACGTGACAGATTGGCCCCCAGATATTATAGAGCCCATCATAAGCTTTTTAGGTAGTGTTCGTCAGAATGGAATACTATCGCGAAACATACAAGAGGCTGCTAAAATTAAGAAAAAACCCATTAAACAACCTAAGTTACCAGAGGCTGTAAAAACTGAACTTGAAAAGCCCAGTTTTGGCCGGGAAGATATAGTACAAGCCGTAAAGCAAAGCGTTCAAGAGGAGGATGATATTTCTGTTGAGGAACCAAAAGATGAGCATGCTGAATTCACCATAAATAGGCGCCCAAGCGTCAAGATACACGAAGAAATTGTCGATGAAGTTACAATTAAAAAGAAATTGAAACCAACAAGGAAGCCTTCCGTGACATTGCCTGAAGTAACAGAACCAGAAACAGTTACATTTAGGCCTAAATCAACTAAAACAAAGGAAGACGTCGAACAAGAGTTCAATATCCAATTAGATTCATACGCTGAGGAGGAAATTTCTATGTCAAGTAAAGTAAAATTAAAGCCGCAAAGACAGCCAACGTTTAGCGAAGAAGCTGGAGAAGCTTCAATCAAGTTCTACGAAGAAGAGGAAGGCCCAGATATAGTTGAAATAATAGAAAGTGACGACGAAAAGGAGGATGAAACAGCGAACGTAATGATGCCAATGAAAAAGAAGCCAAAGAAGCCTGTTACTGAAACTACAGAAGATATCAGTGTAACAATGACTAAACCAAAGTCCATTGATAGATCAGAAATTATAGAAGATGTTAGCATAAAACTGGAAAGAAAACCCAAGTATGTAATTGATGACCAGGAAGAAGTTACCTTTGACGTAAAACCGCATGTAGAACAGTTTTCAACAGAAGAGTTGTCTTTGTCGAGTAAGATAAAACTGAAACCAAAGAAAAAAGTGGTGGTGTCTGAAGCAGCAGACGAGCATTCTATACAGCTAACTCAAGAAATCGAAGATGACAGTCAGGCAGAAGAAATTATACTTAGCGATGTAGAATCTGAAGAAAATGTACAAATGTTTATCAAACGCAAACCTAAGAAACCTACATATGAAGTCAGCGAGGTAGAAGAATTGAGCGTCGAACTTAAGCCAAAGAGAATGAATGAAATTGAATTTGAGGAAGAACAGTTAACAATTTTAGCTAAACGAAAGCCTAGGAAACCATCGCAACTTCAAGGTAAAGAAAGCGTGTTCGTTTTTTATGGCTGCTGACGTGAATTACATATTGAGCTTTTATGCTTTTATGTCATACCAAATAAATAATATTAATAAAGTATTATTGCTATTTATTAATATCATCCAAAGGTGTAGTATATCTAGCGTAAGCGTTTTAGCTTATTCATTGAAAAATAAGAAACTGAATAAAATCACCAAAATATGGATCATTCCACGGCAATAGAGGTAGTAATGAGTCGCCATTTTAATGCCTGTACATTTTAGTCATGGTGTAATTATTTGTTAATTTATCACTCCATAAATGTGAGTGTGGCCCATAATTTCCGAAAATCATTTTTTCTTCGAGGCAATTACTCCGTTCTCATATTTTGCGTTGCCCATAATTTCCCGAAATCATTCATACTCGGTGGCAATTACTCCGTTCCCATATTTTCCCAATGGTTTTTTTCCGCAATCGCCTATTTTAATATTTTTAAATTAACTTTTCCTTATAATTTTCGTTCTTTTAAATATCTAGAATAATATTTTCTTGTTACTGTATGTTAATAGTGTATTAATTATTAAATAAATCTTTATTTACATACAATATATATACAGTGGTACTACTAAACGAAATTAATAACTAGCTTAAATCTAAAATAGGCCCTTGAGGCATTGTACCAAGGATGCTGGCGGCATTTCCTCGCTGTATCGCAATGCTGATACGTTGTGCGAGGTAGCCGCCAGCTCTTCGGTCACCAGTTACGTCAACCAGACGCTACGTATTAATTATATTTCTTACTTGTAGGTATTTCACATACAACAAATATCAAAAACACTAAAATTAAAACATAATCTCAAAAACTACAAGTAAAAAATTTGCCCCAAACGCTGTCAGCCAATAACCCTAACCTACCTATCTCTGGGAGCAGATTCGTTTTTAGGGTCATCAAAAAAAACCCCTAACCTACCTATCTCAGGGAGCAGTTTCGTTTTTAGGGTCATCAAAAAAAACAACCCTAACCTACCTATTTGAAAAAAACCTGGTTATTTTTACCACTAGCATTAAAAAAAGAGAAAATATGGAGATAGAGAATATTTAGTTAGTGAAAAAAAAAACCTACTGGTTATTTTAACTACTGGGATTAAAAACAAAAAGGGAATAAATGGAGAAAGGGAAAATTTAGTTTATGAAAAAATGTCCACGAAAAATAAAATAAAGCGAAGAAATTCCACTGGGAAAAAATGGGAACGGAGTAATTGCCTCCAAGAAAAAATGATTTTCGGAAATTATGGGCCACACTCACGTCACACACGTTACATTTTAATGGAATGGCATATTAAACTTATGGAATAAATAAATAAACCACAAACAATTTAAAGATGCTTTTATAAAATTAAAAACCAACTGCTGTACAACATCCAGTCCAGTAGTATTAAATATGAAAAAGTGTAGTTTAGCTTTACTTCCCCTGCTTTTTTGCTATAGCTAATTCTGTGTGTGTTACACTTACTTATATAAAATATATAATTTTACCAATTACAGAAGCAGAGGCCTCAATGAAAATTTCAAGGGAAATCGATTTCCCAGGTAAGATACATTTATAGTAATAAAGTATGAAATACTTTGCTCTCTAATTAAAAAATCTCGTCCAAACAGTTAAGCTAGAATTAGACCAAGCTAAGTTGGCAGCGATTATGATAGCCAATACTGCGTGTTATTTTAAACGTCAAAACTCTATGAAAATTATAGCTGCCAACTTAGCTTGGTCTAACTCTATACGAAAATGATACTTAACCTAGTAGCAACAGCTACAGTCACGGAGACAGACTTTAATTGTTGAGCCATTTAGGGTTCACTTTATATACATTGGACATTTCATACCCTTAGTATTGATAACTAAATTAGCTTGAACCCTAAACGGATCAACAATTAAAGTCTGTGACCGTACCAAGGCCAAAATAAGTCGTAGACTGAACAGTCGGGCTAGTTGTCCTAGGTATAGTCAGCAGCAGAAGTTTCTGAGCGGGCGAGGTGTTCAAAATTACCTTGAGACGCTCTTATATCCTCTTAACAATAAAGTCGCGTCAATATCATTTTAAACACCTCGCCCGCTTAGCAACTTCTACTGCTGACTGTACACATCTCAATCCTTTTGTGTTTTGGTGTGATGGTGCAAATAAGACTTAAGGATGACTCACGTTAGACCGGGCCGTGTCCGGGCCGCAGCTTCCGGCGCTTACTTTTCTATGACATAACAGTTGATCACGTGATGCTTCCCATAGAAAACGATGCGCCGTAAGCTCCGGTCCGGCCAAGGCCCGGTTTAACGTTACACATCCTTTAGCTAGTCGCTTATCCGCCTTTTGGTTGAAAAATGTCGAATGGATAAGATCATCTCATTTTTTTTTCTGTATTTATTATGTAAGTGATACTGTGAGTAGCGAATGTGAAATACAAAAAAATGTAAATTCTATAAGACAGATGTAAAGGAGGTCATGAATGATAATATTTTTGCACTGTAAGCGCGGTTATCGTTTTTTAGTTTCTCCACCACGCAATTATCTGAGTAATAGATATGTATATTATAATAGACGTCCTGAAATGTTTTTGCTTTTCCAGACACTCCACTCGATGTACGAAGTGGCGACACTGTCTTTGCCGTATACTCGTATGTAGCAGAAACAGATGAGGCTATCAACCTTGTCGAAGGCGAACGTTTATATATACTGGGTGAGTCTCGTAAATCCAAAAATTTTACAGTTTTACAGTGTGTAATTTTTGATGGTTTAATAGATCAATTTATAAATTTAATATTAATTTTCACACAGAAACAACGAACCAGGACTGGTGGTTTGTCTGCAAACACCTCACTGAAGAGAAAGGTTTTGTTCCTGCACAGTATTTAATGGATGAAGAAAACTATACTTTGTACCTGCAAAAGAAATTAAATGAGAAGATTGACAAGCTGCCAGTATTTGAAAGTGAGCTTTAATACAATTTATATAATAGTAAGTTATTGCAGGAGTTTTTTTTTTTGGAACTTTACTTTTCATTTATCATTTTCAGAACCTACACCCGAGGAACAAGCCATAGCTCCTATATTCGTAGAGAAATTACGTCCAAAACACACTCCAGATGGTTCAACTGTGCAATTTGAATGCCAAGTGGAAGGATTCCCGAGACCACAGATTACGTGGTTCAGACAAACGGCTATCATTAAGCCATCTCAAGATTTCCAAATGTACTACGACGATGATAATGTCGCCACTCTGGTTATTAGGGAAGTTTTCCCTGAAGATGCAGGCACATTTACCTGTGTGGCTAAAAACGCTGCAGGCTTTGCGTCGAGTACTACTGAACTCATAGTAGAAGCTCCTCTCTCAGATCATGGATCGGAAATGACAATTTTATCCAGAAAAAGTCTATCGAGGGAATCGTCTTTGGCTGATATTTTAGAAGGTATACCACCAACTTTCTCTAAGAAACCAAAGGCTCAATATGTCAACGAAGGCTCACAGATCTTCCTAGAATGCAGACTGGTTGCTATTCCAGAACCAGATATAGCATGGTTCTTTAAGGGAGAAGAAATTGTACCTGATGAAAATATTTCTATAGCTACTGAGTCAGACATGCACATGTACTGCAGTGTTCTAAAAATATCTAATGTCAAGAAATTGCAAGAAGGCACTTACACAGTTTTAGCGGTAAATAGAGAAGGTGAGGCCAGTCTGCCGATCGTTCTTAAGATAAAAACGGGACAAAAAGAGAAACCGCAGGTTATAGAACCATTGAAAAGCTTAACAATAAGAGAAGGTGAAAGTGTAGTTCTTTCTGCTCAAGTGGTTGGCAACCCTCAACCTACTGTAACGTGGCATCGAAACAATAAACCTATACCGTCTCTGCCTACTAAATCGGATGGCGAGACTCACAATGTAACAATAATTAAACCTCGAAAAGGAAAGGATGACGGCGTGTATACACTCAAGGCTGTCAATAGTGAAGGAACTGCTGAAACAAGCGCCGTTATCACTATTGAAGGTATTTATACTATTTGGTTTAGTTACAAGATTCCTTATTTTTTAATTACAGGTATGTATTTGGGTAAACATGCAAATGTAAATTTTTATATTTGTTTTTTTTATAGAACCAACAGAAGAAAACGCAGAGCCACCGTTATTCATTAACCGGTTCCAGGAAATTACAGTCAAAGAAAAGGGTACTATTAGACTTTCTGCTAAAGTCACTGGGAATCCAGTTCCTTCGATTACATGGTATAGAAATAATAAAATCATCACGCCTTCGGAAACAGTAACTCAAAAATTCGATGGTGAGAATATTGAATTAGTGATTGCCAACGTAGATTCCGAAATAGACTCCGGAGATTACAAATGTGTAGCATCAAACAGTGCTGGTAAAGCATCACATGGAGCACGGGTTACTATTGACGTAGAAAAGGTCACGTTTGTGAAGAAGTTAAGAAACACCTATGAAACTGAAGAAGGAAAGACAATAATTTTAGAATGCCAAACTTCCCATACAGTGTCTACAAAATGGTATCATAATGATAAAGAACTAAGCGGAATGGATCATAGAGAAATAATACAAGAGGGCCGTACCCATAAATTGCGTATCAAAAAGACTAAATTAACAGATAAAGGTATTATTAAATGCGTAGTAAAAGACCAAGAAACCAGTGCAAAACTTCAAGTACATGAAACTATTCCGGAATTCACACGCAAGCTACAAGATTTTGAAGTAAAAGAGAAAGATGTGGCTATTTTAGAGGTTGAAATAAATTCGGAGACAGCAGATGTTATTTGGGAACGAGATGGTGAAAAAATTAAGCCGAAGAAGAATAAATACGAACTAGAGAAGCGCGGGAATGTCCGGAAACTCCTTATACGAAACACTTCAGTTCACGACGAAGGTGAATATACTTGCATTCTTCGTGACGACATGTGTACTGCGGAAGTAACAGTAGTAGAATTACCGCCAGAAATAATTTCACGTCTCCAAGACCAAAAAGTTAACAAAGGAAACAAAGCCACATTTGAAATCGAGCTTACGAAAGGTGACGCCTTGGTGCAATGGTTTAAAGATGGAGAAGAGATTCAGTTCTCTAACCACATGCAGCTTACAATTGACGGTAAGAAACAAAAATTAAAAATATACGATTGTGACGATGATGATGCGGGGGAATATGCTTGCGAAGTCGGAAGTGATAGATGCTCTGCTAAACTTGTTGTTGAAGAACCTTCGGTAGACTTTACGCTTCGTCTTCCGGAAGTGATCACAGTTCCTGCAAACACTGACGCGTATTTGACAGTTGAAATACCGGATGAAAATTACGAGGTCACCTGGTATAAAAAGAAAACCGTCATAGAAGATACAGAAAAGTTTACCCTAATATCCGATGTTAAAAAACGTACTCTCATAATAAGGAAGTGTACTGAAGAAGATCAAACCGAATATACTGTGTCTCTACTTGACGCAAAATGTTCCACCAAATTAAAAGTTGAAGGTAAATACTATTATTTTATCAGGGCTCTGTTTTGTTTGTGCAAGTAATTGGATATAATTAAATTAAAACTTGTTTTGCTTCCAGTCATCGAATCTCCACCTAAAATCCTAAACTTCGAGGGTGAATACAAAATAAAGAGAGGTGGCGACGTAACCCTTTTAGTTCAGTATGAAGCGCTGCCACAACCGGTCGATGAATGGGTGGTCAATTCTAAGATAATTAAGAAATCGAAGCATACAAAACCATCCATTGATTCTGAAAGTGCCAGTCTTACAATTAAAAAAGTTGAGAATACTGATGCTGGAACATACAAACTACGTCTCGTCAACAACTGCGGTGAAGCCGAAGTCGAAATAAACGTAGTTGTAATGGGTAAGTAATCAAACATTGCAATTTTTTTAATCTTTTATCATAAATATACTTACAGAAAATTTCTATATTACTCGATTGTGTATCGAACGAAATTGTTTTGTAATATTTCAATCACAAACACAAATTTCGAAACAAATTTATGTATAAAAAATTGTATTTTTGTAGATATTTCATCGCCGCCAGGAAAACCAACACCGTTAGAAACAGATGATACATCAATAAACATCTGTTGGAATGAGCCAGAAAATAATGGCAACTCCGTAATAATATGTTACATAGTTGAGTTCCAGGAGATTAATACCACGGAGTAAGTTTAAATTTCCTATAGCTCTTGTTAGTCTATGGGAACAATAGCATTTGTGCAATAAAGATGTATTAATCTACTTTCATTAATATTACAGGTGGACATCCATTGAAAATGTCACAAAAACTCAACATTCTGTAGATAATTTAAAGACTAAATCATCATATAGGTTTAGGATATTTGCAGTCAACGAAGTAGGCGTTAGCGAAGCTTCAGATATATCAGAATATGTAGTCGTTGAAAAGGTGACCAAGAAACAACCACCTTCTGTCGAGAAACCACTAAAGGATATTATCATAGGACCTAATGAAGATGTAGAATTATCGTGTATTTTCGGTGGTATTCCACAGCCTAAGGTTGCATGGTCTAAGGATGGTAAAAAGCTTAAAACTGCTAAAGCTAGTTATGACAACAGAGTAGCGACTCTTGTTGTCACTTCCACAGCAACTTCAGAAGGCCAGTACAAATGCACCGCTTCTAACGAACTTGGTGAAGTCGATACAACGTGTATGCTAGAAATTCAACAAAAACCAATCATAATTGTACCCGACAAAGAAATAAACCAAAGGCATAAAGTAGATGAAGAATGGTCTGTAACTGCTGCTTTCGAAGGTATACCAAAGCCTAACATAATATGGTATAGAAACGGAACCAGAATAGAAAGCAGCAAAGAGTTGGAAATAATTACAACAGAGACAACGAGCACTATAAGGATACGTAAATTGGATCGATCACATTCAAATAAATATACTGTGGAAGCACAAAACAAAGCAGGCAGTAATTCAGTAGAACTATCGCTTAAAGTTTACGGTAAGTTCTAACTGATATGAATAAAACGTTACAGGGATGTAGTGTAGTGTATTAGGTACCTATATTATTTTTAACCGATATATTCCTTTTTTTTGCCAAGACTGCAAAAGAGAAAACCGATTTTAATTATTACACGTCTTTAGCACAAAGGATTCTAGATAATACTATATGAGTATATGAGATTAAATGATAATACAGTGTGTTACAGTGTGTCTTAGAGTTGTGTGCAATATAATGCAGTCAATAAGAAAATGAAAATTAGGGGAAAACTATAACTTTAGATCAATTATATAGGATCTTTTTTTAATACTATTCTGCTTCAAACTTTGAGTGAGTAGCAGTGTGAGATAGGAGATTTTTTCAAAATACTTAAGCTTGCTCTACACCGACTTTGCAGTAGCCCACCCATAATTTGTTTTGTCAAAGTTAGTGCAGATTGAGCTTATAGGTATGGACTTTAGATCACTCGGATTAAGCATGCTAGCAGTTTACTAAGTATATTACTCAAGTCGCCAAAAATCAGTTTTTAAACTCACACTCAGATCTCTTTAAAAAAACAAGTAGCATTTCAATTTAATCTAATCATCAACTATTATGCTTGCAGACAAACCTAGCAAGCCTGAGGGTCCAGTGATCATGCGAGAGATTAGTCGCGAGTCTGTAACTATTGAATGGAAGCCTCCCGTCGATGACGGTGGTTTAGAACTGACTAAATACGCCATTGAAAAACACGAGCCGGACACAAACGAGTGGGTGAAGGTGGCAGACGTTGATAAGACCGCAGAAACATACTGCATTCAGCGACTGAACGAGAACTGCGAGTATATGTTCCGAGTGATGGCCCAGAACCCGATTGGATACTCGGAAGCATTAGAGAGCGAGCCTATAGTCATCAAACACGCTTTAGGTATGTACATTTGTTATTATTTATTGTGTCACAAAGCATGTAAGTTGTGGTTGAATAAAGATTTTATCTATCTATCTACATTAGTGGCTTTCAAGTAAATAGAAACCTCGGGGTATATTTGACTCGTAATCAGTGACGCGACTATCTATATGGCTACTATAAATAATAATATACCGACTGTTTTATTCTTTAATCAAACAAACACAAGTATAAGTTTACAGCTACCTACGCCAAGACACTTAATACATAGTCAGTATCATAAAAATGTAAACCTACACTTTTCGACGACTACTAACCACTGCCAATGTTTTAGATGTACCATCACCACCTTTGGGACCCCTCGGCATCTACGGCATCGGCAGTGATTCTCTGACGATAACCTGGTACCCGTCTGAGAAGAACGGCGGCTCACCAATCCTCGACTACAGCGTGGAAATCAAGCAAGAAGGCAAGAAGTGGAAGCATGTCGCTACAGTAACCAAAACGACGGCCAAAATTGAAAAGTTGGCCGTCAATGTCACTTATGAGTTTAGAATATGCGCCAGAAACGAGATTGGTAGCAGCCTACCATACACATCAGACGAGAGAGTGACGATAGGACAGACGCGTTGTAAGTTTTTTTTTATATACTCATCGTATTTTTCTTAATAGATAATATTTATGTCCTAGGGGACTTGCACCATTATTATAGTTGTGCCGTTCTCCGTTTACTATGGGGAATGTTCTCGTAATCGGAGAACGTTCTCGAGTATAGTTGAATTATCGAGAAGATGGAATTGCATTTGTAGTGGTTGTATGCTGATAGTACAAGAAAATAGAAAATTCAAATATAGAATGCCTGTAAACAAACAATACTACTACATATGCAATTCCACGCTCTCGATGATTCAACTATACGGAACAACTACAGCCTAAGGGTAATCTTGGATTGCTGCATTCTCAACTACCCGTTTTATGTATTATCAAGTATTATGCAGCGATTGAGAGTGAGATGGAAGTCTATCGCGTTCGCTAGAAGTTTTATCCAGACATGTTAAAAACACAAAGACAAATACTTTGGAATTAAACAATATTAAGTTACCCTTCGGCTGCAATCGCGCTTCTAGCGAAAGAGTTGGCCAGAATAGCAAGAACCCTCACAAATAGCTTTTGGCCCTTCTAAGCTCTTCTATCTCCATAACCCCTTGATCGAGCCTGCTCATATTAATTGAATGAAATATTATATTTTATTTTATTTATTATAATAATGCCCTCAACTACACTTTTACCTTAATTTCATTTAAATTAGAAAAAATTACTTAAGTTATTGCTGATCAAACTATCCTTTGGTAGTTCAGTTTAAAAACATCGAAATGTCAGGCCGTGCAGGGGCACTGGCTAGGGAGCCAGCCGTGTGTTCCAAGTTTAATGTAATAACTTCGCTTCCCTTCACTTCGATTAATAGATAATAAAATTGTAATAAAATATAAAAGCTAAATAGTCTAATAATTAAATGTTATGACTCCTCTACACGATGGGCCAGCGCCGGCCACTCCAAGGGACGCAGCCATGCGGTAGAATTAGATAGCAATATCACTTGCTCCCTCTAACGCATAAATGCGTCCCTTGGAGTGGCCGGCGCTGGCCCATCGTGTAGAGGAGCCATTAAAAGTCTTGATGTTAAGGATGCAAAACGTGGAAAAGCCCGCGTCGTCTCGTCATTACGGCTCTGCCACGACATCGAGCGACTTGCGACGGCGGGAGCGATAACCATAGGTTGGAGCGTGACACATTATGGTTATCGCTCGCGCCGCCGCCGTCGCAAGTTGCGCGATGTCGTGGCCGAGCCGTTATAGAGTATGAAAAATTTTTTTCCGCCTCTTCTTGTGAACACGTTTACACCAACTTTTGTATATGTATATATATATATATATATATATATATATATATATATATATATATATATATATAAATATATATATATATATATATATATAAATATATATATACAACTACAACTAACTGTGTTCTGCAGCCCCGCCGTCCCAGCCGCTCAAGTTCGTGATCAAGGACGCCACGTCGAGGTCTGTCACACTACAATGGGCTGCGCCGGAAAGCGACGGTGGAAGCGCCATAACCAGTAAGTATATATAGCGCCTCAAATATCATCGTCTTCCTCTCGTTGTCCCAACTTGTTTCCACGGTTCATGGGAGCCTGAGCTCCGCTTGGCAACTAATCCCAAGAATCGGCGTGGGCACTACTTTTTACGAAAGCAACTACCATCTGACCTTCCAACCCAGACGGGAAACTAGGCCTTATTGGGATTAGTCTGGTTTCCTCACGATGTTTTCTTTCACCAAAAGCGCAGCACATAGCTCTAGTCTAGCTCAGTTCCATCGTAATCGCAGCAATCCAACAAATTCATTGGTTGCTGTCACTTATCATCATACAAAAATATGGCCTATTGCAATGGAATAAGCTACATACTTTCTTGATACATCTGTGATAATAAATGCACCTCCAAACCTTGGTTGTACTATTCTTAATTGTTTCTTGTCAAGATGATTCCCTTAGGAGCACTTTTCATTTTAAGATTAATTTAGGCTTAACATTAATAAATAAATAAATGATAAATGATAATGTAATGAATTTGATGAATAAAAATAAAAAATCATTAGGGCTATAACTTATAAGTGAGAATTGAGATGTTTATTATAAGAATAAGAATATTTGGGTATACTACCCTACTGCATCTCACCAATGGTGGGTAGGTACTAGGGATTCCAATACCGGGATCCCGTCTTTTTAAACGTATTTTTCAATACCGGTATTTTTAAATGCAATACCGGGATCCCGGTATTTTTAAAAACAAGGAAAATTTGCATATTCGGCTGTATTAAGAAGCTTTTACTACACGTCAGACGCATCTAACTTGCATCTAGCCCTTATTTTATTATTGAAATAAGATAGTTGCCTGAACGTCAGATAAATATTTGATGATTGGTGGTGGATGAATCCTGACAGTGAGATTAATATAGTTAGTACTTAAAATTTTATCAAAAATTTTAAAGAAAAGAGCAAGGAACAAGGAGTATGGCAAACTAATTTAGGCGGAAATTAGAAAAAAGTCGGCTGGTGGGTTGTTGGACTAAAAATGTGACTGGTGAAGTCAACCAGTTGAATAAAATTATTGCCAACCTGGAGTGTGAAATAAAATTAATGCAGATGGCGACATTGATTGTTTATTGTTCTAAAAGCTTTTAGGACATATCTGGTGTTACAGTAACCCTTTTTAATTCCCCTTTTTAATATAACTATATTTTTTAAGCAATTCATATTCAATACCGGGATCCCGGGATCCCGGTATTGATGAAGACAGTTTCGGTATTAATACCGGTATTGTGAGAAGTCCGGTATTTGGAAGCCCTAGTAGGTACCTTCAACCAGTAGTAAGGCAGCACCAGCATTAAATACTTTCCTAAAACATAAATTAGAATGCCTGGTTAAATTGTAGTGCCAAACATTTGGTAGTTTACCATAAGTACTCACAGTCCATCTGTGTATCCATAATATTATGACTTATAAAACTCACAGCAGCATTTGCCACATATGTAATGCACATACAGTCACTGGCTTGAATAAAGCCAACACTCAGAGAAAATATCCAATAATATTTAGGCTAATAGGATTAAACATTCATTCACCCAAACTAACTTTATAATAAACAGATTTTGATTATCATTTTCATTTCAGATTACATAATAGAATACAAGACTGTGAAAGGTAGCTCATGGAGGAAGGTTATAACCGTTGGTGGCTCGGTGTACGAGCACTGCATAGAGAACATTAAGGACAAGGAGATTGTGTTCAGGATATCGGCTGAGAACGCAATTGGAGTCGGTCCGGCTACCGAGTCACAGACGGTGCACTTGGAGAAGCATGCAAGTAAGTATCAAAATCAATATACTAATCCTCAATTAGCTAATCATCATTTGTCTTTATCTGTCATTTTGACTTATGTATTTGTAAGAAAGGGATAAAACATAATTTGACTTAATCAGGCCCATAAAGTTTTATGAATAAGGGGGGATAGTTTTTAAATATATCTAACTATGATTTCGGATATCTACTCCACAATAAGCAAACAATATAAACTGAAGAGCTGGGAATAATTTATGCATGTTAGCCTAGTCTTTCAGTACTAATACTCCTAATAAGTTTGAGAGACTTGGCAACAGCATATTATTTAATAATAATATTTTTTATATAGCAACCAATAGCTTTAGATTCTTGGTAGTTAACTTAGCCAATTTGAACGTACAAACAAAAACACTTCTAGTACATTGGTGGACCTTATTACAAAGGGCATAAGGTCCACCAATGTACAGTTAAGTGTGGGCAATGGTACGGTGACATCAAAATAATATCAAAATTATGTCATTTAGTTATCGTGCGTCCCGCTCGCGCCAATTCAAGGACATCCAAGTATGAGCGAAATGCACATTAACTAAATTACTAACATCAAGT
Organism: Cydia splendana; assembly: GCF_910591565.1. Taxonomy (NCBI): domain Eukaryota; kingdom Metazoa; phylum Arthropoda; class Insecta; order Lepidoptera; family Tortricidae; genus Cydia; species Cydia splendana. The sequence goes on along the minus strand of NC_085987.1, from coordinate 41,093,628 downwards.
TATTAGTTTGCTCTCAGTACGTTGGAATTGGCCTGGTTTACGAAGAAATACCTAGGTATTTGATATAAACCTAATTAAAAGAAACAGAAGTAATTCGAATGTATTGAAGCTGTAATAGCTTCCTATTATCGAACAATTTTCAAATCAAAATGTTTCCCTTTGGACAAACTTTCATTACCTAATTCAATGTTGCCTTGCCGGGCATGTTGCCGGCCTATGGACAATATCAAAACAACCTCTGTCTGGGTCGGTTATGTCACCAAATCATGGTTTATAGCACGAATTCAGTATTTTTATCAATAATATCGGTAGAAATATCAATTTATCATATTATCTTACCTCTTAAGTTCTCAAAGACCATTCGCGATCGCTCGCACAATACGCAAATTATCTAATGTAGCACTCAAACATCACACAACATTTTCGTATTAGTACAAATTCACTATGATTTTACTTATTAATTTAAAGGCGATATTTAAGTATTTCACTTTATTTGCCATTTTAAAGAACGTAACAAGAATTACGTCAAATTAAAACTGACTTTTATCCAATTTCACCTTTTCCCGCCATTACAATTTTATTTTTTCTTTTTCGTCCATCAGGACAGGCTAAAGCTCTAAGCCATACTGCCTAGTCATAAGTAGATTTTTTGTCTTTTCAGTAAGTTCAATCCGGTAAACGTCTTCAGTAAATACTATTCATACTAGGTTAATTCCGATAGTAATGTCATCAGTAGTCTTCATTTTCAAAATACGTGCTGTTTCATTAAAATCTTGTTCGATAATTGAATTTTAAGGATCTTGTAAGGCGATAGCTGGACGTTACAAGGGCCTGCGTGAGCTACCCAGCGTTGATGCCAGAATGGTGGTTAAACGCGTTTCGTGATCAATTTTTCGTTATCTGCACACTTCCACATTAATTTACTGCATAATACGCTATCAATATTACACTTTAAACAACATTAATGAGCAAAAACAAAGAAATGAATCGCGAAGCGACACGACCAATTTGGCGGTCGATGAATAACTCCCGCCATTACAAACATGACAGACAGTAGACTTGCGTTTTATTCCAAACTGCCAACAAAGAGTCTTAACACAACTTTTGTGAAATATTATCGATTATCGCTGCCATTGTACAATTCTACAATAATTTTAAATATAGTTGGTCAAGCAGATCTTGTCAGTAAAAAAAGGCGGCAAATTTGAAAAATGTAGGCGCGAAGGGATATCGTCTCATAGAAAATTTGAATTTCGCGCCTTTTTCTACTGACAAGATTTGCTTGACCATATATATGTTGCTAACTTATTACTTATAGTTGGTCAAGCAAATCTTGTCAGTAGAAAAAAGCGGCAAATTTAAAAAATGTAGGCGCGAAGGGTTATCGTCCCATAGAAAATTTGAAATTCGCGCCTTTTTCTACTGATAAGATTTGCTTGACCAACTATATATAATATATAGTTAGTCAAACCAATTTGTCAGTCAGTAAGAACCAGGAAAACTATACTCATCCTTTTTTTTGGGTACTAGTACTAGTGTAAGATAAAGATAGTATGATTCTCTCTGTCTATGAATGAAATGAGACAGTTCTTTGACAAACTATATATTCCCCGACTCTTCTTTTTCCGCACAGACTTTATAAAAGTAGTCTGTCTAAAATCTTGGTCTAAAATAATCAAATATAGCCTGTCAAACAACTTTGTCAGTAGAAAAAGGCGCGAAAATCCAATTTTCTGTGGGATGATGATAATAACCTTTTATTTCTTAAATTTGCCGCTTTTTTTCTACTGACGGAAATGGCTTGTCAGACTATAATTAAGGATGGTATTCCACCTATCCAATTTCTTTGTCCAATGTGCATGTGTTGCGTTGCGTTTCACATTTTGCTTTAATGAGAGAGTGAGACACACTGACATTGGACAAAGAAATTGGACAGGTGGAATACCACCCTAAGTCACAAAAAAAAACAACATAAATAAATTGGTGCCTCCTACTTAGCCGGCATAGCCAACTTCGCCAGTAGAAAAAGGCGCGAAAATCAAAACTTGTATGGGAGGATCGATATTTCATGCCTATATTTTTCAAATTTGCTGCCTTTTTCCACTGAAAAATCTGGCTTTCCAGGTTGGCTGGCTTAACCTTCCTTTTTTGTTACCAAATGTGTAAGTAAATCTGGTAACAAAAAAGGAATGTTTCTTAGAAACTTTCTGGGACATTTTGGGAAATGTGGTGGAAGTTGTTCAACTTCATGTACTTTACCAGCATACCAATTTTTATAGAAATCTAAGATGTGAACGAAATGTACAAACTTTTTGAGAATGGGGTTGGCAACTGTCAAAGGTTTGCATAGATGGCGCCATCATAGCTTGCCCCTTTTTCTATGAGATTTGGCTTAAAGGGCTGGTATCCAGGGTATTAAAAAAACAAAAATTTGACACAATTCTAGGGATTGACAGGGCAAGCTATGATGCCGCCATCTGCTAAAAACTTCCACCGGCCAACCCCATTGCTCACCTATTCTTAACATAAATGTTACCTTCCCAGCTGTGCCATCGCCGCCGACAGCGCCGCTAGAGATCAGAACGGTCGGCAGCAACATTGTGATGACGTCATGGGGCACGCCCGAATGGGACGGAGGTGCACCCCTGCAGGGTTACAACATCGCTATCCGTGACGTCACCAAGACTATGTGGATGGAGGTCGGCAAGGTCGACGCGAATACGCTTAAGTTCAACATCAGGGACTTGAGCGAGGACCATACGTATATGATCAGGATATACGCGCGGAACGAGATAGGAATCAGCGAGCCACTCGAATCTGACGAGCCATTCAAGGTCCTACCTGGAGAAGGTTAGTTCAGCTATCCATTACTTTACGATATCTAAGTTATGCTAAGTTAGTCGCTGAGCATTTCGAAGCTACCTGTTAGAATGGGATAATCAATCAATATTTTACCACCGAGTTACCTAGGGTACATCACTCTAACGGGTTGTTTTCTAAATTAACCTTTGGCTCGTATATTATAGTGGTTAAGTAAACGTCCCAATCTCATTCTTCATTTAGCTTAGCTAAGCAAATATTACGAGATCGATACTGTATTTACAGGAGAGTCACACGGAGACGAGGAGCTAGGCGAACACACGGAAGCAACCGAGCCCACGTCATTCAGCACCCAGACCACGACCTCATGGATGCGAGAACACAACATGGACGCCGACATCCGCTCCTACGCGCGCGGCTCTCTTCTCCGCCGCGACGAGTACTTCTTCAGAATATGGCACTACGCCAAACAGCTCTTCAAGTGACACCAACACGGCATCAAACCAGCACCTGTGATATTTAAAACGACATAGTTCGCAGATAGTAGAAGCGTCCATCCTTTTATAATTTTATAACAGTTTTTGTAGCAATACATAATTTATTTTAGATAAGGTTAAATTATTTATTTATTTTAATTTATTGCCTGACACGGTTCGAGTCGCATCCGATACCGTTGGGAGACGTGTTAAATATAGGTGCAAAATATTTATTCGATAAATCGAATGAGGCTCGAATTTACGTCAGGTTTTATTTGAAATTGAATATTATTTATTATATAAGTGCAATTATGAACATGCGTTTCATTTTTTTTATTTTCTTCTCGTCTCGTTACTATTTATTACGACGATAGAATAAATTGTTCCAATTTGTTACCTATTTCGTATTGATGTACAGTCAGCTGCAGAGAAAAGATACCCTCCCTACGTAGAAATTTGTATGCAAAGGTGCTAAGCGAATAGTATTGCTGACTATACTTACGTTTGTGGAAGGTTTCTCAGGGTGATTGATTACAAAGAATACACAATTTAAGTACTTATTTATTTATTTATTTTAATATCAAAGACTTATCAGTGATAATAAAATGAATAGGTACTAGAATATCCATATTACACTTCAAATATTAAGATACAGATTGTACTGTTATATTGCAGCTAATTCGTTTAATACCAATGAAAGTCGTAAGAAATAGCTGATCAACTGTATCAATCTATTTTGGCACTATTACATAAATTAGAACCAACGAACGAACATCATTATTAATGAAAACATTAGTCTAATAGATTACGCCTCTGCTGACGCTTACTGGCGATTTCGGCGACCTGTGATGAAAAAGAAGACGATATTGTAATTGGAGAAACACTGGAGACACAAGGTAACTACTAACGTAAAAGATTTTAAACTTGGTCAAGCAGATCTTGTCAGTAGAAAAGGGCGGAAAATTTGAAACATGTAGGCGCAAAGGGATATCGTCTCATAGAAAATTTGAATTGCGCCTTTTTCTACTAACAAGATTTGCTTGACCATCTATAATTGAGTAGGCAGTCGATCATCTATTCTATATCAATGAAATTTGATGATAAAGCATAGTTTCATTTGTAAGTTAGAAAAGTTTTTGTCCCCGAAATCATCCCGCAAGGGCGTAAAAAGGGGGTGCAACTCTTGTAAAGGGAAACAATAATTTCTTTAAAAAAGGCTTATACGACTATAATCTTTACTTAAGAAATAAGTAATGTTTATGCATTTTTGACCAATTGGCCGTCTCTCTGTGAAGAGGAGGTGGAAGTTTGTATGGAGAATCAATAAAAATCAGATCGATTAAAAAATAAGCTACCAAAATTACTAAAAAAAGTATCTTTATATTTGAACTGTAGGTATATTTCTTATGAAAATTATTCAATACACGCTTGGCTAATTCAACGCAGACGGAGACGCGAGCAAAAGCTAGTTCATATATAAAAAAAATGTTCCAATATTAGTAACAACGGTTTGTTAGATTTGGCTAACCTTTATGAATATCGCCATTATAGACCGGGAGATAGTGACACATTTTACTGGGTCATTTGTACCAGTATGGCGGTTCGTCAGGGGTCTAAGGATGTAATGAAGGAAAGAAAAATGATGGTCATAGCGCTGGTACCGGCGGCCCAATCGCGTGGGCGTTAGTCGAACGTGTCGGATAAAATACGAGTGTCGAACGATTTGTTCCACAAAAATCCTCGTATTTTCCGATAGTCCATAAAAAAGAAGTAGGCGGTAGCGTAATGCCATACTTCTCCGGTGTGACTTACAGCCCGCCATACTGAGGCGAACACATTAATTAAAAAAAAACAATTCAACCATTTGTGCCAAGCTAATTTTTGCACAGGTGATCATCGTCGAGCAGCCATTCATGGACATCACCATGCCATACTCTTCGGACGGTTCCAAATGGCCGCCATACCGCCGCAAGGGAGTTAATTTTTTTTTTTGTTAATCGATTTGTACCAGTATTGCATTTAAATTTTTGGAAAGTATTTGATAAAATGTGACCGTTATTATAATTGCCATACTTATAGTAGGGGGATAAAGTGCTGCCATACTTGAAAAACTTATTTAATCGACACGTTTCAAAAATACGACTATGTATACGTAAAATAATTTTTTACAGCATGGCATCATCATATTCTGTTTGTTTGGATACAATTGTACCTAAAAAAATATATTTCAGATTATAACTACGGGGCGGACGACTGTGAGACTTAAGCCAAGACTTAAAACAAAAATCAATTTTTTGACGATTTGTACCAGTATGGCATTTGGATTTTTGGAAATTATATGATGCAATGTGACCATTATTATATTTGCCATACTTCTAATAGGGGGAAAAAGGGGCACCATACTTGAAATAAAAAAAAAATATTGTACACATTTGCCACCTCCTACAGGTATGGCATTATGAGATTTCCATTTATGATCACACAGAAAGTCTTGAAAAAAAATTACAAGATGGTACAAATCGTTTAGCAATAAAAAAAAATTAACTCCTTTGCGGCGGTATGGCGGCCATTTGGAACCATCCGAAAAGTATGGCATGGTGATGTCCATGAATGGCTGCTCGACGATGATCACCTGTGCAAAAATTAGCTTGGCACAAATGATTGAATTGTTTTTAGGGTTCCGTACCCAAAGGGTAAAACGGGACCCTATTACTAAGACTTCGCTGTCCGTCCGTCCGTCCGTCCGTCCGTCCGTCCGTCCGTCCGTCCGTCTGTCACCAGGCTGTATCTCACGAACCGTGATAGCTAGACAGTTGAAATTTTCACAGATGATGTATTTCTGTTGCCGCTATAACAACAAATACTAAAAACAGAATAAAATAAAGATTTAAATGGGGCTCCCATACAACAAACGTGATTTTTGACCAAAGTTAAGCAACGTCGGGAGTGGTCAGTATTTGGATGGGTGACCGTTTTTTTTTTTTGCTTTTTTTTGTTTTTTTTTTTTGCATAATGGTACGGAACCCTTCGTGCGCGAGTCCGACTCGCACTTGCCCGGTTTTTTTTTTTTATTAATGTGTTCGCCTCAGTATGGCGGGCTGTAAGTCACACCGGAGAAGTATGGCATTACGCTACCGTCTACTTCTTTTTTATGGACTATTGAATAATACGAGGATTTTTGTGGAACAAATCGTTCGACACTCGTATTTTATCCGACACGTTCGACTAACGCCCACGCGATTGGGCCGCCGGTACCAGCGCTATGACCATCATTTTTATTTCGTTCTTTACGTACTTACGGACCCCTGACGAACCGCCATACTGGTACAAGTGACCCAGTAAAATGTGTCACTATCTCCCGGTCTATTAGTCTTTACCATATAGAAATAGAAATAGAAAAAAAATATTTAGCGTAAAAACATAGATTAGGTACAACATCAAGTTAAATAAAGAAACATACACCAAATAGGATGCCGCTCAGCATAAGCAGTGTCTGTAAGACCCTGTGCTGGTTTTCAGGGCACCCAAAATTAAAAACTAAAACTTAGTTGGAGAACTTGGCCTAATTTTATTATTCGCATATCGCATAGTGGGCATACGGCTCTTAAGTAGTTACGCGTATCTATATCTGTTGCTATTATGTGACGCTTACCCTTATCTTTGGAGGTCTTGACCTGTTTATTCTTATTGCACTTCTTGGTGACACGCCTGTTCTTCTCGCAGGTCGGATCACTGTTGGCCTTGAGCATGTCGGTCCGGGACATCTCGCCGTTAGGGCTGCACTCGCTCCAGGATGACTTGTCATAGCGGCAAGCTACGACAATACAAATAGGGTCAGTGCGCTAGTTTTCGTCCGGCTCTAGTTTTCGTCCACGACGAAATTGTAATATAAACCTTCATTGCTGCACAAATTTACACTTGTTGCAATCCTTAATATAGCTGGTCAAGCAGATCTTGTCAGTAAAAAAAGGCTCGAAATACATGCAAATTTTCTATGGGATGATATCCCTTCGCGCCTACATTTTTCAAATTTGCCGCCTTTTTCTACTGACAAGATCTGTTTGACCAAGTATATCTAAACAATTTATCTATCTATACAAAAAATATATTTCGCAAGTAGCAAATTAAAAATGAAAGGTATTAGAGTTAGACCAAGAAAAGTCTGCAGCGATTTTGACAGCCCTCGCAGTGCCAGCGTTATTTTAAACGTCAAACTTCTATGAAATTATTACGTATAAATAACACTTGCATTGCGTGGGCTATCAAAATCGCTGCAGACTTTTCTTGGTCTAACTCTATTTGCTTATCCGTCAAGTGGACGGAAACTGACGACACTGGACGGTAAACTGACGCAATTACCCTATACCTATAGGGGTTAGTAGATACTTACATAAGTTGGATTGGTGTTCCCATACCATAGTGTGTAAGAGCAAACGCTTATTTATAATTATAGGTAGAAGAACTTAAATGGAATTTTGATGATTTATTAAAAAGTTCAGTTGCTCTTATTTAATATAAAAACTAGAGTCACCCAAGAGTCACCAAGTTTATGGAAATGGGATGGAAAAATGGATTCGACCCCGCGCATTTCAAAGTGAAATCATCTTTTATAATACCAAGAACCATCCGTTAATTAAATCAGTTCTTCTGGACAAAGAACTAACGAACCTCTGTAGCAAAAGTTAAAAGAAGAAATCCAATTCAAATTAACTCACTAAGTTTCAGTTCCTTTAATCAGAGTTATACGTGTCGGCACGTTTCAATTCAATGCTTTTATCTTCATTCCACATTGCACCCAGGAGCTATTGTACTCAATAACAAAGGTTTATTCAAGAATTCCAACATTTTCATTTGTTTCGAACAGAAAGTGATTTCAAATGGCTCTGTTTATTAATTTTGATTAAGACATCAGAACAATTATTATATAAGGAGCGTTAGTGGTAAATACCTATTCTTAATGGGATGGATTAAGTTAAATTTTACCAGTATTAGTTAAAAATATATGAATTTGTGAATGTACAAAAAATATGAATGTACATACATCCTCGTAAGTCCCCGTGTACTTAAATTGTAGGTAGGTACAAGTACAGTCACCTGCAATAATATGTTACACAACAAAGGCCGCAAAAATATCTCACACGATCTTATTTGTAGAGCCATAAGAGCGTGTCACATATTTTTGCGGCCTTCGAAGAGTAACATATTATTGCAGGTGACTGTACAAATAAAATTCTAGTTATGAATTCTTATAGAAATAAAAGAAAGTTCTAAATTCAAAACCACAAAAAATGGCGTGGGGCTTACTAGTCCATGGGCCAGCTGGTCAAATTTTTGAAAATGGTATAAATTTGGGTTACCAAGTTTCCTTTTCACAGCAGTTAGATAGGCTTATTATGATGTTAAAAAACCATGATTGCCATCTCAAAATGGTAGCTAACAAAAATGGCCGCCAATCCAAGATGGCGGATATTGAGTTTAAAAAATCAACCGTAACTCGAGAAGTATTCGTCCGAATTCATTGCAATTTTTTTAAACAAAAGCTCTATATGTGGGCTTCAAATTATGTTTGTACATTATATCGATAAAGTCAACAGTTAATTAGTAATTAAAGAAATATTGTAAACTTTCTTATTTTTATGTGATACTTTTTTTATAATTGTGTTTTTACAAAATATCTCGTACATTACAAAAAAGTTTTAAATGAGACAAAATAGTGTGTTAAATTAGCTTTAATTTGACGTATAATTTGTATGAGACTGATGACTGAAAACACATGGAAACATGAATTTAAGTTTACTTCCGTTGAAATTCACCGTTGACTAAATAACTGCGTACAGAACAAAAAGCTTCAGATAGAATTTGTAGAGTACAAAAATCATGTTTTTAGTAGGTATAGTTTAATAATAATAGCAATAATTTATAATAATAGTAAAATGATAGTAATAATGGTTTTCTTTTTTACAAGTAAAAACTACTTTAAACTCTCGCGTTTTGTATACTTAATTAAATTTATTAATGTTACTAACGGGTCTAACGGGATTACATTTCATTATTCGCTGAAACGTCGGAAAAAAGGTAAAATAATGAAATTATATCGCGTTAGACCCGTTAGTAACATTAATTAGGTAAAAACTAGTATTCGATTGAAATAGTAATTTCTGCAGTGAACTGCGTACAGAACAAAAAGCGTCAGATAGAAGTTGTAGAGTACAAAAATGATATTTTTAGTATATTTTAATAATTTATAATAATAGTAGCAGGGCTCGGAAACCGTTTTATTTTTCAAACCGGTTTCGTTCATAAACCCGGGAACGAAAAGGATTTCGTTTCGGTTACCAGTTAAAGAACTGAGGGGCTACCGCGAAAACCGAAATTCGCAAATTGCGGGGATCTTACTCTTTTACTCCAATGAAGGCGTAATTAGAGTGACAGAGAAAAATGCCCGCAATTGACGATTTTCGGTATTGGCGGTAGCCCTACTGTTCTATTGAGATACCGTTGAGATGCGTTCGCCTTTCGTTTTTGTGGAACTAAATTAACCGATTAAATTGAAAATGTCGAAGTAAGATAGAAAATCTCTTTCACATATGACAACGAGGTTAACTGAGAGTCTCCGAAAGCCGACAGTAACCGTAACCGGTGTTCCCTTCTTACCGGTTAGAAGTAATTTTGTAGTTCGCGTTCCATGATGAATGATATAATCAGGTTTTATAACGATATTAACAGGTATTTTAATACCGCTTCCGAGCCCTGAATAGTAGTATGATAGTAATATTGGTTTTGATTTGTTCCAAGTAAAAACTGGTATTCGGTATAAATAGAAATGTCTTCAGTGAAAATGTGTTCGGCTACCAATAAAGTGAACTAGATATGTGTATAATATGTGGCGAGATAGGCCCTAAAAGACGGACAATCTTGGGCATTGTTATTTAAAGCAGCATTAATAAGGAGTTTTGAATTGTTAGGTATATACTGTGAAATATCACTGCCAATATAGAGTCCATTTCACCAATATCACGTCTTTAATAAAATTACAGACACAAAGACTCCCTACGCTCGTGGTTCGAAAAATGGAATCTTGAGCGTAGCGAGGTTTTCACCACACCAACACGAGGAAAATACTAACTGTAAAATATCAAACAAAATCAAAGCGAATCGATTCAAAATGAATGTTATTAAATGTTTATCATTCAAAATCATCATTTAAAAGTCAATTCTACCAGCAAACATAAGAAAACAACTCAAAATTTGCATTTGATTACTTTGCCTCACATGTGAATAAAATGCAACTATCTTATCAGCTTTGGAACAATCAAGAGAGCCTTTATCAGCTGGTGTGGTGAAATGATATTGTAACTGCAGAAGCGTGTTATCATAAACCCAAGAGTGAAATCTCAAAATTCTCTATTTACTTGCGAAACTTATTTCTTACTTAATAGAGGATGTCGTCAGCGTAACAGATTCTTCCAAAGATTTTTTTTTAATATAACTTTTAAGTAAAGAGTTTTCATCCGGTACCTATATCACGTCGTTTAGTAATAGACTCTAGTGGACTCTAGACTGGTATACAATGGCGTCCAAGCTCTGAACCAGCTTGGAAGGCAAAACAGAGTGCAACTGGTATAGATCCCAGGGCACGAGGGATTCATAGGCAATGAAAATGCAGATGAAGTTGCCAGAGCTGAATCTGTAAGTAACCTTATAGGTCCGGAACGATTCGCTCTCACAGGGAACCATCATAACGGCTATTAAAGACCATATATACTAAGATCAAATATCAGGAAGAATGGGACAGTCTGACGGGTCTAAAGCACGCAAAGCTCTTTATGCAAGGAGTAGACTCAGGTTGGAGCAAAAAGCTTTGGAAACTTAGCAAAAGACAACTCCAAATCATAACAAGGGTGTTTACTGGCCATTATGGGGTCAAAGGAATTCTGGCCAAGATGGGACACTCTGACTACAACCATTGTCGTATGTGTGGCGAAGAGAGACAGTAAAACACCTAATTTGTGAATTTCACGCCCTCGCCAGACAAAGAATGAAGGATTTTGGAGCAGGATATCTGGAACCAAAGGACTTTAAAACGCTAACCATGAGCTCCATCATCCGGCACATGGATATGGTGGGAAAAGCTCTTGAGTAGTTGACGGATCTTTTCTAGGGGGTAATTGCGCAAAAGATCCCTATGAGTCGAAGTGTCCCCCAAGCAAGGGCCCCCGAAAACAATAATAATAAGATAAGAATAGACTCAAAATTCCTTATTAATGCTGCATTATAATTGAATAATACTGCTTACTGTCCATCTTTTTGGGGGTGTACTTTACAAAATGGTCCTATTACGCTACATATTATACAAATATCTAGTTCACTTTGCATCATCTTGATTTGTAGCCGAAAAGATTTTCACTAAATAACTAGTTTTTAGCTAATTAATGTTACTAACGGGTCAAACGCGATTAAGTTTCATTTTTTTACCTTTTTTCCGACGTTTCAACGAATATTGAAATTTAATCGCGTTAGATCTGTTAGTAACATTAATTATGTGTACAAAACGCAAGAGTTTAAAGTAGTTTTTACTTGTAACAAATAAAACTAATAATACTATCATTCTAATATTATTATAATCAATTGCTAAAGTTATTGAAATATACTAAAAACTTGATTTTTGTACATCTATCCAAAGCTTTTTGTTCTGTACGCAGTGATTTAGTCAACGGTGAATTTCAACGGAAGTAAAACCAAATTCATATTTCCATGTGTTTTCAGTCATCAGTCCCATACAAATTGTACGTCAAATTAAAGTTAATTTAATACACTATTTTGCCTTACTTAAAACTTTTTTGTAATGTACGAGATATTTTGTAAAAACTTAATTACAAAAAAAGTAACCCAAAAAATGAGAAAATTTTCAATATTTCTTTAATTACTAATTAATGGTTGACTTTATCGATATAATATATAAACATCATTTTAAGCTCACTTATAGAGCTTTGGTTAAAAATAAACAGCAACGAAATCGGACGTATATTTCTCGAATTATGGTTGATTTCTTAAAACTCAAAAGCCGCCATCTTGGATTGGCGGCCATTTTTGTTAGCTACCATATTGAGATGGCAATCATGGTTTTTTAACATGATAATAAGCCTATCTAACTGCTGTGAAAAGGAAACTTGGTACCTCAAAATTATACCGAAATCTTGCCTGGCCCATGGACTATACCAGGATATATTATAATATTGTACCTTGCGCCACGGTCAATAGGTAGGTAAATATCACCGCCTACGTTCTGCACGATTCTCGAGAAAACATAAACAATGTTAATATTTAAGAATAAAACGCAACAGTCTGCACAAAACGCGGAAAATCCATTTACAGGTCGACCGGCTTCTTGTTTCCACAGCATTGTTCAGTTTTCCATTGTTTTCTAGAAATTAAAGTTTGCTGGAATGGAGCGCAAAGCTCTTTTATAAGATCAAACTGCGCAATACAAGAATTTCTCAAGAAATACGACATTAGAGTCGAACTAATTTCACCTATTGCCCGTTTTTTGATAGTTTAGTTTTTCTTTGGCCTAACCAATTGTGCTATACGTAGGTAGAATTAGACCAAAATAACTCTGCAACGCTTTTGATAGACCAGACTGAGCAAGTGTTACAGTGAAACCTGGTTAATTGGCACCTGGATAAATGGAAAACCTCAATAATTGCAACCAAAAGTCCGGTCCCGGTCCCTTGAGACCAAAAGGCCTCTATAATTGCAAGTTTGGAACCTCTATAATTGCAATTTAGATTTTAGTGCTTTTCGTAATTTTGCCTCTGTAATTGACCACATCGCAACTAAGACCTCTATAATTGACACTGTGCTAAAAAAATCCGTTATTTTTGCTTTTCTTTTTACCTCTATTATTGAAACGAGTCTTACTTATTACCTCTGTAATTGAAATAATGTAGTTGTATGCAGCAGAAACAATATTTTAATAGCAATGATCATTTTATTTATATCTTCATCCAGAATTCAATTTATTTATTGGGTATCTATCACAGCCTGTAGTAGGTGAAATAGTTTTGATTGAATCAAAAACAAAGTATGCTTTTTACATTCTAATTAAACTTTCTTCTACAATTCAAGGGAATTTTTAAACACAAATGATTAATAAGAAAATAAAGTGGTAATGAATGTAGTGTAAAAGTACAAGTATAGACAGAAGCAATATATAGACCAGAAACCCAGAATTTAAGCGTGCAAATCTACTTTCAATGGTTATTTGCACCTCCATAAAAGAAATTTGTCAAAACGCAACCTCTATTAATGAAAACCTCTATAATTGACACAACGATTTTTTGAACCTCGTTAATTGACACGACCTGCTTAAATGGAAAACCTGGTTAATTGACAAAAAATGGCCGGTCCCTTGAGATTGCAATTATCCAGGTTCCACTGTATTTTAAACGTCAAAAATCTATGAAATTACGACGTATAAATAACATTTGCACCGGCTGCGCTATCAAAATCATTGCAGGGGCTATCTTGATCTAACTGTAGACATGTATATCCATCTATCGGCATCGGCACGATAAAAAAGTTGTGGATCGTTTTCCCGGCACTTACTCGATCCTTGCTGACTGTGCTGTGAAATAGTCGTTTTAAAAGAGACTTGAATAGCGTTGGAAAGCTGACGGATCATTTGCTTTTGCGCTGAAAACTGAAATCGTTTAATTGAATGGCCCTTTTTTATAATTCTCTATTTTATTATGTAGATAGATTCAATTGTACTTTAGTGAAGTAGAAGCTTGCGATAAGTTTGAAGGAGTTACTTATTATGATCGCAATCAAATCCTGTATATTTAGTATTGTAACTATTGTAGGTAAACACCGAAAGCTCGAAAGATGACATTACATCGACAACTCGATTTCTATGCAATAAATTGTTCGTAGCTGTACTTTTTACATATTTTTTCCATATTTCATGAGTACGAGTTGATGGAAGGAATCAATTATTAAAATATAAATAATACAGACCTTTTTTGCACTTCTTCTGAATGGTCTTGGTGCGTTCGCAAGTAGCAGGGTCGCCCTTCTTGAGTGTGAGTGTGCGGGCCCGCACGTTGGTCTTCGAATCGCACTCGGACCAAGCGCTCTTCGTGTAACGACAGTTTTCTGTGCAACAAAACACGCAGGTGAGGCAATTGTTTGTTTAAGAAAATAAATAATATGTACCAATAAAATTATCTCTACATATACCTATTTATTAATGTATTTTATTAGTATATATGACTATCCATTAAAATATTATTCGCGTACAAACTTTTAGCAAACTAACTAATCGCAGACAAAGTTTCGCACGTCATTTGGCAGAACAGAATAACATTTCGAACACCAAACATTTCGCATAGTATTCAGTTGTTATCACATAGTATTAAGTCAATATAGCTAAGCCAATCAGGCAGAAGAGATACCTTAGCGCTGCTTAGATATTGTATCTCTAATTATTGAGTTTATTTACTTGTTCTGTATGTTACCTACTTAATCAAATGTTGGCATAAAATTCCGAGAGGATCCGCATCCAATTTGCATAAGACCCGGGTAGTAAATACATATATTACTTTTTGCTAATTAAAATTTATCCCTATAAGTTATTACTGAATAAGACAGGTGATCATAGGGAACTGGAGAAAACGGTCTGAAAGAGAAAATCAAACCAGAGGACTGCGTCTGACTCTCACTAGTTACATTACAGTACCTACTGACCTAAAGTGACATAGGTAATTGGTTCCCTAATCAAAACGAGGTGCAATCATCTAGTTCTTTTCTATCGGTCACACTGCCTGGGTTAACATTGTAGGTTCCTGGAAATCTACGTTATTAATTGAAACGTTTTCATTCAAGAAAGCGACTACGTTCCATTTCATTGCAACTGTGTTTTCACTCTCAACGGCGTAAACATTAAAAATATTCAATGGTATGAATCTGGGATGCATGTGAGCGTTACGGAAATATTCTTGCACACACATGCGTTGTTTCGTTTACGGCTGGAGTATAAATGTAATTAAATGTATACTTATTTTAAGGACCTTTCGCAATATTTTTAAGGTACGCATAATCGCATATGCATGGTCGATTTCGTGCCAAATTAATCTTTAAGGAGGACTAACGCTAGACCGGGGCGGGGCCGAGCTACCGGTGCTTCGTTTTCTGTACCAAACGTGATCACCGATCAGCTGTCAACGTCATAGAAAATTACCGTCTCGGCCTGGGCACGGGCCGGTCTATCATGAGTCGTACTTTATTCCCTGTTGCTTTATTTTTGACTGCCGCGAACATTTATGATTGAATAGTGAATACTTAAGACACATTTAGTGTTTCAGACAACTACGCAAAGCAAAAATTCATAATGCTATAGAAGACTTTTGCGAGCCACGGTGCACTTTATTATGTTTTTGTAAATTTTATTTTAAGGTTTAGTTTTACGAATTGTTAATCGACAGAATGAACGAAGGAACATACTTGCAAGGTCTTCTTCTAGGATACTTATTAAACATTTTAAACAACAAATGTCAATCATAAATTTCCTAAATAATGACGTCAATAATGCAACCTTTTTCATTTTGTACCGATGTATGTATACCTACATAAAAAAATACGAAATATAAACCTTCAATAACGTGTTTCCTCGTAGAGATTTCACCTCAAACGTAAGTATTTTTACTCAAACCGCATGTTCAGCATCTAAAGTCAGTAACCCAATCCTGCTCGCCCCTTTACGTCTCGCTGATGCGTTTGCATTCGTTTTGGTCGAGACAAATCCGTTGCACATGTGTCCGGCGGTTCCACGAAACTTTCCTCTTTATTTTTATTATTCGGGGCTTCAGTTGTCGTTTCGTGTTTCATTTAGTGCCGAAATATTGCGCAGCGTGGTCACTGGACTTTCTTTTCAGTTATATGTTTTGTTAGGAAAAATTGTAAGGAGTTTAATAATTATGCGTGCTGCTAAATTCCATGGACTAATAATGAATTTATTTATTCATAAAGTGGCCATTCAATTTTGCCGCTGAGTGTATTACCATACCTATGTATTAATAGTAAATTGCAATACAAGTGCGTAAAACAGGAAATTGGCACATTTATCGTACAACGTTTATTTTCGCTCGGTTGATAAAAATTCGGTGTGCGATTGCAACAAAACCTTACCTAGGTATATAAAAAAGATACAAAATTATTTAATCTCTATCCGTTAAAATTATTTCAAAGTACATACCTATATAAATATAATTAAGGTCCATTTTATTTGAGCCTGGAAATATTTATTAGCCGACTAATACCTAATCTTGCAACGGACTTAAAGAAATCACAGCATTGACAATTTCTTAATGCTTTTTAATATCATGAATCATGATAAAAAAAGAAGTTATTACCTAAATTATTTAACGTTTTTAAAGTTACGATGAGATAAGTTTGGACTGAAAACCTTTTCCTCGATAAGCCGGGGTCCGTTTCCTGTCAAATTTAGTGCAGTACGTACGGATAGTACAGACACAGTCACGTAATTCTCTCGCGGGGCCTGGCATTATCCATTATCCATTAGCCTTCCTCTGTCACATTACGGGTACCTAACTGTGCCATTTAAAATGACGTTCATTCCGTTAAATCGGCAATCGAATTCGACTACCAAAGCTTTATAATATGGTTATCTAAATACCTACGACGTACCTAGTGATCCAATTGGTGAGTGTGTAAATTCCTTATATTTGGAGCACTTTATATTTAGTCTTCTATTTATATGTATATATGTACATACCATGTTACATAGGAATATCAGGAAAATTTTACAAGAAACAAAGGAAACTTTCACTATGGAATTTGGAAAATTTCGATTCTAATACAAATATATGAGTGATTACGAAATGTTCCCAGTAATAGAAATTTCGCGATTTGTGAAACTTTCCGACGGCACAACTACTGTTGTTATGAACCGGGCATCACCATTCATAACAATTGTTAGTGACATTCGGAGACCGTATTCTGGTCGAATTCAAATTGGTTTTTCGATATCACATAACGTTTTTCGATATCACATAAGGTTTTTAGTATTTACTTAGTACCTAACTCTTGTCTTCGAAACCCTTGGCCAATGCAGCTAGGTAAACTTTTTACTTCAAATGAGCTACCGCAGTAACGCGCCAGTAGGTACGCATTTGCAAGCATTTAACGAAGATAGCATCATTTTGCCTCGGTCAGTATAATTATACGTATTACGTATTTTCTTCAGTTTAAAGTTTCAGCTTTCGAATTTATAGAAAAATATAAATCAGGAAGGATCATCATCATCATATATTTAAGAGTATGACTCTTGTCGGTGGAGCAATTTCCATGTTTGGCGGTCCTCTGCCTTCTCTTTGACAGCCTGATAAGACACGGCATTGATCCTTTCCTTTATTAGATTAATGTACGCTCTCCTTGGTCTTCCCTTCTTCCTCTTTGCTTCAACTTTCCCTTCTATGATGTTTTTGATAAATTCGTCGTGTCGTATCAGGTTCCCAAGCATCATCAGTAAGCATGTTGATTTATATTTTTGCAGGACGTTTCCAGGACTATCAGCATTGTATGAACTAAAGTACGGACAATCAGCATAGTTAAACGCGTCTGGCAATGAGCGTCGAGTGTCGTTGCGAATATTGGGAAAGGGGGTAGAAAACTTAGGGTTCAAAGTCCGGTTACTGAGGAGTGGGTGTGAAGCAAAAGATGTTTACGAGTATGTATTACAGCGGTTTTGGCGCTAGATACCGTCCAATTGAATGTGAGATTTTTATACATGAATACCTAAATTAACCTCCTGAGACCCAAAAGCAATTGTTTTGTTTTTGAAATTGGAACCCTTAGTACTTAGTACACAATAAAAGTTCAAAATAGATTTTGGAATATGTACAAATAATTGTACGCAGGGACTTAGAAGATTAATTTTTACTTTCCTAGCTCGAAAAACCTCAGCTTTTAGTGTAAAACCTCAATCTGCGTATAAGATAAGAGTCAATTATGTTATAACTGGTATTTAAAATACCTATTGATGTTTTAATTAGGTTAGGTTTAGTTAATTCTTCGAGGCGTACTCTATACATATAGTAGGTTAAGACAATAATAATATAAACTGCCCGCGCACTGATGACGTGTGAGGGGAGGTTCTGGAATGTCATTACCAAACTTAGGAATATCATTAATAGCAATGTCATTCCAATTGATAGTGTCTGATCTGCATAAGAAGCACACATTTTTGTTTAAAAGACGGGCATTGACAAAACAAGAATATCCCTTGTGACACCCGGTCGAGCATCTAATTTCGTTGAGCCTTTTGCTTATTTCGCCGCGTACGTCACCTCTTCAAAGCAAATTTAATTGCAACGGCATAACGATATCTATTTTCGTACGAACGTTGCTCTTTCGGTCTTCTCATTAAGTTCCTTGAGTCTTTGGCGGAACAAAGTCGTATCTGAAATCAGAATGCACAGTACCACGTACGATACGAATATATGTAGGTTGACGCTCGGTACTTGGCACCATTGACAATAAGGAATCGGTGCGACATCAATTGTCTATGTACTAGTAGGTATTATACTTACATGAATTTGCACGGATGCGGAGGTGCATTTCTTTCCCGCGCCTCCGCGTCAATTAGGCAGAAATACTGAGTTGCATTGAAATTAAAGTAATTTTTATTACTAGTATTTTTATTAAGTTATTTGACTGCTGTTAATAACGTAATTTTATAAAATTTATATTAAAGTGCATTGCGGCTTGCGGCATGGCATCGCGTTGTCACCCGTAGCAATATTTATTAAATTAAATTTATTAAAAATATTTTGTGTTGCCGATAGTCGTAGAAGTCATACCTACTACTACTAAATAATTGGTAGTAACTATTACCCTCGCAGATTAATAACATCAACTCCTCCTCCTGTGGATATACCAACAGTTAATAAAAGGAGTAGGTAATCCTTTTCTGTCAAAATAATTACTGTTCTTGTATACAATACATATCGAATATCGATATAGTATGACCATGACCCAGGAACTAATGAACTGGACTCAGCTTTGGCCACTGGACTTAAATCACTGACCTCGGTTCTTGGCGCCCCTCTCACTTCGAATCAGCACCTCGTGGTCGCTCTCCTCCCATACCTCCCCGTCGGAAGCTACTGCCATGGACAGCAGCACAAGGCCACCGACCAGCCACATCCAGTGTTTATTCTGGGGACAAAGACAACATTCATTCACTCAAATATTTTTTTAAGTTACGATACCTACCCGCGTCAAATGTATTTTCAAATAAAAAAGAAATATGGATTAATCTTCAAACAGAGTTAATTAGGATACAGGTCGTTGAGAAATAAACTTAATTTACGCTCAGGATAGCGCACCCTTGATTTTAACGGTGTTCAAAAGAATTCGGTGTACCTAGGAAAATTATTTCGGCCCGAAGTTTATTATCAATTTATCATTTCAGGTAATCATACCATTCGGAGTTCACAAAGGATTTACAAATAAGTCAGGATTTTGTATATGGGTTATAAAATAACGCTACCGCTGCTCACAAATGTTCGCGGTAAATCAAAATAAGCCCCGGAAGCTGGAGCGTTGGCCGAAAATATTTCAACTAGCCAGCTTTTATTTTATAGCTGCAGTTGATGGCTCATAACATCTGCCATGCATCGGGTCATTATGTGCATATCCGCAATACGACTGAAGACTGAATATTTTTTTATGTACGCAGGACCGTCGTATCTGCACCAAATTCTGACACGACTCTGTATTTATAGGGCCGGTCAACCACGGACAAACAATTGACACGTTCTTGAGATAAACTTAATGATGCGCGATCGAGGGATGCAGCTCGTGCGGTGGCTGCGTCAAGAATGAGACAAAAATCAAATCGTTGATCGCAAAGAGCCATACAACGGCGATTCATCGTTGCGATATTCATGATTGCACGGGTTTTTGTTGCGATTTTCGATATCGTCTTCGATTATGTAAGTAAATCGATATTAACATACACTACCGGTATCGGTCCGTCGTTTCGATTGGTCTGTAACGACGGATTGTAAAGATGAATCGTAGAACCCCTTAGCGACCAATTGTTCCAGCGTATCAAGTGTATCAGCGTTGCATCCCTCGATCGCGCATCGATCGTAACCACAGAATAAATAATAGTACTAGGTATAGGTCGTAGGTCTGTTACGATCAGGACAGATATGGCCGCTAGGTGGCGACAGCTCCACGCGCGGCTTATGGCTAGCCACCAAAATTGGTGTAGAACGGATGTACTTTTAGCTACCTGTAGCAAAGCGACGAAATCGCGGAGTGAGCCACGCCTGTCGTAACGACCAATACAATTGCTCCGTATATTGACTGACATTTTCGAAGTGACCGAGCGACACGATTTTCCTCAGATTGATCGAAGCGATTAATCGTACCATGTATGTAGGAGACCCTAAAGAACCCGGGCGAGCATCTGAACCTTTCCTATTCCCACCTCTCATGAATCACCATATTTTCGGCTGCCTAGCCTACAAAGCAGGAGATCCCTGGTTCGAATCCCGGTAAGGGAATTAATTTATGTGTTATCACGAAAATTTCTTCCTGAATCATCCGTAAGATGTTATCTATGTATCTTAGATAAGTATGTATGTATATCGTCGCCCAGTACCCGAATACAAACTTTGCTTAGTTTGGGCCGTTTGGGGCTAGGTCGATCTGTGTAAGATTGTTCCCAAATATGTATTATTATTTTACCATTATTTTAAATAGACATTCGCACAATGCTAAAGTTATTTATTGCAACTATTTGAAAAATAAAATAAACCGCTCAGCAACGTACAACATTCGCAATGCAGATAACAAATAAGTAATGACGGTAGCCCACAAATACGATGACAAAGATTTTCACTGCAGCATATTGTTGACAATTTTAACAAACGTTTGCGTTTTTGTAACAAAGATACAGCACGGCTACCACGAGTTGGCATTTGACATTTATGTACGTTAGCGACCGCGTGCGAACTCGATCGCATTCCCTCTTTAAGATCGCACTAATACATCAGTGCGAGCGAGGTGGACTGCGATGGAGTTTACGGAGTCGCTAACGTAAACCTCAAGTGTCAACTCATGGTACAGCAGAATATTTTATAGATAATACGTTATGTTTTATTTAGTTGTAGTTTCAATTTCTTGATGGTTTTGTAAAATACGTGTAATTAAAAATATTATTAAAAAAAATTGTCAGCGTATGTTTGAGCCAACCTGTATGTAGAAGAATGTAGAAATGTATGTGTGCCTGTGTGGCAAATCAATTCTGTAATATAAATAGGTAGTGTAGGTACAGTCAGAAATCTATTAGCTTAGCAAAAAGGTTTGCAAGCTTATAGTTTTGCTAACTATACATATAGGTAGGTATAGGTACCTACGAAGGAATATAGCCTTACCATACCTTACCATTTTTTAACACAGAGGGTCGGTAGTGGTAGTTGTGCAGTTGTGTTCTAGTACGAGTAGGTTACAACTTAGTATATGACTAAACTTAGTATTAGGTCATAATGCAGATGCAGATTTTTGCATGCTAGGGGGCTATTCATAAATTATGTCATTTCAAATTAGGGGGGGGGGTCTGGACATCGGATGACGGTAGCATGAAGTAGGAGGAAATGGGGTCATTTGAAGCATGATTTTTGGATGATTATAGGGGGGGGGGGGGGGGGGTCAAAAATCGTCAAAAATCGATGACGTAATTTATGGACAGCCCCTAGTACAATCTGTATAGTACAAATAGTAGAATAAGCAATCAATTGTCACTTACCACCTAAGACACTATTGTACCTACTTATTCACCGATAAGTCTTTACTTATTAATAAGTCACCGAGTCGTAACATCCATGGTCTAATAAAACATAGTCTTCTATTCCCAGAGTGACACAGGCCTACGTCACAATAACATGGCCGCTATATATAGCGCTATCGCATATTATCATATAGCGCTGTCGCATGATGACGTAGGCTTGTGTCAGTTAGGTGACCTAGAAAAGACGGGAATAGAGTACCAGGCGGAGTATATTATTATACCATGGTAACATCGTAGTCAACGTCTCAAGGCTCCTCTACACGAATGGCCAACGCCGGCCAATCTAAGGGACGCATTTATGCATTAGTGGGAGCAAGTGATATTGCTATCTCAGTCTACCGCATGGCTGCGTTCCTTGGATTGGCCGGCGTTGGCCATTCGTGTAGAGGAGCCATCACCAGCCGTCTGAGATTGGTAGGTAAACAATAAACATCTTCATTTGTAATTTTCAGTTACCTATTTATTTTAGGTATTTTATTAATTTATATTAGAAGGCATTCGCATTAAAATGAATTAAAAGCGTGAATAAGATAAATGTTTAACAATGGACGAACAGCCAAACTCTAAAGGGAAATAATTAATATTGACATTTAGTAATTAATCGTAGTATCACATCCGAACCTACCGCTCGCCGAGTACCTAAGCTGCTAAGCGATCGGTACACGAATATATATATTATAGTTTTGATGGGGGGAATGGGGACGACTGTACGGCTACCACCAGTTTTGACGTTGTCATAACGCTCACGTCTACGTAATTTACTTTCTGTTCATCTCACTTGCACTAATATGCATGTACGAGCGAGATGCATAGAAAGTAAGTTACATAGACGTGAGCGAATATGTCAATGTCAAAACTGGTGGTAGCCGTACTGTTCTTCAGTGTTTGACGACCAGGTATTTCAAATTTGATTTTAGTTTAATGTCAAGCAAACTCGGACTGCTAACCTTAAGAATGACGTAAAATGTTTATATGTAGGTATTCATATTCATACCTAATTGGCACAAATCTAAGATCCTCCGTGCTCCAGTGCGCAAAACGAATAAGTACCTACGTACTTAGTTAAATAAAAACCGGCCAAGTGCGAGTCGGACTCGCGCACCAAAGGTTCCGTACCATTACGCAAAAACGGCAAAAATATCACGTTTTTTTATGGGAGCCCCACTTAAATATTCATTATATTGTTTTTACTATTTTTTGTTACAGCGGTCACGTAAATACATAATCTGTGAAAATTTCAACTGTCTAGCTATCACGGTTCATGAGATACAGCCTGGTGACAAACAGACAGACAGACAAACAGACAGCCTGTGGAGTTTTAGTTATAGAGTCCCGTTTTTACCCTTTAGCTACGGAACCCTAAAAAGTAAAACCAGTGTTTCAACAGCAGGAAGTTGTATCAGCTAACTATAAGTAAATTCAGTTTCAAAAACGCCCCGTTTCAATTAACTCCTTTTTGCGGAAAAACTTTTAACTGGTGGTATAGGTAAAGGGTAAAGGGCATAACCCGACCTGACATAGTATTCATATTTACCTACTGCAGGCGGGTTGAGCGCTCGGCTGAACCAGTGAAACTGAGACCTCGAGATCGTAACAACTATGTACGGGCACAGAGCTCATATATAATAAAAAAGCTTGACTATTAGTCGTTAGTCATTTTAACAATATCCCTGGCATTCTGGCGCTAACTACGAGAGAATTTTGCTTCCATTTTGTTCGAATTTACAACGCAAAACCGTTTTAAAAACTATTCCGGCGCCCCGATACACCGATTCCGTGCGGAACAACAACACACAACACAACACACACCACAACAACACGATAACAAGAATGTTTTAGCTCTATCGGGTTTCGTGTGTTACGCGATGCCTAGACCGTTTTTGAATCGATTTTTCATGTTTTTTACTAAGAAGTTCTATTACTTATGTCGCATTTGGTTGGGAGAGGTGAAAATCTTTTCACTAAGAATGTACTTAATATACCCTACTACGGCAAAGTTAAATGAAGGGGTCATGACATTAGTAATCTAACTGTGTTAATTGAAATTGATACGGATTTTATAGCCCATATCATAATTAAACGCTATAATTTTAATGAATTTCCAAAAAGAAGGATTTTGGCCTCAAAAGGCACGCATGTCGATCAATATGTGTTTTCTCGCCACCCTATAGGTCACGCAGCATACCTATTTGAATATTTAGAAGTACATGCTTGTACCAAATTCCAATACCGAATTAAGATTTAAACCAAACATGGAGTCGTATTGCTGCTCGATATTCCCAGAAGTTGGTGCGCTGAATACCGTATCTACTAGAAAAACTTGACTTTAATGTATAAACTTTTTAAATTGCATTATTTTAAGTATACCTACCTGAACATCTTTATGCATTTATGGTAAGTATGTAGATAATGATTCTGATTGATTATTACATTTACTTATTAGGTACCTACCTGGGAAATAAATGCGAGGATATGCGTGTCTAATTGATGTTTCCGTACCTACGACTTTTATTAGACTTTTCTTATGAATATTGACGTACACGAACGAATAGGCATGTTACAATGTTATATAAATGGAATATAATATTGCAGCAATAATTTCAAGTTCTTGAGTCTCTTCGACAGGTACATATGTACCTTAAGTGAGTTAATTGTGTGGCTATTAATCGTGTTTCTTTTGTTTAGGCTATTGCAACTTGGTTTTGAGAATTTAATCGCATACCTAGAAAAATCTTTGGCATAGGTATTTACAACACAGTCATATATATACCTACGGTATGTAAGTAGATGTCATAATTAGGTATCATAAATGTTCATACCTAATTGAAATGAGATTTTTTGATTTTTAGTTTATGATACAGTTTTGGACGCCGACTGTACAAATAATTCAACAATCATCTCTTTGAGACGATTCTAACAAATCCAAACTCGACGAGAGGTTGCGTTAATTTGTCACCTAAGTTCTTATAGGTACGTGGGCCATACTGAAAGTTTCTGGATTCTGATGTATGACGACTTATTTTTTCTAAGTGGCCAGTCCAGGAATTTTCAGTATGCCCTAAGCACTCCACCGCCACCCTCGGTATCAATCATAGATCAGCTCGTCATACTTGTCACGTATATAGTCAACGGTCTTTCAATACCAAATTGACTCTATCGAATAACCCGATAAAAAGTCAGACGTCAATGTCACGTATGTTTGTTGTTATCGCGGAAAATAAATAATTTTATCGGAAAATAGTGATAAATACGTGGAAAATTGTGATATCTATGAACAATTACAAAGCTGTGAAACGTACCAATATTATCTAGACGTAGTATCTACGACCACACGGTAAAATGCGTGCGTAACAAAATTGTTTGCTCCTGTCAATACATATTGTTTACTTGAGTTTCTTATGAATACAAGTTATAAACAATGTTACGCACCCCGCCTAATTCTCATAGAAAACTCCGCTTATCAGAGGGCCAGTCCTCAGAATTACCTGAGGAGTTTACCAGGGATACTAAAGATGCAGATCCGTCACTGCGCTCTAATAACTCTGACCTAGAGGACCCCGCCAACCTAACATTCATTCTTGATCCAGATACAGTAGACGCTGAACAGATAAGTGCGCTTACTTTGGAACAATGCAGCCCAATTAATATAGACAACAACTGGCCAAACCAAGAGCACCCAACTGTTCTGTCTGAAACCACAGAAAGTATGCACATAACAGATTTCGCCACCATGACCAACAATAGCAAGAAACAAAAATATAAACATGAGGGCAATGAAAAAGAGGACTCAAGAGTAACCGAAATAAAATATGCCGTCATCAACAACCTACAAATGTATTCAGACGTAACAGAAAAGATAGCAAACCTGACCAGCGAACTCCTTGGTCAAAAATACCTCAATGCGTCAAACAAACGCGCCATACTTGCTCTGATGGAGCAACAAATACATATGGTCAAAAAACTTCCAAACATCCTTACCCAATGTAAACCTGTGAACCAAGAACTTAACTGCAACAACATTGAAAACATTCTGGAAATAGAGGTAAGAAAACCAATTACTGAGCTACAAAAGGAAATTGGAATAATGCAAACAAGTGGTCTCTCACACATAAATGAGATTCAAGAGCAAATGATTAACCTCAAAAAAGAAATAAGACAACTACAGACAATTCACCCCACCTCTGCAGCGCCGTTTCTACATGAATATGTAAGCAAGCCAGACGGCCAGCAAACGGAAGAACAACACCGAAAATTTATCTCATATGCAGCTGCAACACGAGCCACTAGCACGAGCCCACAATCGTCTAAACCAACGAAAGTACAGTCTATTTCTGAGACTGCACATCTTACAAGCTTAAAAAATGTCCAAACCACCAGCTATGCTGTTATACTAGAGTCAATGGATCCAAACACTGAAGGAGACGATATCATCAATGAAATAAAACAAAAAGTCAACATCGCGGAAATAGGCATTGGAGTGCAAGGAATTCGGGCGACTAAGAAAAAGAAGGTGGTCATCTTATGTGACTCAGAACAAGACCAACAAAAGCTAAGCTCTATTATTAGACAAAAAACAAATGGAATAACTGTAGACGCGCCTCAAATTAAGAACCCCACAATAAAAATTATTGGGGTTATCCCAGAATACGCCAGTGAAAAGATTGTTGATGCTCTAAACAAACAGAATCACAGAATCCTGGGGACCATCAAAAAAGAAGACATTCACATCAAATATATACGCAGTGTTAGAGGAAGAAATGCTGCAATCAAAAATGTCATTGTTGAAACAAGTCCACAAGTCTGGGCGGCTATGCAAAATCAAAAAGTGCGGATCGGATATCAATCGGTACTAGCTGTTGATCAATCACCGGTTCTGCAGTGCTACCACTGTCTGGGCTATGGACATCGCGCAACTGAATGCAGCTCAGAAATGCGATGCGGCTTTTGTGCAGAGAGACATGATACAAGAAGCTGCCCAAGAAACACAGCCACACCCTGCTGCACCAACTGTAAAGAAAATGGAAACCAACATGATCATCCAGCCTATAGCCAGACTTGCCCGGAATGGCAAAAATGGGACCGAATAGCACGAGCGGCAATACGATATTGTTAAGGGTCCCCCACAAGGTACAAAACAAAGAAAATCCGCTCTCACAGTATTACAGTGTAATCTTGGACGTGGCTATGCAGCAACCAAAGAAATGAAACATAATGTCGCTGAAAAAGAACATGATATAATCATGATATCTGAACCATATGTTGGCAAAAATAATAAATTAAGCTCCATTAATGGATATGACTTATACCAAAAATCAGACGCCACCAACAGAACCAAAGCATGCATTGCAATAAATAAAAAATTGGGCACTTACCTTGGACTCACTCAACATATAACAACCAATTTCTCAACAGTGCAGTTATCACTTGAAAATAATAAAATCATGCTTACCTCTATCTATGTAGAACCTGGCGAAGATCCTTCACGTACTCTACCCCACCTGGAACAGTTCCTACAAAATAACAAAAGACAAAAACACGTCATATGTGGTGATTTTAACGCATGGCATACAACCTGGGGCTCCACAAGGAACAATGAAAGAGGTGAAGAAGTGTATG
This sequence comes from Cydia splendana, assembly GCF_910591565.1. NCBI lineage: Eukaryota > Metazoa > Arthropoda > Insecta > Lepidoptera > Tortricidae > Cydia > Cydia splendana. Next base: position 41,065,833 of record NC_085987.1, on the reverse strand, counting down.
ATATTGCCATTGCAAATGATTTAGTGACTTGCAACCAAGGAAATGAACCAACATTTGAAACGATCGCACAAGGACAAACAAGAACCTCTATAATTGACCTTACCCTGACAACACTAAACACATCGAGAAACATTATAGACTGGAAGGTAAACCAGAACATCATACCATCTTCAGATCATCACGCTATAGAATTTAAAATCAATCTCAATCAGGAAAGACTAAAAAAGAAGATCTCAACAACAACTTTTATATATAATACTGACCGTACCAACTGGGAAAACTTTGACAAAACTAAAAGAAGACTTTGAACAAATGTCATTAGACACAGTCAACATTGACTCATTGTGCGCAGATCAAATCGACACGTACATAACTAACATAACACAAACAATAAACAAGAGTTGTGATGCCATTTTCCGACGCAAAACACCCTACCAGAAAATTCCATGGTGGACTGAAGAACTTACTGAATTAAAAAAGAAAGTAATCCACTTACACCACCGACTTCAAGATCTGAAACGCGGAAAGAAAGACCTCACTAACATAATTATAGAAATAAATAAGGCCAGAGATGAATACAGCAGAAAAATCCGGACCACATCTACTGATAACTTCAAAAATTTCTGCAATAAGCAAGATAGAGAAAACGTATGGTCTGTCACAAACAGATTGCTAAAAAGTACACCTCAGCCACAGCCACCGGCAACTTTGAAAATAGACGGAACCAACTACACAAAGTCTACGGATGACACAGCTGCAAAACTTATGTTCAAATTCTTCCCCGAAGATAACCCAACCGATGACTCTCCGTACCACCAACAAATAAGAAACGATAATGACAACACACAAAATACAATGAACTCTAATACGCAAAATAATGAACCTGCATTCACGACCGAAGAAATCAAAGAAGCCATATATAATATGAATCCTAAGAAGGCTCCAGGCGTAGACCACTTAACCTCAGATATATGTAGACATTTCATCGACTCGTACCCGGCACTTATCACAAAATTATATAATAGATGTTTGTTACTAGGATACTTTCCAAAGTCATGGAAATCCGCGTACATAAAAACTATACCGAAACCAAACAAGTCAGGTTATGGCGAGCTCGCCTCATATAGACCTATAGGATTAATAAATATTTTAGGGAAAGTTCTAGAAAAGCTTATTGCGAGGAGATTAACGTACTACATCAACTACATGCATACAAGATACGCCTGCAACTCCAAGCAATTTGGTTTTAAAGAACAACAAACAACAACAGATGCACTAATTACCGCCATTGATACCATGAAGGAACTAAAACTTAACAAAAAATTAATTATAGTAATATCCTTAGATATACAAGGAGCTTTCGACCACGCATGGTGGCCAGCCTTGATTAACCGGCTTAGTAACATAAACTGCCCGAATAATATATTAAATCTCATACGTAGCTACTTCACAGAACGAACAATCACTTTAAACTATTCCGACGCCACCGTAACAAAAACGCAAACCAGAGGATGTGTCCAAGGATCTGTCCTTGGACCTATCTTCTGGAACACTATAACCGACACCTTGCTGGAACAAATATCACGAACCAACACCCACATACAAGCGTATGCGGATGACATTCTATTAATTTGTCACGGAAAAGATTTAATTGAACTGGAGTTAAACACAAATAGCATCCTAGAGATGGTATATACGTGGGGGGAAAACAATAAGTTAAAATTCGGACCTGCGAAAACACAAATGATCTCACCAACGCCGAAAGCCAAAAACGCCAAAATATTTTTTAACAATATCCAAATCCCATTTAATAAACATTTCAAACTACTCGGAGTAATTATAGACCAGCGTTTAACATTTATTCAACATGTAGAATACATAATTAATAAGGCACAAAATATTTACAAAAAAATGTGTATGTATGTAAGACCAACATGGGGGGTCCATTCTGAAAATGTCAGCACAATCTACCGACAAGTCATTGAACCCACAATAACATACGCGGCTGAGGTATGGCATCACGCTATTAAATATAAAAAAGTGAACAAAGCACTTCTAAGCCTGCAACGCGGGTTCGCTATCAAAATTATACATGGCTTTCGAACTCTCCCAACCATACAATCGATAGCACTAGCTGGACTCGCGCCCCTTCCGCTGAAAGTGCAAGAAATTGCTTCCATCGAAACTGTTAAACGAACCAGACTGACAGAATACCTGCCAGACGACATAACATATGACAAAAGAGTACCAGTGACTGGCTTATTACACCCTGCAGACAGAATTACTATAAATATAACCGACATACTTACTGAAAACGACGTAGAACCTTATTATACGTCAGATATGCACAGAATCTACACTGATGGAAGCAAGCACGATGCAGGAGTAGGAGCGGCATTCGTTATACACTACCCTGATGGAAGTGACAGAACTAAAAAATTTAAGCTACATAAGAGCTGTACAGTTTTTCAGGCTGAATGTGTGGCTATAGAAGGAGCGTGTCATGAATGCATCATACTGGGCCTTGAAAAAATCACAATTTTCTCGGACTCGAAGTCTGCGCTGCAAGAAGTTGCAAATCGCAGCAGCACAAACAGAACAATAAACAGTATCCATAAATTAATCCGCCAAATCCAACAAGCAGGAGAAATCCATTTTTGTTGGATTAAAGCCCACGCCGGCCTTCACGGCAATGAGGCAGCAGACACAGCCGCCAAACACGCGGCATCATTACACAGAAGTCCTGATTTCTGCAGATTTCCCCTATCCTTTCATAAAAAGAACCTACATAAAACAATAGTAGGAAAACATGAACAAATGTACACAAACAGTACAACAGGAACCCACACAAAGCAACATCTGCCTACACTTACACATGTAACAACACTTCGCAAGCATATGTCACTCACCTTCGAACTCACTCAAATACTTACCGGTCATGGATATCACAAAGCCTATCTAGCTCGCTTCCACATCACCGACACTGATACCTGCCCATGCGATGACACAACTCCACAAACTATCGACCATCTCCTCAAACACTGTCCCAAATATTCATACTTCCGCTGTGACCACGAGTTTCTCTGTGAACTACATCAAATAGACCCATATGATATATCTAAAATAATAGAAAAAGAAATAACAAAAACATCGTTCGAAAAATTCATAAGTAAAATAATAAACACACTTAAAAAATTTAATAACACATAAACATGCTATATACTATAATATGTTATATACGTAAATAAAGTGCCTAATATATATGCATATATAATTATATTTATAATATTTTATATATCTAAATAAACTGCATAATAATACATTCATAAAAACTAATGAAACGAAGTAATAATAGTTATAGGCCGCCCGTATTGAAAGCGAGGACCTACAACTATAAAAATAGTAAAAAAAAAAAAACTATCGAATGTCGGAAAGTGGTTCTAATTTATTTTTCAATATTTAACCCAAACTCCTCATACATCATAATAAAAAAAACCGGGCAAGTGCGAGTCGGACTCGCGCACGAAGGGTTCCGTACCATAATGAAAAAAAAAACACAAAAAAAAGCAAAACAAAAAACGGTCACCCATCCAAGCACTGACCACGCCCGACGTTGCTTAACTTTGGTCAAAAATCACGTTTGTTGTGTGGGAGCCCCATTTAAATCTTTATTTTATTCTGTTTTTAGTATTTGTTGTTATAGCGGCAACAGAAATACATCATCTGTAAAAATTTCAACTGTCTATCACGGTTCATGAGATACAGCCTGGTGACAGACAGACGGACGGACGGACAGCCAAGTCTTAGTAATAGGGTCCCGTTTTACCTTTTGGGTACGGAACCCTAAAAAGTACCGTAGACCGGGGTGACTTTGGAAAATTTGGGGTTACTTTGATAGATTTAAAACGGCCATAGAATTACCATTATTCATTATTGACTGAAAATGTTCCTGTAACTAGTTAGATTACTACATATTCATATTCACCTACTGTCAAAAATCTCGCATAAATATATATTATGGCTTAAAAACTAGAATTTTAAAGTAGCCCCTGCATTTGAAAGTCACCCCGGTCAATTACTCAATAACAGCTAGGGCAAGTTATTCGTAAATAAATGCTTAACAAACGCGTTGACACCCGTTAACTGACTTATAGCATGTGTACCTACTAGAGTTAGACCAAGAAAAGACTACTGCGATTATTGATGAAAATCTTATTAGAAATTATATTTTTCAGTGGTTATTTGGTTCATTTCATTACTTTGTGAGTTTCTTTATATACAACAACATTTTAAGTGATGATCTGATGATTATTGAGCAGGTAATTCCAGAGAAAAGTGTGATAATGTGTTCGAGAAGTGTTTGTTTACCTACTAGATAAGAACAATGCTGCCCCAGTGCTGTTGGATGAGCTCGACTCAGGGCCGTCTCAAACTATGCTGGGGCCCCTGGGCACATAAGAATTTGGGGCCCTTTTTTAAAGTAAAGAAAGCTAATTCAACTAACATATTTCTACTATGATCTTCTATTTAGCATGGGTAATCAAATATACTGATACTGTCTGTCCTTCAGGGCCCCCCGAGGATGGGGGCCCTGGGCACGGGCCCCGTGTGCCCTTATGGTAAAGACGGTACTGGGTCGACTTTAATGACCGACTTCCTTGCCACAATGAGCTTAAGCGAATTGTGGACGTTCTATTATTCCGCCGACCTCTCCATGGCGGTGCTAGGAGGGACTTTCCAATTAAGCTCATGGGTGACACCTTTGAAATGCAGATTGCCTCCAAACAGTCGAGACAAAGTTCATCTAGTCGGTTTAGTGTAGGTAGTTTCTATGCCTTTCAGCTAGTCTGGCTATTGACGGCTGAACATAGTAAATGTACATAATACTCGTAATATAGGTACCTACTTACATAACATTTATCCAATAAGCGTTTGGTGTCTATTCTTTAGACGCTTCCAAGATAATTGATTATTGCATTTGGCTATCACGACTTACGAAATGTTCAGAAAATTTTCAACTGGGATTGTCATTTGGTTTTCTATTTCTAAATAAGTATACCTACCTACCAAGTACAAAGTTATGGACTGTACTCATGAAAAGTGTAACTTTTCACTTTAGATGTTCACTTAGGTTTAATTGACAATGCTTTTCATTTCAAATAATTTCCTCCGTTAATGCGCTAATAACTTGTAAAAACTGCGAAACTCGATAGGTAGGTACATACCTACCTAACCTACCTACCTACATAATAGTGATGTTGGTAATTAGGTGTCGTAATAAAATACCATAATGCGGTTCCAGAATACCATATGTATTTTATACATTTGGAAATGGAACCAGCTATTTCCTGAATTGGAATCATGAATGTTGTCGCTCTAATTAGTCAAATGAACCGTTGTTTTGTTAAGCCTTTTCCAATTTGATTACGCTGGACAGTAATGGCGTCTAAAATTTACCGAGCATTTATATTTGTGTGATAATTAATGTTTCATTCGTTCCGGGTGTTAAATAAATCCTTTCCGAAATACACATGTAACAAATAATAAAATATTATTCTTAGCCACGTCAAATTAAGCCGAATTTGGGCAAGCTGCGGAAGCAAGCCGTCAAAATATGCTATTTGCAAAAACTCAAAACCTTCTCGACCGATTAGGTTTGCTATATTTTTTCTTGAAAGTCTTTATTAAGCTTTACTGTAAAGCTTAGTAAAGACTTTCAAGGAAAAATATAGCGAACCTAATCGGTATAGCTCTTTTTGAGTTTTGGCAAATAGTCTATTTTGACAGACGGGTAACTACGGAACCCTACACAGAGCATGGCCCGACATGCTCATTGCCTATTTTTTTATATTTTATCAGCAGGGCGCTTAGCTTGCTTACTCTAAGCTATTTTTTTTATTTATGATGAACAATTACAAAAGAACTACGTTTTCTTAAAGCGTCTATTTTATCACTTATTTAACTTTAGCTAGAGCTCCTAAATGATCGCAGGGTAAAAATAAACATAACCAAATTTGTAGTAAATTTTATGTTAAAACTTTTCTCCTGAGTAATTATAATGCTATTCGTACAGATATTCGAGATATGAGCAAAAATATGAAAAAAGGTACCTTCAACCCCCCTCTACACCCCCAGCACACCCCCTACCCTCGAGGACTTTTAGTATGTTTATCTGGACACCACAAGGTATACCTGTACCAATTTTCACAACTACACGAATTATTTCCGCAGATTTTTCTAATTTGCTTAGGCTATCTGGTGTTGAGTGTGTTCTTAATATACCGTACCTACATAAATAAAATTGTATATATGTATTTACATCTATTAATTAAAATATGTTAGGTACATATTGATAATGTAGAAGGGTTTATGTCAGCAAAACAAATCTCTCGTGAATATGCCAGGACAGTACTATTAGTTAACCTTATACTTAGTCGTAAACATAATGAAAATGTTAAAGGATCTGACAACATTTGTTTAGTTATCCGGATACCTAATTTTAATTTCCGGTATCAGGCAATAAAATGTCTACTTGTGTAATGAAATGTCTGTGAAAGCTGAGGAAACCAACAACCTACAAATGTATTCAGACGTAACAGAAAAGATAGCAAACCTGACCAGCGAACTCCTTGGTCAAAAATACCTCAATGCGTCAAACAAACGCGCCATACTTGCTCTGATGGAGCAACAAATACATATGGTCAAAAAACTTCCAAACATCCTTACCCAATGTAAACCTGTGAACCAAGAACTTAACTGCAACAACATTGAAAACATTCTGGAAATAGAGGTAAGAAAACCAATTACTGAGCTACAAAAGGAAATTGGAATAATGCAAACAAGTGGTCTCTCACACATAAATGAGATTCAAGAGCAAATGATTAACCTCAAAAAAGAAATAAGACAACTACAGACAATTCACCCCACCTCTGCAGCGCCGTTTCTACATGAATATGTAAGCAAGCCAGACGGCCAGCAAACGGAAGAACAACACCGAAAATTTATCTCATATGCAGCTGCAACACGAGCCACTAGCACGAGCCCACAATCGTCTAAACCAACGAAAGTACAGTCTATTTCTGAGACTGCACATCTTACAAGCTTAAAAAATGTCCAAACCACCAGCTATGCTGTTATACTAGAGTCAATGGATCCAAACACTGAAGGAGACGATATCATCAATGAAATAAAACAAAAAGTCAACATCGCGGAAATAGGCATTGGAGTGCAAGGAATTCGGGCGACTAAGAAAAAGAAGGTGGTCATCTTATGTGACTCAGAACAAGACCAACAAAAGCTAAGCTCTATTATTAGACAAAAAACAAATGGAATAACTGTAGACGCGCCTCAAATTAAGAACCCCACAATAAAAATTATTGGGGTTATCCCAGAATACGCCAGTGAAAAGATTGTTGATGCTCTAAACAAACAGAATCACAGAATCCTGGGGACCATCAAAAAAGAAGACATTCACATCAAATATATACGCAGTGTTAGAGGAAGAAATGCTGCAATCAAAAATGTCATTGTTGAAACAAGTCCACAAGTCTGGGCGGCTATGCAAAATCAAAAAGTGCGGATCGGATATCAATCGGTACTAGCTGTTGATCAATCACCGGTTCTGCAGTGCTACCACTGTCTGGGCTATGGACATCGCGCAACTGAATGCAGCTCAGAAATGCGATGCGGCTTTTGTGCAGAGAGACATGATACAAGAAGCTGCCCAAGAAACACAGCCACACCCTGCTGCACCAACTGTAAAGAAAATGGAAACCAACATGATCATCCAGCCTATAGCCAGACTTGCCCGGAATGGCAAAAATGGGACCGAATAGCACGAGCGGCAATACGATATTGTTAAGGGTCCCCCACAAGGTACAAAACAAAGAAAATCCGCTCTCACAGTATTACAGTGTAATCTTGGACGTGGCTATGCAGCAACCAAAGAAATGAAACATAATGTCGCTGAAAAAGAACATGATATAATCATGATATCTGAACCATATGTTGGCAAAAATAATAAATTAAGCTCCATTAATGGATATGACTTATACCAAAAATCAGACGCCACCAACAGAACCAAAGCATGCATTGCAATAAATAAAAAATTGGGCACTTACCTTGGACTCACTCAACATATAACAACCAATTTCTCAACAGTGCAGTTATCACTTGAAAATAATAAAATCATGCTTACCTCTATCTATGTAGAACCTGGCGAAGATCCTTCACGTACTCTACCCCACCTGGAACAGTTCCTACAAAATAACAAAAGACAAAAACACGTCATATGTGGTGATTTTAACGCATGGCATACAACCTGGGGCTCCACAAGGAACAATGAAAGAGGTGAAGAAGTGTATGATATTGCCATTGCAAATGATTTAGTGACTTGCAACCAAGGAAATGAACCAACATTTGAAACGATCGCACAAGGACAAACAAGAACCTCTATAATTGACCTTACCCTGACAACACTAAACACATCGAGAAACATTATAGACTGGAAGGTAAACCAGAACATCATACCATCTTCAGATCATCACGCTATAGAATTTAAAATCAATCTCAATCAGGAAAGACTAAAAAAGAAGATCTCAACAACAACTTTTATATATAATACTGACCGTACCAACTGGGAAAACTTTGACAAAACTAAAAGAAGACTTTGAACAAATGTCATTAGACACAGTCAACATTGACTCATTGTGCGCAGATCAAATCGACACGTACATAACTAACATAACACAAACAATAAACAAGAGTTGTGATGCCATTTTCCGACGCAAAACACCCTACCAGAAAATTCCATGGTGGACTGAAGAACTTACTGAATTAAAAAAGAAAGTAATCCACTTACACCACCGACTTCAAGATCTGAAACGCGGAAAGAAAGACCTCACTAACATAATTATAGAAATAAATAAGGCCAGAGATGAATACAGCAGAAAAATCCGGACCACATCTACTGATAACTTCAAAAATTTCTGCAATAAGCAAGATAGAGAAAACGTATGGTCTGTCACAAACAGATTGCTAAAAAGTACACCTCAGCCACAGCCACCGGCAACTTTGAAAATAGACGGAACCAACTACACAAAGTCTACGGATGACACAGCTGCAAAACTTATGTTCAAATTCTTCCCCGAAGATAACCCAACCGATGACTCTCCGTACCACCAACAAATAAGAAACGATAATGACAACACACAAAATACAATGAACTCTAATACGCAAAATAATGAACCTGCATTCACGACCGAAGAAATCAAAGAAGCCATATATAATATGAATCCTAAGAAGGCTCCAGGCGTAGACCACTTAACCTCAGATATATGTAGACATTTCATCGACTCGTACCCGGCACTTATCACAAAATTATATAATAGATGTTTGTTACTAGGATACTTTCCAAAGTCATGGAAATCCGCGTACATAAAAACTATACCGAAACCAAACAAGTCAGGTTATGGCGAGCTCGCCTCATATAGACCTATAGGATTAATAAATATTTTAGGGAAAGTTCTAGAAAAGCTTATTGCGAGGAGATTAACGTACTACATCAACTACATGCATACAAGATACGCCTGCAACTCCAAGCAATTTGGTTTTAAAGAACAACAAACAACAACAGATGCACTAATTACCGCCATTGATACCATGAAGGAACTAAAACTTAACAAAAAATTAATTATAGTAATATCCTTAGATATACAAGGAGCTTTCGACCACGCATGGTGGCCAGCCTTGATTAACCGGCTTAGTAACATAAACTGCCCGAATAATATATTAAATCTCATACGTAGCTACTTCACAGAACGAACAATCACTTTAAACTATTCCGACGCCACCGTAACAAAAACGCAAACCAGAGGATGTGTCCAAGGATCTGTCCTTGGACCTATCTTCTGGAACACTATAACCGACACCTTGCTGGAACAAATATCACGAACCAACACCCACATACAAGCGTATGCGGATGACATTCTATTAATTTGTCACGGAAAAGATTTAATTGAACTGGAGTTAAACACAAATAGCATCCTAGAGATGGTATATACGTGGGGGGAAAACAATAAGTTAAAATTCGGACCTGCGAAAACACAAATGATCTCACCAACGCCGAAAGCCAAAAACGCCAAAATATTTTTTAACAATATCCAAATCCCATTTAATAAACATTTCAAACTACTCGGAGTAATTATAGACCAGCGTTTAACATTTATTCAACATGTAGAATACATAATTAATAAGGCACAAAATATTTACAAAAAAATGTGTATGTATGTAAGACCAACATGGGGGGTCCATTCTGAAAATGTCAGCACAATCTACCGACAAGTCATTGAACCCACAATAACATACGCGGCTGAGGTATGGCATCACGCTATTAAATATAAAAAAGTGAACAAAGCACTTCTAAGCCTGCAACGCGGGTTCGCTATCAAAATTATACATGGCTTTCGAACTCTCCCAACCATACAATCGATAGCACTAGCTGGACTCGCGCCCCTTCCGCTGAAAGTGCAAGAAATTGCTTCCATCGAAACTGTTAAACGAACCAGACTGACAGAATACCTGCCAGACGACATAACATATGACAAAAGAGTACCAGTGACTGGCTTATTACACCCTGCAGACAGAATTACTATAAATATAACCGACATACTTACTGAAAACGACGTAGAACCTTATTATACGTCAGATATGCACAGAATCTACACTGATGGAAGCAAGCACGATGCAGGAGTAGGAGCGGCATTCGTTATACACTACCCTGATGGAAGTGACAGAACTAAAAAATTTAAGCTACATAAGAGCTGTACAGTTTTTCAGGCTGAATGTGTGGCTATAGAAGGAGCGTGTCATGAATGCATCATACTGGGCCTTGAAAAAATCACAATTTTCTCGGACTCGAAGTCTGCGCTGCAAGAAGTTGCAAATCGCAGCAGCACAAACAGAACAATAAACAGTATCCATAAATTAATCCGCCAAATCCAACAAGCAGGAGAAATCCATTTTTGTTGGCCCACGCCGGCCTTCACGGCAATGAGGCAGCAGACACAGCCGCCAAACACGCGGCATCATTACACAGAAGTCCTGATTTCTGCAGATTTCCCCTATCCTTTCATAAAAAGAACCTACATAAAACAATAGTAGGAAAACATGAACAAATGTACACAAACAGTACAACAGGAACCCACACAAAGCAACATCTGCCTACACTTACACATGTAACAACACTTCGCAAGCATATGTCACTCACCTTCGAACTCACTCAAATACTTACCGGTCATGGATATCACAAAGCCTATCTAGCTCGCTTCCACATCACCGACACTGATACCTGCCCATGCGATGACACAACTCCACAAACTATCGACCATCTCCTCAAACACTGTCCCAAATATTCATACTTCCGCTGTGACCACGAGTTTCTCTGTGAACTACATCAAATAGACCCATATGATATATCTAAAATAATAGAAAAAGAAATAACAAAAACATCGTTCGAAAAATTCATAAGTAAAATAATAAACACACTTAAAAAATTTAATAACACATAAACATGCTATATACTATAATATGTTATATACGTAAATAAAGTGCCTAATATATATGCATATATAATTATATTTATAATATTTTATATATCTAAATAAACTGCATAATAATACATTCATAAAAACTAATGAAACGAAGTAATAATAGTTATAGGCCGCCCGTATTGAAAGCGAGGACCTACAACTATAAAAATAGTAAAAAAAAAAAAACTATCGAATGTCGGAAAGTGGTTCTAATTTATTTTTCAATATTTAACCCAAACTCCTCATACATCATAATAAAAAAAACCGGGCAAGTGCGAGTCGGACTCGCGCACGAAGGGTTCCGTACCATAATGAAAAAAAAAACACAAAAAAAAGCAAAACAAAAAACGGTCACCCATCCAAGCACTGACCACGCCCGACGTTGCTTAACTTTGGTCAAAAATCACGTTTGTTGTGTGGGAGCCCCATTTAAATCTTTATTTTATTCTGTTTTTAGTATTTGTTGTTATAGCGGCAACAGAAATACATCATCTGTAAAAATTTCAACTGTCTATCACGGTTCATGAGATACAGCCTGGTGACAGACAGACGGACGGACGGACAGCCAAGTCTTAGTAATAGGGTCCCGTTTTACCTTTTGGGTACGGAACCCTAAAAAGTACCGTAGACCGGGGTGACTTTGGAAAATTTGGGGTTACTTTGATAGATTTAAAACGGCCATAGAATTACCATTATTCATTATTGACTGAAAATGTTCCTGTAACTAGTTAGATTACTACATATTCATATTCACCTACTGTCAAAAATCTCGCATAAATATATATTATGGCTTAAAAACTAGAATTTTAAAGTAGCCCCTGCATTTGAAAGTCACCCCGGTCAATTACTCAATAACAGCTAGGGCAAGTTATTCGTAAATAAATGCTTAACAAACGCGTTGACACCCGTTAACTGACTTATAGCATGTGTACCTACTAGAGTTAGACCAAGAAAAGACTACTGCGATTATTGATGAAAATCTTATTAGAAATTATATTTTTCAGTGGTTATTTGGTTCATTTCATTACTTTGTGAGTTTCTTTATATACAACAACATTTTAAGTGATGATCTGATGATTATTGAGCAGGTAATTCCAGAGAAAAGTGTGATAATGTGTTCGAGAAGTGTTTGTTTACCTACTAGATAAGAACAATGCTGCCCCAGTGCTGTTGGATGAGCTCGACTCAGGGCCGTCTCAAACTATGCTGGGGCCCCTGGGCACATAAGAATTTGGGGCCCTTTTTTAAAGTAAAGAAAGCTAATTCAACTAACATATTTCTACTATGATCTTCTATTTAGCATGGGTAATCAAATATACTGATACTGTCTGTCCTTCAGGGCCCCCCGAGGATGGGGGCCCTGGGCACGGGCCCCGTGTGCCCTTATGGTAAAGACGGTACTGGGTCGACTTTAATGACCGACTTCCTTGCCACAATGAGCTTAAGCGAATTGTGGACGTTCTATTATTCCGCCGACCTCTCCATGGCGGTGCTAGGAGGGACTTTCCAATTAAGCTCATGGGTGACACCTTTGAAATGCAGATTGCCTCCAAACAGTCGAGACAAAGTTCATCTAGTCGGTTTAGTGTAGGTAGTTTCTATGCCTTTCAGCTAGTCTGGCTATTGACGGCTGAACATAGTAAATGTACATAATACTCGTAATATAGGTACCTACTTACATAACATTTATCCAATAAGCGTTTGGTGTCTATTCTTTAGACGCTTCCAAGATAATTGATTATTGCATTTGGCTATCACGACTTACGAAATGTTCAGAAAATTTTCAACTGGGATTGTCATTTGGTTTTCTATTTCTAAATAAGTATACCTACCTACCAAGTACAAAGTTATGGACTGTACTCATGAAAAGTGTAACTTTTCACTTTAGATGTTCACTTAGGTTTAATTGACAATGCTTTTCATTTCAAATAATTTCCTCCGTTAATGCGCTAATAACTTGTAAAAACTGCGAAACTCGATAGGTAGGTACATACCTACCTAACCTACCTACCTACATAATAGTGATGTTGGTAATTAGGTGTCGTAATAAAATACCATAATGCGGTTCCAGAATACCATATGTATTTTATACATTTGGAAATGGAACCAGCTATTTCCTGAATTGGAATCATGAATGTTGTCGCTCTAATTAGTCAAATGAACCGTTGTTTTGTTAAGCCTTTTCCAATTTGATTACGCTGGACAGTAATGGCGTCTAAAATTTACCGAGCATTTATATTTGTGTGATAATTAATGTTTCATTCGTTCCGGGTGTTAAATAAATCCTTTCCGAAATACACATGTAACAAATAATAAAATATTATTCTTAGCCACGTCAAATTAAGCCGAATTTGGGCAAGCTGCGGAAGCAAGCCGTCAAAATATGCTATTTGCAAAAACTCAAAACCTTCTCGACCGATTAGGTTTGCTATATTTTTTCTTGAAAGTCTTTATTAAGCTTTACTGTAAAGCTTAGTAAAGACTTTCAAGGAAAAATATAGCGAACCTAATCGGTATAGCTCTTTTTGAGTTTTGGCAAATAGTCTATTTTGACAGACGGGTAACTACGGAACCCTACACAGAGCATGGCCCGACATGCTCATTGCCTATTTTTTTATATTTTATCAGCAGGGCGCTTAGCTTGCTTACTCTAAGCTATTTTTTTTATTTATGATGAACAATTACAAAAGAACTACGTTTTCTTAAAGCGTCTATTTTATCACTTATTTAACTTTAGCTAGAGCTCCTAAATGATCGCAGGGTAAAAATAAACATAACCAAATTTGTAGTAAATTTTATGTTAAAACTTTTCTCCTGAGTAATTATAATGCTATTCGTACAGATATTCGAGATATGAGCAAAAATATGAAAAAAGGTACCTTCAACCCCCCTCTACACCCCCAGCACACCCCCTACCCTCGAGGACTTTTAGTATGTTTATCTGGACACCACAAGGTATACCTGTACCAATTTTCACAACTACACGAATTATTTCCGCAGATTTTTCTAATTTGCTTAGGCTATCTGGTGTTGAGTGTGTTCTTAATATACCGTACCTACATAAATAAAATTGTATATATGTATTTACATCTATTAATTAAAATATGTTAGGTACATATTGATAATGTAGAAGGGTTTATGTCAGCAAAACAAATCTCTCGTGAATATGCCAGGACAGTACTATTAGTTAACCTTATACTTAGTCGTAAACATAATGAAAATGTTAAAGGATCTGACAACATTTGTTTAGTTATCCGGATACCTAATTTTAATTTCCGGTATCAGGCAATAAAATGTCTACTTGTGTAATGAAATGTCTGTGAAAGCTGAGGAAATTAGTCAGACAGCTATAAATCACTTTAATTCCGATATTTTTCATAAGATTAAGAAATTGTTTAGAGGATATTGTAGGTAAAATTAGCATTTAAAATTACGTATCAAATTATGCATCAAAAGTATGTAGATACCTATAATGTATGCCTAGAGGTAGAACAATTAGATTGTGGTAGATACTTTTTTGAACGCGAACCGTTTAGATATAGGTACATATGTATTTCTATTAGGGAAATTAATAAGTTATTCGAAGGTACGAAGTACGTTTGGCTCCTTGATTCATCCACTGTTAATGCTGACTAAAACCATAATAAAACTGCCTACGGGATACGCAGTTTTTTTGCTTAGTACGGTACGAAATAGTTTTCATAAACAAGTCTGCAATAAATCAGTACTATTGACGCAAGACTGGGCCGGGGCCGGAGCTTCCGGTGCTACTTTTCACCGATCAGCCATCATAGAAAATGACATGTCGGACGCCTCGGCCCGGGCACGGCCCGGTCTAGGTGAGTCATCCTTAAAGAAAACATTACTTAGTCAATTTGACAAACATATTAAATCTGTCAAATTGGTACGCAATATGTAATTCAATATCGCATCAAACTTACCGTTAAATTGAATGGCCTGAGGGATGCTCATCCGAGCTGTTAGGCGGGGGTTACCTAGGATGCTATTAATGTAGAACTACCTACACTCCACTCCACTTAACGAAAACGTGGCCTAGGGTTCAGAAATGAGCTTATTTAAACATATATTCAACCCCTAATATTTTTAAGTTGATAAACTTTACGATTCTAATAAGCGCTATGTAAATTGGAAGACGAATTAAAATATTATTCAAACTCAGTGAGCAAACAATTACAGTCAGAATGTTAAATTTTAATTTCATTAGGTACCTACAGCTACACTTTCAAATAAATACTAATATATTTATCATTACACCAGCTTGTAAAATCTCTTTATACCTAATGCAAAAATTTACGGGAAAGTTGCATTTTTCCACAAGGGTGGCAAAGTAACCGATGGAAAGTTTGAGATGTTTCTTCATGTTGACTAATAAAATTGAGTTTCAAGTGATACTTACTTTGGTATTTTTTTAATAACGTTAATTGTAATATGATTTGTTATGTTTTACACTTAGTAAATATTTTCCTCGCGTTATATTGTGAAGAATTATGTGTTTCACTCGGGAGCAAAGTTCCCTCACAACGCTCAAGATTCCTCTTAGAACCACTCGCTACGCTCGTTGGTCAATTTCGGAACCTTTGGCTTGCTCGTGTATCGATACTATCGATATTATCAGGAGGGGTGTTGTTTTACCCTTGTAAAACAAATGAATATGTCCGTCTATTGCCTACTCATTTTGAGTTGAATGTTTTAGTCATCAACCAAACAATACCTATAGATATTCTGGAACTTTAGGTATTTAAATAAATGTAAACAAATAATTTGTAAATTTTCGAGTAGTTTTAACATTTATTGGTTAACCAACCAAATACAAAACCGCCTGGATCTGTCAATGAACGACATGACTTTAACCTACATTATTTGATCATGTAATGTTTTCATCTACCCTCAACTGGCTTAAGGAGCTATTTGGGGGTAGATTTTGTTTACTCTTATTTAAATACCTAAAGATATTACAAAGTATATGTTTCACAACTTTTAACCATATAGGTAGGTACCCTACATAACGTGTTAACCTAATAATTATGTATGTCAATTCGTTCTATTTCTCCAAAATGCAAATTTATTGATATTATCTATATCTATAATCTATTTTAAGGAGACATTGGCATCATATCATTAGTATGTATATGTACCTACTGTACAAATGGGGCATTGATAACACTGACAACTTACATTCCAATATTAAACGCTTAAGTTAAAGCAATTAATTGGTGTAGATACACCGATGCAGTCAATGACTTTCATACATACTTATTTATCCGCCCGTCTAATATTAACTGACCCACGCCACGTCCCTAGATAATAACACAACTGTCACTTGTGCTTTTTATCATCAATAAATAATATTAAACGAGACAGTTTGTCTGTCGGTGTCCCGACATTTTGTATACGCAAGTACCTGCCCGAAAGGGCAACTCTTTAGAAAAAAAGGGTTCCGGCCGACCGGCTTAACATATTTTAATGTTTACATCAAAGTCTCTAAAGATCCCGAGTAATTTTGTCTTGAAACAAAATGCTTTAGCGATATCAAACGATACTGAACGCTAACCACGTCCAATAATAGTAAAAACTAATATTAAATTCCTTAGTTTATTGGTGTGCAATTCCATTTCATAACGAATTACTATCCATTCGTTCATAATCAGCGTTCAGGCGCAAAGACTCATCCTTCGCCATCGCCAGTGACAAATGTCCTCACTTATTTTTAAACGGCACCCCATTAGCAGTTAAATAAATCAACAACAAGCACCTAGACAATCCGCTTGAAAACAAAAAAAGGTACGTACGCCGCGGCATTCCACTAAAAGAAATCCTAAAAATGCCTACGGAATCAAACCGGGCGCTAGAGAGAGAGGATGAATTGCATGGGTTTACGCAAACAAACACAGTTTGCCTGTTAACGAGATAACGCACACAAACAAAAACTCGCCCTTAGGTACTCTGCTGCGCGCAACCTCTCAAGTCGGCCCCTCCGCTCCTAAATAATTTGTGTGCAATATACCCCTTATAATGAACTAAGTAAATTTGGTTTCCCACGTGCTACCTACATAAATTTAAATTTGTTTGTTAATGAGTACCTACTTACCTACGGTGCTTATCCGAACAAACGAATGTAAGCGTTTATTTTTTGTTTGCGTGGGTAATTTAATTTCTATTCACCGTTGACAGATCAATTTCGGTTGACAAAATATGTAATTTTTTCCACAACACCGAAAGGAAAATTAATGACAATTAAAACAAGCAGGGTAGGTAGTCTTACAGTATTATGATCTCGATAGTGACGCAAGTCGATGTATTATAAAATCAAAACGAAACATTAAATCAGACAAAAGTGGCTTCTCAAACTTTAAGGACATTTACGAAAAATTCCTTAAAAAGTCAACGGTTCGTTAGAAGCAACTATTTTAAAATGTTCACAAAACTTCGTCGAAGTAATAAATCTGTTACACGTAAATCTAGAAACTTGTTAAACGCGTTCAAAACATAAATGTAATACACTGGTGCATCTGAAACAGGTTGTGGTAATAGTTGAACTTACCTCCATCTGACGTCGCGCGTGTCGAGTGGTCGGGAGCAGCGGGCGGCAGGCGCACGGGCGACGGTCGGGCGAGGAATGGCGCGCCGCCGCGGGCAGTCACAGCCACCAGCAGGAGGACGCCCGCCTATTGATCTGCCTTTTGCACCCGGGACCGTACAGGAGTACGCATATTCACACCCCGCCCCACCCACTATCTGCGGCTAGGCAAGATTTATTGCTTTTTCCGGGAATCAGCGGATTTCCTCTGTATGAAGCGACGTCAGATTTTTTGCGAAGGACGCAATTAACTTCTTACAAAATGTGCACTTAAGAGATGATGGGACATTTCTCGTCTCGCAGCTATGCGGCTGATAAACGTGTTTTATTAGCGGAGACTAGGCATTAAGCTTTTGTATCGCGACGCGCTATTGTTCTTAAACTTCTTAAGATTTCATTATTACCAGTATTAAAAAAATATTACATGTAATGTTCTACTTTGAAAATTTGAAACCGCAAACCAAATGAATTTGCTGCATTAAGGATGACTCATGCTAGACCGGGCCGGGCCGCGGCCGGGCCGGAGCATCCGGCGCTTCGTTTTCTATGGAAAGCACCACGTGATCACCTATCAGCCGTCATAGAAAATGACATGTCGGACGCCTCGGCTCGAGCCCGGCCCGGTCTAGCGTGAGTCAGCCTTTAAGAGGAAAGGCGACATCCGCTGCTCCATACAAACGTAGTCCCCATTTTCCTCTCTGGATATTGACAATATGGAAAATATTTTTGCATAATTTGATGTATATTAATATTAACCATAGCCTCGTGGCATAAACCCAGGACAACGTGAGGAAGATGATGTTTAAAAATAGAAGAGTACTTAATAAGAATAAAAATAGTACTACTTCTGCAGGACTTACATAAATAGGTACCTACTACTGTACTACCACAATAGTGAGTTATTAAACTAAAATAATACAATGGATGCGTGTATAAATATTACTATAAGAATTCTTACATTCTTATGTAAGAATTCTTATAATAATATCGACGTCGAGGACCTTATTATAAATTATAATAGTAGGTATAGCCTGAGGTCAACGGCAAGAAAATGTAGTACCAGAGTTCTTTTACATGGCATACATTTCCAAGTTTCCAAGTGTTTTAATCACAGAAAAAAACCGGACAAGTGCGAGTCGGAATCGCCCACTGAGGGTTCCGTACTTTTTAATATTTGTTGTTATAGTATAGCGGCAACAGAAATACATAATCTGTGAAATTTTCAACCGTCTATAGTTCGTTTTTTTAGCATTAGAAATAAGGTAAACAATCTTGATGTGTCTTTTTATTGAAAAACACGTTTTAAAAATAGGTCACAGCAAATATGTAACAATTATGAATCTAAAGGATCTACGATCATTTATATTCTTCTGCTTTCTGTAATAGTTACTGATTTTTAAAAAGCGTTTTTCAATTAAAAGACATGTCAAGATCGCTTACCTTCTTTCTTATGCTCTAAAAACGAACTATAGCTATCACGGCTCATGAGATACAGCCTGGTGACAGATAGACGGACGAACAGACAGACGGACAGTGGAGTCTTAGTAATAGGGTCTCGTTTTTGGGACGGAACCCTAAAAATGGAGAACGGCCGACTAGGCTATTAGGAATAGCAGTCGCACCCACATTCCGCTAGGCTAGGCCTATGAGAACCTTACTTATTAGTGCGCCTGCCATTGGCGATTCGCGTAATAAGTTGTTTTTACGCATTTTAGGGTTAGTTGTACCAAACCGTCTGTCACCGTTAAAGCGTTCGCTAAATTTTATCCTATGGGAAGGTCCATAGTTAACTGCTGAGTGATGTTGATCAGTCCGTTAAATGTGATTGGTGCAACTGGCCCTTAGCCGACAAACAAAAAACGGGGTTAACTATAAAGTAAGTATACCTATGTGCATTAAGAAATAAACAATACAATACCACCGTCACAGTGTAAAAAGTAACAGTGGTTCGACGGTCTTAGATGTGTACCGAGCTAGTAACAATGGCGATGACAGCGATGGATGCAGCTCGGGGTCGATTATATAGACTGGAATTCTAGAAGGGAGTGTATGAATGAAGCAGATCGTTCGGGGTATTCTAGTGGTTAGGTAGGAATATAGCCGCGTAAGCTGACGTTTCATTCCGGCCACAGCCATCGGAGGGCTTGGTACCTTTTTATTTAGCATATGACATCTATTTCAGTTTATATTTTTATAATTTACATAGGTATAATACTTAGTTGCAGTACCTACTTAAAACACAAACCTAAAAAATAATTAATAACATAGGTACTAACATACCTACCTAATTTAATTATTAGGGAACAAATAGTGTAAATCATGTGTTCTCACGATTCCCATTAAAGACTTTAGACGAAAAACACAAAATCAGTCTTAATCAAGTAATTATTAAGTTCAATGATATTTCGTGGCTACTAGTAAAACTATTAACTCTTCAAGTTGGAACGCTTGCAACTTGCAAGCGGCAGTTTCAGTCAAATTGCCTCGAGAGTTATCTGTAAGAATGGCCTCGGTTCTAGTGTTCATTAGGGTTCCGTACCCAAAGGGTAAAACGGGACCCTATTACTAAGACTTCGCTGTCCGTCCGTCCGTCCGTCCGTCCGTCCGTCCGTCCGTCCGTCTGTCACCAGGCTGTATCTCACGAACCGTGATAGCTAGACAGTTGAAATTTTCACAGATGATGTATTTCTGTTGCCGCTATAACAACAAATACTAAAAACAGAATAAAATAAAGATTTAAATGGGGCTCCCATACAACAAACGTGATTTTTGACCAAAGTTAAACAACGTCGGGAGTGGTCAGTATTTGGATGGGTGACCGTTTTTTTTGTTTTTTTTTTTTTTGCATTATGGTACGGAACCCTTCGTGCGCGAGTCCGACTCGCACTTGCCCGGTTTTTTATAAACTTAATAGTTATTTTAATCTTAATTGTCGGAAAGAAAGATGACTTGGAATACCGTAATACCATTGTTATAAAAACAGTACCTGGTGCCTAGTTTCAACAAATCAACATGTATGTGCCCTGAAAATCAAAGCAACGGGCATAGATAGGTACTGAATGGTAATCGTTTATAAAATATACTCGTGGGGGTGATCGTCGATTGGCGATATGTTAAGACATTAAAAGTAATTGAACCTATTTTTGACCATTTTAAAGTAAAACTCACTTTGTTTTCCAAGGCCGCACGGGTCGCACCCATTAAAACCCTTGGCACCGATTCAATGCTATGTTAAGGCTTAAGCGCTGAATCAGACTATTACTTTATAGAGCTAGACCAAGAAAAGTCTGCAGCGATTTTGATAGCCCACGCAGTGCAAATGTCATTTTAAACGTCAAACTTCTACGAAATTATGACGTATAAATAACACTTGCACTGTGTGGGCTATCAAAATCGATGCAGACATTTCTTGGTCGAACTCTATTATTTTCTGAAAATTATACGTCGGGACGTCGGTAAGCGGTAAGTTTGAGTTCGGCTCTCCACACCGCCAAAGACAGAAACAGTTGGAAAAAGAGAAAGTGATACAAAAGGCAGGTCACGACCCTCCGTGTTTAAAAATACCCTCAATATTGAGGAATACGACGCAAGGAGGAGGAGGAAGATTGAAAATACATACATGTATTGCTATCGTCTTAACCTCTTGTCTGCGTATGATAAGGATCTTGATCAGCTTTTTCGATGTTTTTAGGGTTCCGGAGCTCAAAAGGAAAAAACGGAACCCTTATAGGATCACTCGTGCGTCTGTCTGTCTGTCTGTCACAGCCTATTTTCTCGAAAACCACTGGACCAATTAAGTTGAAATTTGGTACACATAATTATGTAAATTAGTGACCCAAAGATGTACATGTAACGTAAACAAATGATTTTTAAACATATGCCGGCAAAAAAATTGAAAGCAAGGAACTTTGTTTCTGTACATGTATTGTTAAACTGTATGAGGTGCCAATAAAGAGTACCTATATTGCATTGTATTGTATTGTACCGTTAAGGCGATATGATTCGACTCATCAACGAATCTGAGGGGGTGAGGTGCGCGGCAAACCGTGAAGCCCCGCCCGCGCGTCCCGCGACCCGCTCGCCGAGATCGTGAGCGCGCGCCGCGCACGGTAAACATAGCAGACGGGTCACAGTATAATGATCTTATGATGGCAGTATTTTAACTAGACCGGGAAATGGTCACGTTTTAGAGTTTTTATTGTATATGTACGTATGTATTTTTTGCATTACGTATTTCTGATCATTTCATGTAGAATTATTATTTTTATATAGACATGAGTACTTATTATTGATCAGTAAAGAACGTTTTAATTTCATGGCAGCGTGTTCGAGTTAAAGTACCTAAAGGAAAGTAACAATTTTAAAGGAGACGGTCAATTAAGGGTTCTATTTATAAAGGTTATTAACCTTAATCAATAATTTTACTTTACAGATTCCTTTAACTCAATAACGCTGCCGTGAAATTAAAACGTTGTTACTGATCAGTAGTACTTATTTATAAGCTCTAAAAACAAAAAAAGAAACAGTTTCAACGTAAATTTCTGATAACTTTTTGTCATTGCAAGCGTTATGGTTTCTTCTTGGCAACATTTTACATGAAAATGTTTTTGGTGGGTCTCATTATCACAATTTCCAATACTTTTGTTGCCTAACTTAATAAATTATTGTTTACAATACCTATCGACTTTATACCTACTTTAATGATCACACAATTTTAACGAAACAATGTTTTCAAGAAAATAATTCAATTAAGTGCGAGTCAAACTCGCGCACCGATGGCACCTACATTTTATTAAGTACATTATATATATATTTTTTAATTAAGTTGTAACTGACTCATCATCATCATCTCAGCCATAAGACGTCCACTGCTGAACATAGGCCTTCCCCTTGGACCTCCATTCCGGTCGGAAGCGACCCGCATCCAGCGTCTTCCGACGGCCTTAACAAGGTCGTCTGTCCATCTTGTGGGTGGACGTCCTACGCTGCGCTTGCTAGTCCGTGGTCTCCACTCGAGCACTTTTCGACACCATCGGCCATCTTCTCTGCGCGCAATGTGGCCTGCCCATATATATATATAACATTTTCAGGTCGCTTGTGGTGAAAAAAAAACAAATGGAGAACGGAGTGGCCAACTTTCTTAAAAATAGTTTATCTAATACTGATTCTAAAATGGTATCACACATGCTATTTACATTTCTACAAATAAAGATATGGCCTAGATGGTGTTTAAAGTGAAGTATGGTGCTAACTAGTAAAAAAGACAAAAGTGCGATTATCTCGAAAACCACGAAACTTTTACTAGACCTATAAGTGCATTTTCTGGACCAGCCTAAGCTGCCCTGTCGATGGTTAGAAGGTTGTCCATTAATTACTGGACATCCTGTATAGAGATGTAACTAACCCAAATCGATAGTCACAGCAAGCGATTACGATTGGATGGCACGTAGACTGAGGTATCAAATTGTGACGTATAATGAATTTTTATTTGCGATTTAAATAAAGCTAGAATTATATGGTTTTCGCGCAAGGCATTTAATACACCGACCGAGTAGGTCGCACCCATCGTCAAAATCTAAACTAACTGGGGATCTATTTTAAAGTTTATTTATGTTATTTCTGTGTCAAATTTGTTGTCTGTTAGGTGACGATAAATATATCCATATTTACAGTTGATTATCCACCTTTTCCTTATTTTTATTAAAAGAAAAATGAAAAATTCATATCGATTTACTTAGACGACTACCGATTCATAAAGGTGGTGTCCGGCTAGCCCTAAAATTAAAAAAAAGACGTTCTACGTAAACGTAAACGTTCGTAGTGCAATTGTTTTCCTTTGTGATTTCGATGTGCGAGACATTTTACGTTATATTGCTGTTGTGAGTGACAGATGTCAAATAACGCAAATAAATATGCACACAGTATATGTCGGTGACTTTAGTTCGTCTACGGATCTCCTCATTTCTGATTTGATCACGCAGAGAAACTCCGAGCATAGCCCTCTCCATAGCTCGTTGAGCGACTTTGAATTCTCAGATGAGGCCGATAGTGAAAGACCACGTAACTGACTGAATAACACAAAATATTTAAAAAAAATTGTCTTATACCCGCCTTATTTTGAACTCCCTGTAATCACACCCCGTATTCCGCACCCTTCACAAATAATCTGATTTAGTAAAGTTTACTAAATGTTTTTTTTTATGATCTTGATCGCGTAATAATGTGTAAAACCCAAAATAGCGTCTTAAAACGTATTACATTTTTTATAATGTGATCTTATTAAGCATTTATATGAGAAGAGCGACAAAATTTTACGCTAGTTATTTATAATTTTTTTTTCGTTTTCAAAGAAGGAAGAAGGAAGTTTGAGAAAATTTTGTTAATTAACAATTGCCTAAATAACTTTAAGATAAATTTCTACAAGTAGTACATTTGTTGACATGTTTTAAATACACCATAATTTTTTTTTAATTTTCAATTAATATTTAATACCTTTAAAATTATATTGAATGTTACGTAATCGCTTTTTCACGCCGAAAATGAGGCGTGGAGGACTGTGTTCAGCGTTGAATAAAAAGTATAAATAATGGAGATACAGTCCTGCAAGTATATAATGTTGTATTGGAAATATCCTCCTCTTTAATAATATTAACTAGATTTTGCCCTATGCGCGGGGCCCGAGGGCCCCGCGGTACGCGTGTTGTTTGCTGTTGGTGCTGTTGTTGACGTGTTGTTGTTGCTGTTGTATGTGCTGTTGTAACTATTAACCTAACCCACTTTTCTGGTAGCAGTCCGTTTCTGTAGGGTTCGCAGTTCTAACCTAACCTAACCCACTTTTCTGGTAGCAGTCCGTTCCTGTGAGGGTCGCAGTTCTAACCTAACCTAACCCACTTTTCTGGTAGCAGTCCGTTTCTGTGAGGGTCGCATTTCTAACCTAACCTAACCCACTTTTCTGGTAGCAGTCTGTTCCTGTGAGGGTCGCAGTTCTAACCTAACCTAACCTAACCCACATTGTTGGTAGCAGTCCATTCCTACTGTTGTTATTGTTGTGTAGTAGTTTGTTTTCCAAAGGGAGAAATAAATAAAGTTGTACTTTTGATAGAAAGAAAAGATCCGCATGCGAGAACTTCATTCCCGCAGCTCGGCTTTCGGCCTCGCGTGCTTGGGAAATCGTAACTTTTCCTAATGGGTCGTGTTTCAGCTCCAACTTC
Organism: Cydia splendana; assembly: GCF_910591565.1. Taxonomy (NCBI): domain Eukaryota; kingdom Metazoa; phylum Arthropoda; class Insecta; order Lepidoptera; family Tortricidae; genus Cydia; species Cydia splendana. The sequence goes on along the minus strand of NC_085987.1, from coordinate 41,040,436 downwards.
CTCCTCACGTGTGACGCTTCGGGCCTTCGGCCCAACGCGGAGCTCGGCCTTCGACCTTCGCGAGCCTTGACGCTTCGCCGTCGGGCCTTCGGGCCTTAAATTTTATTTTTCATAGGAATCTAGAGGCCTATATCTTTCGCCATGCCAAATCTCAGCGCGCTCGGACCAACTTGAAAAAAATAAAAAATAAAGTCGGCCATTTTGAAAAATTTTAAACGCAGTTTGTTTTGTCTTGGGGCCATCTATGACATTTGGTCGAGCACCCCCCACCCATCTCGCATCGTAATATGAATACTTTTTGAGATATTGGGGAAATTAAAGATCTCTACTTTTTCCCCCTTTTTTTGCTTATAACTTTTGATATTTTGTGTGTGCTACTACACGCTTCGAATGCATTTTTCTAGGCATTATGACGAATCTAATGAGGTATCACACGTATTTTTAGGAGTATTATGTCTATTTTTCACCGTGTTCAGTTTCTCGAACAAGACTAATACAACCAAGCGCAAGATGAACTGCCTGTAGGCACCTTGAACTCTCAATTATATTTAATTCATGTCGACCGTGGTCAAATATTAAAATTAGTGATATGTATTTAGTTCTTAAATAATTGTATTGCGATATGCCTATTAGGGTAATTTTTTCAATTATTTCAGTTTGACATTTTATATTTATTTAAATTTATGATTATGATGATGAATTTGCACGCTTGACGGGCGTGGCGCGTTGCATGCGATCCAAAGCCGGGCGCCTTCGGCACCCTCATACTAAAAGCGCAACACTATACATATATTGTAACATCCCCATACTGTATCAATCCAAATAAATAATTTCTGATTTTCAAAGGACTCAAAGAGCACGAAGGAATATAATCATTTTGCAGATCGGACGTAGGTATATCAGTAAAGGTGAAATACTGTAAATATATCATACTTACATACTCACAATTATATTATCTAGGAATATAATATTATTTACCTACATTGAAATTGGTTGCTGACCTAGTGAAAATACTGAAATATTTTATCTGTTGATGTAGGAAAGCTAGGCGCTTTCAAGCACCTCGTAAAGTATTAGATGCTTCTGTTATCAGAAAGTGTGTTTTTATAGCACTTAGTGACTTTTTCTTACGTTTCATATGCTTTGTTTCCCATTGTTTGTAAATGGTAAAATCACGTGACCGCGCGGAACATACTGACGCAGGTCCGTCCTCTACAAGCGCTGCCGCGCGACTGAAGAGGGCGTAAGTGCGTTCGCGAGTGATGGCGGTTGCGGATTTAGTAGGTATTGAAACATAGAAATTATTTTAATGATGTTACCGAGACAAAGTGATCCAAATCATCTAGATTATCTTATTACCTATACATTTATGTAAAAAACAAATCAAAAAAGTTTGTATTGTAGCTCTGAGATTGATTTATTGTTAAAAAAAGGCGTAACTTTGGAATTTTTTTCTATCGAGCAAAGTTTATCTAATCATGTTTTTGAGATCCAAAACATATCTGCCAGATCCTTAAGTATAAGATATATTTTTTTCACAATTTTAAAACATTGTTTCTTATATTTCCGATGGATTCAAAAAACTGGTTCGCTTAGCTCGTACGGGAAAAGCACGCCTTAAGAGAACTCGATCATTTCGGATTTCCCAGCTTCCCAAAGCTGGATGAAAGCCGTTCTACGTAACCATTATAACGAAAACAAAAATAATATTCTAATGATACAATTTGTCAAAACTTTGTTTGCGAATTGCGAGCTTCCGTACAATTCACATTTTCCCGAAATAACGGACGTTTAGTTTGTGTTTTAAGTGCTTTGTCTAGTTTGTTAGTTCTTTAAGTCGAGTCACGTTAATGAGCTCATGATTTTAACTGCTAGAACAAACAAGTAGAATGCACCAAAAATAAAACCTACTATGAATATCATTTAATTTAGTTGCAAGCAAATTAAATGAATGTATTAGGTATTAAACAAATGTGTCATCTATTCTCAACTAGAACTAGAAGGTAAATAATAGGTAGAAGGTAAATGTAAGGTAAATACTTAACTAAACTATCTTTATTATAGGTATTTCGTAAATCACTTAGTAATAATGAACGGCCTGGCGGGTACTGCTCCACCCTTACATTTCATCAAAGTGTCTCTACGTGTTGGGTTCGGCTCCGCGCAGGCCTCACAAATGTCAGGCAAATGTTCTGTGACGGGAAAGACATATAAACGGTGATAAGCTGATTTCCTTTTGATAAAACAAGAGGCCAATTCAAACTTACAGTTTTACATCAAAATGACGTCATTTTGTTATCATTCGCCTGTGCATCTCGTTCGTGCCAATACATGTTTATATAATTACCATTTACTTCTTAGTTTTACTCAGAATCACGAGGACTACCTATCTTAGGTATCGATTTAAAAAGGCAAATAAGTGTCCCAAATAAAATTCGTAGGTATAAACAAAAATGATACATTTTGATTAATTCTCCTTATTCAATCTTGATGAATCTCGATTCATGATTAAATCTTGGACTTTGAAAATTCGGGCTGATCACGTGATCACAGAAACGAATCTCAAGCCAACTAACTGGACATAGCGAGCCTGGAGCTTCCTTCCTGGCCGTTCGGACACAGGGCGGCACGGCCTGTGAATTTGTAATGAGAGGCGAGTTCCCGTCGCCTTTAGATCCAATAAATTAGGGTAGATTCGGGTTACAACGGGAGCGCTTCCATCACTCCCGACGGCCTATTCGTCTGGTTAGAGTGACTTGTGACGTTGCACCGTACCTATATATACGTTTTCTCATAAAAATCATAAATTAACACAAAAGGATGGCTAACCGACGATCTGGGAGCCGATTTTTGAATTTCGATCGTTCGATTTCGTCACTCGAAACTCGGTGGAAAACGGCGAAATGCTAATTTTTGAAATACGAGCGAAACAAATTGGGAATCTAGTGGTATTGACCACTCGTTTTCAATTCTATTAGTAGAATTTAAATGCCGAGCAGTGGAGATATTATTGAACGAAATACACAAAATCGAGCAGTCGAATTTCAAAAATCGGCCCCCTGTTATGCTGACATGTCGAATACACATATTTTTCGTGTACTTATATATTACAATGTACCTACATAACTTCTAAAATTATTAGGTTGTTGCATAATTCTTTTCCCACTTAGGAATAAAACTATTTTTTTTGTAATAATTATTTATTGAAATGAAACAATTAATCGACAATATAATATCGATATATAATCACCATCATTATCTAGAACATGTAACCATCTGCTAGGCAAAGTTTCAATACCCTTAGCCCAGAATGAAAGTGGCTGAGAGACAAAGAAGTTGGCAAGGTCATTTTTTAGGTCGCCGGAATTTTCGAATTTCTTTTTACGAAAGATGCTGTTTCAAAGCCCGAAAAAGATGATAGTCGGAAGGTGCTAGATCAGGGCTATAAAAGGTGGATGAGGTATTGTTGTCCAACCGAGCTCCTCTAGAAATTTACAGGTCATTTTCGCCGTATGTGGTCTTGCATTATCATGAAGTAATGATACTTCGAGTCGTTTTGGCTTTTTTTCTTTAACAGCGTTCGCCAACTTCTGTAGTTGATTCACGTAGGCTTCGGCATTGATAGTGTGATGGTCGTCCAGTAACTTCCACAACAACATTCCTTGCGAATCCCAGAAAACTGACAGGAGAAGTTTCTGGCCATGCGGACTGCTTTTCGGCTGTGTTGGTGGGCGTTTATCGGAAGGCATCCAAAAGGCTTTTCGTGTAACGTTCTCGTACAAGACCCAGGACTCGTCTCCAGTGAATATCGACTCCAGGAAGCTCTTTCTTTGGGGGCGCAACAGCAGACTTTCACAAATGTTGACTCGTAATGCACGTTGAGCATTGGTCAAAGCATGAGGCGTCCATCTTGACAAAACTTTACGGTAACCCATCGACTGCAGATGGCGATCTATGGTACTGTAGTGATATTTAAAAGTTTTCTCTAAATCCCTGGTGGTGGAATCCGGATGCAACTCAAGCTCGCGCCGCAATGCTTCTTCGTCAAACGTGACGGGGCGACCAGTATGAGGAATGTCTTTTAGACTTTTGTCTCCTTCATTAAAGCTCTGGAACCAATTTCGTATTGTGCGATCGGTAGTAGTGTTTGGGCCAAAAGCAGTGTTAATCTTATTTGCTGTTTCCCTCGAACTGGTTCCCGATTGGTGTTCGTATAAGAAAATCACTCGAAGATGTTGTTGGTCCATTTTTTCGATTTTAACTAAATCCCTGTTAACAAGCCCGCGCTTATATATCCTACGTGAAAGATTCGAGAACATTCTACTATACACTAGATTTATTTTAGAATATTCCCAAGACTACTGAAAATTTCAAGAACATTTTGAAGTGGGAAAAAAATATGCAACAACCTAATAGATATTGCTATACCTATGTCATATTGTTTAGTAACAAAAAATAGCTGCAGTTATCCACCTATTGTTGAAATGGCCGATTTATAAAATTTATAAAATAAACTGGGTCAAGCAAATCTTGTCAGTAGAAAAAGGCGGCAAATTTGAAAAATGTAGGCGCGAAAGGATATCGTCCCATAGAAAATTTGAATTACGCGCCTTTTTCTACTGACAAGAATTGCTTGACCATCTTTAGTAGAAATTGCATAAAATTGAACTAAACGTCACTTTTACGTCAAAAATGTGACAGTTACTTAGGAAATGGCGCCCTCAATAATTTTGTACAATTTCTTGTCGGACTATAAACAGGAGAAAACTCAATTCTAGGTTTTAACTTTGGAAGTCACAACGGCAACGAACGCATAATAAAGACAAGTATATAACGCCAGCGATATAAGCGCAGCGCGCTCATTCTTTCTTCCGTGGATATAACCTATTCAAAGACATGGTTTATTTTTGTTTTTGTGGGCGTCCAAATCCTCATAGCTCGTGCGGCAGAGAAAAGCACTCTGCCCGTCTTTTCCGCATCTAATCGAACAAATATCCATCGCGCGACATTCAGAGACGGATAACTGCATCCCCGCGGAGCTCCGTCCGCATGCTAAGCAGCAAACAGTTAAACGGTCTTACATTTCTTTTGGATCCCTGAATGTTAGAATGGTCAAAAGAGGTTTGGCGCCAGAGTACTGGCCGCATTTTGTATTCTGTAATTTCATATTAAATCGTATTTGAAAATACTATTCTATCAAGTGTCATGCTGCGTAACTGTCTGTGTTTTTTGTTCTTTGTTGATGTTTTAATTTTACATAATAAATTAGTACTAATTTATTATTTAATATCTATTTTATTCACAAGGGACTCTGCGTTACAAGTAGTGATAATATTATGTGTAATAATATCAGGTTATGGGCCCAGCACGCTTCCACTGCGTTATGCCCATGGTGTGAATAATTTAGAAGATAGTGTTGGCAAAATGAGTGAAAATGCAACTTCGAGTAGTAGCAACAGTGGAAATGCAACTTCGAGTAGTAGCATCAGTGGTTTGCCATCTATAGAAAAACTGGATGGTAATTCCAATTACGCAACATGGAAGTTTATGATGGAACTGTATTTGGTCCACGAGGATTTGTGGGAATACACGAGTGCTACTCCTGCAGCCACCGACGTTTCAGGTACGAAACGGGACCAAAGAGCGCGTGCAAAGATTTGTCTTATGGTCCGACCCCATTGTCTAGTGCATGTCCGTAAAGCAAAATCTGCTAAGGAAGCTTGGGAAGCATTAAAGAATGCATTTGAAGACAAAGGTCTGAACAATCGCTGCCGCCTATTGTCAAAGCTAGTGAGCTTGAGGCTGGAACAATTCTCGTCGGTTCGAGATTATGTGACATCTGTCATGGCGACGTCACAAGAGCTGTTAGATTTAGGGAAGGAGATTGATGATGAGCTACTAGCAGCTTTACTTCTTCAAGGCCTTACCCCAGAGTTTCAACCGATGAGGTTGGCCATAGAGAACAGCAACATTAGCTTAACTACCGATTATGTGAAAACCAAGCTGTTTCAAATGGAAGATACCTTCGCAGCAGGCTCCAGCGAGAAACAACCAACATCTGCGCTGCTAACAAAGAAGCATAAGGGCAAGAGTGCACCTAAATGGAAGACCAAAGGAAAGGTCAAATGCTTCATTTGTGAAGGACCTCATAAGGCACAGGAATGTCCAGAGAATCCGAAAACGAGGAAGGAGGCACTGCAAGCCTATGCGTTTGGTACAGCGATGAATCCACACGCAGATGACTGGATCATAGACTCGGGAGCGTCTTCAAATATGACTCATCGGAAATCTTGGTTCAAAAACTTAAAAGACTCTAAGAAACCCTTGAGAGTGACATGTGCAAATGGTAATGAGGTACTTGGCGAAAGTGAAGGTACGGTAGTTTGTGAATCTATAGATTTGACTATAAGCAATGTAACTTATGTCCCTGAATTAGCCTCTAATTTATTGAGTGTGAATGCTATCGCGAAAAAGGGACACGTGGTGGTATTTACTGAAAAAGGGTGTGACATCTTTAAGAGTGATGAATGCGAGATTAGAGGTAAGGCTGTAGTGAAAGGTGTGGAAGAACGAGGCATTTATAAAATAAAGTGCTGTTCACAGGGTTCTGCGCTTTCATCTGCAACTGCAAGTGACCAGCTGATGCAGTGGCATCGGAGGATGGGGCATCTTGGTATGAAAAACCTCAAATTACTCAGAGATAAGATGGCAACAGGGGTAAGTTTTCCTAACACTTTATCTAAACTTGAGTGTATACCCTGCATCATGGGAAAACAGACAAAACAACCCTTTATAAAAAAAAATAAAGCGACGCGAAGCACTGAGGTGCTAGGTCTGGTACATTCAGACGTCTGCGGACCTATGGAGGTTCCTTCAGTCAGTAAGGCCCGATATTTTTTAACGTTTATTGATGATTTCACTCGAAAAACTTTTGTATATTTTCTAAAACAAAAAAGTGAAGTGTTTGAAAAATTTATGGAGTTTAAAGAGTTTGCTGAGAATCAAAGTGGGAAGAAACTGAAGATCCTTCGCACAGATAACGGCACAGAGTTTGTCAATAAACAGATGGACAACTACTTGAAAAAGTTCGGGATACAGCATCAACTGACAGTTGACTACACGCCAGAACAAAATGGCGTCGCCGAGCGCGCAAACAGGACGATATGCGAAAAAGCAAGAAGCATGCTGCATGACTCCGGTTTGGCTAAACGTTTTTGGGCAGAAGCAGTCCGTCATGCCGTTTTCTTAAAAAACAGGTCACCAACGCTAGCGGTGAAGAATATGACACCTGAAGAAAAGTGGTCACGGCGGAAATGTGACCTCAGCAATGTGAAAATCTTCGGATGTAAAGCATTTATGCATATCCCTAAACAAAAAAGGAGAAAGTGGGATCCCAAAAGTAAAGAACTGATCTATATAGGCTTCTGTGACAACTCCAAAGCTTATAGATTAGTGAACCCCACTACAGGCGAACTGCATAAGGCAAGAGATGTGATATTCTTCGAAAATGAAATACATCATCAGCGTTCGGAAACAAATAAGCATCCGGAGGAGATACTTAATATGTCTGAAGAAAGTGTCAAGGCGACACCCCATCAGAACATCGTTGAACCTGAGAAAAGGCTAGCAACGTCACATGAGTGTGATGAAATAGAAATTCCCCTTGGAGTGGAAAATGAGGTTCCTAGAATTCAAGGCGGTACACCTAGAGAGGATGTCGAAATTCCTAGAGTGGAGGACGTCATTCCTAGAGAGGAAAGACCGGAAAGTGGTATCAACAGTCCTAGAGTCGAACATGAGCCAAACATAGAATCTGATCTGGCTGAGTCGGACTGTGGATCATTTTTAAGTATCGATGAAGAACCTCAGGAGGAACAGGAACGGAGGTACCCCCTTCGAACAAAGAAACCAACTGAGTTTCCGGATTATGTACTGTATCAAGCCATAGAATCGGAACAGGAACCCAGAACGATTCGGGAAGCACTGTCAAGAGATGACAGCAAAGAGTGGAAAGTCGCCATTCAGGAGGAGTTGAATGCGATAAAGAAAAATAAGACATGGGTCTTAGTCAAACGACCAGAGCGATGCAACGTCGTTGATTCAAAGTGGATCTTTAAAATCAAAGACGAGGGGGAGGGAAGAAAAAGGTACAAGGCTCGGCTCGTGGCTCGTGGTTTCAGCCAGAGATATAGCATTGATTATGAGGAAACCTTCTCCCCGGTCGTTAGACACAGCTCGCTAAGGACGCTTCTGGCATTGGCAGCTGATTATCGCCTTCACATTGACCAGATGGATGTCAAAACGGCATTCCTAAATGGAGACTTATCTGAAACCGTGTATATGAAGCAACCAGAAGGTTTTGAAGAAGGGAGTTCGGACTACGTATGCTTACTCAAACGTTCCCTGTACGGGTTAAAACAAGCCCCTAGAGCATGGAACACGAAACTGAACAATGAGTTGCTACAATTAGGTTTTACGAGGTCTAAGAACGAACCATGCGTTTATATAAAATCTAGTAACAAAAAGATTACTATACTCGCAGTGTATGTGGATGACATTCTTATCTTGTGGAATGATAAAAAGGAGCTGAACTCTGTCAAAACCGATCTCATGAAAAAGTTTGAGATGAAGGATCTTGGTCGTGCGAAATTTATCTTGGGAATTCGGATTACCCAAACTGATACTTCGATCAAAATCGACCAAGAGAGTTATGTGGATAAAATATTGAAAACCTTTGGTATGGTTGACTGCAAGATCGCATCAACGCCTGCAGTGCCTGGACAAAAGCTTGAGAAGCCAGGAGAAACACACAAAACTGATGAGGGCATACCATATCAGAATCTCATAGGGTCACTTATGTATCTGGCGGTCTGCACGAGGACGGACATAGCACATACTGTGACTTATCTAAGCCAATTTAACACGTGCTATACTGACGAGCACTGGATCGCAGCGAAGCGAGTGCTTAGATACCTAAAGGGTACAAAGAGTCAAGGACTCAAGTACAAAAAGTCGGACAAGATGAAAGGCCTAGTCGGTTATGCGGATGCTAGCCATGCTACATCCTACGACAGGAAATCGTTTACTGGTTTAGTCTTCCTATGGAAAGGAGGAGCTGTTTGCTGGGAGAGCAAAAAACAGAAAACGATTGCCCTTTCAACTGCGGAAGCCGAGTATGTTGCCATCTCAGAAGCAGCCAGAGAGGCAATATTTATAAAACGATTTGTTGCTGAGATCACTGGAGAACGAGAAAAGCAGTTAACTATCTTCAGTGATAGCCAGTCAGCAGTTGCCATCGCGCAGAATCCTGTGCACCATCAACGCACAAAGCACATTGATGTGCGCCACCACTATGTGAGAGAAGCGGTTGAGAATGGGCATATCCAGTTAGTGTACTTGGAGACAGAACGAATGGTGGCGGACGTACTTACGAAAGCCTTATTGAAGGGTAAGTTTGTGTTGTGTGCAAGAGGCATGGGTCTAGACCTCTAGAGGTATGAAATTAAGGAGGAGTGTTAGAATGGTCAAAAGAGGTTTGGCGCCAGAGTACTGGCCGCATTTTGTATTCTGTAATTTCATATTAAATCGTATTTGAAAATACTATTCTAACAAGTGTCATGCTGCGTAACTGTCTGTGTTTTTTGTTCTTTGTTGATGTTTTAATTTTACATAATAAATTAGTACTAATTTATTATTTAATATCTATTTTATTCACAAGGGACTCTGCGTTACAAGTAGTGATAATATTATGTGTAATAATATCACTGAAACCTGGCCGTGTATTGGCCGCTTTGCAAAGCTTAGGCGGGACGATAAAGGGAATTCACTGTAACACGTGCGGGACAATCAGCTTCTTTTCTGTGGACATTAGGACAAACGTTAACGATAGGTACTGGATTCAAAACATTGCAAGTTAAACAAAAGCTTGTAAAAACTGTGCTGTGCTGAGGCTTGAATTCAATCAGTGGTGTTTACGATTGCATTCAGACCGTTGCAGAATAATTAATTAAAGTGATTTTTAATTCACTTCCACTCCGATATTGGAACAAAATGAAGGAAATTCTCTTGGTATATTTGTTGGGTAAATTCCTTATATCATTTTTATATTTAACCTTGTCGCCGCCACGTCAATGAAGTAATAAAGTGTCATCAATGCCTTGTCATTGAATTGCACGTAAACAAACCTGTCCAAAACCACGACTTGACATGTAATGATATATGGAGTCGTGGCGTGTGTAGCATGAAATGTACTGACTTTATATCAATCAATGTCGGCGAAAAGATTAAAGTAGTTTCCGATCTCCATCAACAGATTTTCTTGATGGTACCAAAACATTGTTAACCCTTTAAACTTTAAAGCACAAAAAATAAATAGCAAGCCTCCGTTTGTTCAATTGTCCTAATGATTGTGGTTTGGAATAAATTCATAATAAGGGTCAAAAGTTATGTCTAACCTACATTGCGTAATACAGGGTAAATATGACACCGAAAGAAACTAAGACCTTACCTACCTATGGTAACTTTATACCTAAGTACTGATGAGTCGTCATTAAGTTTCAGAAATTGCGAAATATCCACATTGAAAAATTTAGGAAACTTCTCATATTTATTTCTGTATGAGGATCGAAATGCTCCGTTTCCAAAAAGTTTTTTTTTAATTCGCTGCAAAAATTTACCTTAATTTTCCGTGAACTTAATTTCAGTTTTTTTTAACTTTACGCAACTTACATATCTGTAGTTGTAAGTACCTACTTACAACTACGGACCTACGTACGTACGTACCTACGTACTTGCCTTTTTCTTGAAACCGGGACAAAATAAAAAGTTTCAAGAATACCTGATCTCTGGTTCTTTATGTACTTACCTAATTATTTCAATGCAGTGTTATTATCAGGATTCAGTTTATCGGGATGTTACGGAAGGGAACCCATTGTACCTCCTCCTGGCGTCATCCCATTCATGGTGAGTATTTCACTAATGTTCCACTTATTTTATAAATTAAGTATCTTCATCATATCAGCCCTTTATCGCCCGCTGCTGAGCATAGGCCTCTCTTCTAGTACGCCACTTGTCCCGGTCCTGAGCTAATCTCATCCAGAAGTGACCCGCAATTTTCCGGATGTCGTCCACCCAACGAGCCTACGGACGCCAGGCGCATCTTTCATCTGAAAGCGGCCACCATTTTAACATTTTAGTCCATCTGCCATCACTCTGCCTAGCAACATGTCCCGCCCAATTCCATTTTAGTTTGGTAATGACGAAACCCACGTCATGCACCTTGGTGCGGCGACGGATAGTCTCGACATTCTTTACTCGATCTTGAAGCTTGATACCGAGCATGGCGCGCTCCATGGCTCTCTGTGCTACGAGGATTTTATGCACAGCCCCCTTTTGTGAGTGTCCATGTCTCGACACCGTAGGGCATGGTGGGCAGGACACATTGGTTAAAGAGGCGAGTCTTCAGGCATTGTGGAATGTTAGCAGGTTTCAGGATGTCCGCTAATTTATTGAATGCCGCCCAACCCAGCTGGATTATCCTGGAGATCTCCTTCTGATGGTGTGTTTTGTCAAACCATAGAATATCCAAGATACAAGTATTGCTCGACCACCTCCAACAAAACAATGTCGTCAGCAAATCTCAGGTGCGACAAGAAGACACCATGGATATTGATACCAGTTTTGTCCCTTTCAAGCGTTTTTATGACGTCTTCCAGTACCGCCGTAAAAAGCTTGGGTGAAATGGTATCCCCTTGACGCACTCCACTTTGGATGAATATTGGGTTACTGAGTTTGTGAAGCCGAACTTGCATTGTTGCCAAGCTATATAGCTCCCGGAGCACATCCACATAGCGAGTGTCAACCGAGCAGCGATGGATAGAGTCAAACACGGCCCAATGTTCGACACTGTCGAAGGCCTTTTCGTAATCTACGAAGGCTATGCACAGGGGACGGTTGTATTCGGAACTTTTCTCCATCAGCTGCTTGACTGCATGGATATGGTCGATAGTTTAACCCTTCGTATCTAACTGACAAACTGTGGTCGTTGAAAAAAGGACTGTGATCTTGACATGTTTAATTGTAATATGTATGCACGCGACCTAAATATATGAAATATAAAATTAATTGATTTTCATTGTGGTGGCGCCGCGGCATGCCCTGCCACTGCCCGGCCGACGCGCATCAAATTACTTGCGGAAGTTGTGAACCAGCGAAACCTCAAGTCACACTCTCAGCGCTTTCAGTAAATCTGGGCATACCTTCACAGAATACTTCGAAAGAGAATTTCTTATATTTCTTCAGGTATATTTCCATGCCAACCCACGGTCCATATGCGTCGGGGTCCTGGTGTCGCGCATGGCGGTGCTGACTGCATGCGTTTGCGTTATTAACGTCGATGGTAAATATAACTTTTCCTACTAATTTTGCAACTAAAATAAAAACCGGCCAAGTGCGAGTCGGACTCGCGCACGAAGGGTTCCGTACCATTACACAAAAAACGGCAAAAAATAACGTTTGTTGTATGAGACCCACTTAATTTGTTTTTAACCCTTTATAAGGCCCCAGTTCTACAGATATGCTACGTGAAAGTTAAATACACTACCATGTTTGTAATGCACTGGGGAACACATCTACGGCAAAAAAAAACTAAATCATTAAGAAAAACATGTGGTCAATATATGCACTCAGCCTGTTAGTGCACTTGGGTTTTCAGATGATCTGTTTTCAATACACCTATTCACTGACATTGACATAACAAACATAAGGTGCTCTGTACAGACTGGCGTTTAATTGACTACATACGGTAAATCGAACATTATTGTGTATCTTGTAGTGGGTAGGATTAATATACGAATATCACTGAAAAAATTATAACCTGTGGCCCGTTGCAATTCACGATGGAGAGTGGATTTATCAAAATTAGACCTTGTCCTCATACCAATAAGAGTCTCGCCACTCGCCATCGTGAATTGCAAGAGCTATAATTCAAATTATTAGATACAGCGACGTGTATATTTTTAATAGTATAATGGAAACAATGACGATAGCTTGCTTCCCTTGACAGGCATAGTGCATAAATTGACCACATACTATAGATTCATTAATTACACTAAAATTAAATACTGACCGAAAAAGTATGAATGAGGTAAGAAAGCCTGATATATTCGCTATATAATACCATTATAGTTAAATAAAAAAGAGGATGTTCTTCTCCGTAAATGTTTATTAACTAAGTGGTTTCCAAATCGTTTCTGCCTTATAAAGGGTTAATATTTGTTGTTACAGCGGCAACAAAAATACATCATCTATTACGGCTCGTGAGATACAGCCTGGTGACAGACAGACGGACGGACGGACAGCGGAGTCTTAGTAATAGGGTCCCGTTTTCACCCTTTGGGTACGGAACCCTAAAAATGGAAAATGACTTTGCCTCAGTTAGTACTTTCTCTTATGTTCGCGATAAACTCAAAAACTACTAAACGGATTTTCATGCGCTTTTCACCTATCAATAGAGTGATTCTTAAGGAAGGTTTAGGTGTATATATAATTTGTTTAGGTTTTGTGTGACTCATGCGAAGCCGGGGCGGGTCGCTAGTGTTTTTATTATTTTTCCATGCGTTAGTTAGTTAACAGTTATGTTAACTTTTGCAACTCAATAGGGGGTATTACTGCAATGTTCTGCCGCCAGAGTGCAGCACTAGTGCACATAGTATACAATAGAGTAACTTATACGGCCTTAAACAGTTTTTTGACAAGTTTTCACTATGACATTAATGCATCAAGACGGTTTGTTTACAGGCTACCGCGAAACGCGAAATTTCGAAATTTCGTTATGTCTCTCTATTGATCGAAATTATCGAATAGGCAAGAGTGATAGAGAGGCAGAAACCGAACATTCGATTTTCGTGTTTCACGGTAGATACTGTGATTGTGCTAGTGACGCCCTCTACGTAGAGTTTTGCGCAAGGCCCCAACGTTTTCTGTTCACTTTGACGGCGCAGCAACTAGTATCACTTGTCTCTCCTCGCTCTTTTAAAAAAGGACAACCATACTGTTGACAAGATGAACTTCAAATCAAAGTGTTGCCTTTTTTGGTGCATCCAGGCTGTGTATGTGTGCGTAAAAACGTGTATGTGTGCTCTTTTAGGGATGTGAAAAGTCGATTTTAATCATGTTATATATCGATAAACGCTACACAGCGGAACGAAATAGCTATTAATTGAAGCTTCAATATCTTCGTTAAACATAAACATAATTGAATATAAGTAATAAAATAATTCAATTATTGCGGAACACATATTTTAGTATGTATTTATGTATTTTAATTAAATACCTGAACTTTCCCTTGGTTCTCTGCTGGGGCGTGACGATAAAATTGTGATCTGATAACCACAATAAAGAATAAAAGCGTTTTTGTTCATTTTAGGTATCGTTAAACCTTTGAAGTAAAATTAAAATTGCAAGAAATGTCGATAGTTTATCGATATGACTTTATCGACATGGCTACAGCAAGGTGGTATTAAATTGTCAATCGTACACTAAACAAAAGTGGTAACAGTGACAGCTCGCTGAGACGAAATCTCTATACACCGTGTTTTTTTTTGATTTCCGTTAATTTCAAGGGTGCATACCTGAGCTTAAATCAAGTAACTTTCCCAAAGACACCGATATTCTAATTAACTCCATTTCGAAGATAATCAATATTTTATTTTTTTCCTATAAGGCCTCTACAAGCTTGTACACTTGCCTTAAGGCCGGTTTACATATTGATTAGTGTTTAGAATGAGTTCATACATGTGCTACTAAACTTAAGTAAAATCTCGGTCGATCGATGTTCGAATTGACATTGATATGTCACAGATTTCAATTGTTTGGTTTAGTTAAATGTAATGCCCGTGTTACAACAACGCTATATGCTACATTTAATTACTTTTTAATATTAATTTTTCTGAAAAAAGAAAAGCAAAAAAATATTTTTTTTTTCAAAATTAACTATGCCATTTAGTTTTCTTAAACGTACTTAACCATACCCCGAAATTAACGGAATTCAATAAAAACACGGTGTATATTATAAATCTATGGTTTTGCGTAATATTACCTATTAAAGAATGTTTTTATTTACAAGGTGTTGTCGACACGCGACCCATCAACGTAGTTCTCGGGACCCACTACCGGCACGATATGAGAGGGGTCAGGGTGCAAGTCACTAAAATTGTAACACCACGCCGTAAGTACCTACTAAATCGCATCTCGTCAAAAATTCGTTAAGCAAATATAGCTCTTATTTTAGTCATTGCAGCCTATTGGTACGGTTATGTAGCATAATTTCTAAAATCAAATTTCCTAAGTACGAAATTCCTAAAGACAGAACATCGAAAATCAAAATGTCTAATGTACGAAATTCCTAAAGATGCATGTCCTAATCTAATACACTCTTAATCGAACGATCTAATTTTCGAAAACCAATATTTCTTTGTACAAAATACCTAAGGACAATACTTTGAAAGTCAATATCTCTAGTGCTTAAAATAACTACGTTCAAAATAGCTACGTATAAAAAGCCTAATGGCAGTACTTTGAAACTCAATATTTCCGAGAACATTTCCTTCTTACCCTGAGTTGACGGAGCTCCGCGTCGCGGGGCTCCTATTTTTGGGCGGTTTGCCCTTCGGGCATCTGAAGCTACCTAATGAACCTAATAGGAACCCCGCGAAGCGGGGCTCCGTCTAGTTAAGTTGTAAAGGAAATGTTTTTTGAAAAGAAAGTTTCGTACGTTAGACTCTTTAAGCTAGGTCAGCTAAACGTAGGACTAATGTCGTTAGAAATTTCGCAATTTATACATTTTAAACTTAGGTCAACTGGACGTAGGAAAAAAGGTCGTTAGTATTTACGTGCACTAGCATTATTGTACTTTAGACATTTAAAAGATACTGATAAGATACTGGGCCCAAAAAAAAGACCGGACGGAAGCTGGTCAGTCCTTAGGAACCGTGAGATCGAAGGCCTAGTGGCTGAACCTAACATCATGGGAGAGAGTAAAGCTCACAGACTCCGTTGGTGGGGCCACCTTGAGAGAATGGATGAAGATCGGAACGTGAGAAGAGCATACCTGGGCCGTCCAGCAGGAAGACGTCCTATCGGACGCCCCAGATATCGCTGGTGCGACATGGTGGAGGCGGACCTGCGCGAACTTCGAGTCAACAATTGGCGAGAGGTCGCACAGGACCGAGAAAAGTGGCGCTGTCTTGTGTCGGAGGCCAAGTCTCATTTTGGGTCGCTGAGCCAACGGAGTAAGTAAGTAAGACATTTAAAAAATAGGTTGATTAACCGTAGGACATGTGTCATTAGGAATTTCGTACATTAGACATTTTGATTTTCGATGTTCTGTCTTTAGGAATTTCGTACTTATTAAGGATATTTGATTTTAGAAATTATGCTACATAACCATTGGTACCTACCTAGAGTCGTACGGTTTTAAAATAAAAAGATTCCGTACAGATAACAAAATTTCCGAACTTTACCGCTTTTTTAAAGAAGCGTTTCCAAAAGGTTCTACATCGAGTACTTGTTATTGTAATTTAACCCTATCCTTCAAGCGGTAAAGATGTTATCTGTTTAGAATATTTTGTTGTTATTGCATTTCATTTTGCACAGGTAATTAGCGGTTTGGTTTAACAATAAGATAACAATGCCATTCATTGCCAGGTAGTCTCTCAAGTGGATACCGACATTTTAAAACCATCCGACTAAATAATTAGAAAGCACAAATAAATGACCTTTCCTTTAAGAAGAAAAATCGTAATTTTCCGTAATAACAATTATCGCCATACATCGGCGTTTTGTTGTAAAAAAGGGTCGAGATCCGATTTTAATGGGTCCCTAGTTGTAGGCGCGGATCCAGCCCTCAAAAAAGGTTGTGGTCACAGCCACTCCAAAATCGGTTAAGTGGGGGTTCAGGGGACCTGATGATTCTCCGACCAATAAATTCGCAGAGGGATCGCAAGCGATTTATTTCAGTCTACTTATACACACTTAGATAGATAACTACGTTAAAAAACTCCTTCGGCTGTAAATTAAAAGCTGGCATTAACCTAGAAATAATTGCCCCTGTTAGTAAATAATTAGGGATCTGTATTCAGCTGGGGTACCTACCCTAATTGCCACCAACCAATTTTTAGCAGATTGTCGATTCGCTTACAACGTTTCGCCGAAAATGGTTTAGCAGAGTCAATTATTCGTAAATGTAACTTTTGATCGAGTAACTTTTGGTAGACTCTTGATTCACATATCGTTCGCTTCTGTGTAAATTAGCAGACCAATTATTAGAAGAATTTCATTTGGTAGAGTAATCTTTTCATCAAGTAACATTCAGTCGAGTAAGGTTTTATAAAAAAAATTAAAGTTTTTGTCAAGTGCCACTCGATGACACTACAAAGTATAAGTAGTGTGGACGGTTTTACCTGTGGACACTGCCGGTATTTAAAGAACTTCTAACGATAGACTACCATTGTGAACTTAAAAAAAAAAAACATTTTCTTATATTACTAACAATTAGTTATTCACCATATTTATAAATGAACGGAGATTTTTTTGGCTCTGAAAAAAAATTATGTTAATAACTTGTAGTTGTATATAATAAAAGTGTTATTTTATTAATAGGTAACTAAATTTTTATCCTCGTAATATAAATGTTTTTTGTGAATCCGGTAAATGATACAAGTGTGTAAATAAGCACAAAATAAGCTTCAACAGTTTTCTACAGTTTTCGCATTTCGCCAGATGTTTAATTGATAACTAAATAGTATGGTTAATAAAAAGGAGGCAGAGTAGTGTACCTATGGACACCCTGACTAACGAAAAATCAAGCTTTATTCGTTTAAAGCTTTGCGTACTAATCGATGATCCCGAGGTCTGGAGACAATATCAAGTCCAAAATAATTGCTGAAAAGTTGTACCAAGAATATTGTCCATAGGTACAAAACCTGCCTAATATCATACAGTCCATAGGTACAGTCAGTCAAGAAAGCGGTTTACCACTTTTCGACTCTATCATCTGACTGATAGAGTCGAAAAGTGGTAGACCACTTTCTTGGCAGACCGTACAAACAGTAGTCGTATCGTATCTATGGACACAAATATCAATTTTAACATTTATTTTATATCTCTGGTTCCTATTTAGCTAACGTGATAAAACTAGTCTGCAATTATAGACTATTTAATTATTGTTCAAAAGAAATAAATAAGTTTTTGACATTGTCAATAGTTTATGATTTATGAACAAAAGGCCAAAATCTGGAAAATGTCCACATGTAGAGCACTTGCTCCTATACTTAATAAAATAAATTAATTAAAAAATTAAAAACACGACTGCTGCATTTTAAATCGAACTGAAAAGCTAAAAATAATATTAATGTACTAAAGCTAAAAATAATGGGACCTTGATGTACCTAAGTGCATCTCAATTAAAAGGTACCCCGACTGCAATTGAAATTAAATGTACACGTACCTACAGTCACAGTTAATGTACATAGCCCTTTGTATTTACTGTGAATGACCGTGAGTGTACATTTACATTCCAATTTAGATTCATAAAATTATGTGACTAACATATTAATATTATTTTTAGCTTTTCAGTTCGATTTAAAATGCAGCAGTCGTGTTTTTAATTTTTTAATTAATTTATTTTATTTTAAACATTTTAGTGAAAAAACTAAGTAAAACTACCATTTATAAAGATTTCCCCCGGCCATTTAGTTTGTCCACAAAGTTCTTTTTATGTGGATAGGTATTAGCTCCTAGGACTGGGACCTTATAATTAAGCTCAGCGTTCCGGAATACGAGCGTCTTTTCTGTGGATAATATGTGAATGTGTTCACAATTTGGGACATTTGATATTAAATATAGCTTCTTAACTTCTTAAAAAGAAGTGGAATTTTGAATTATAATGGCCATGAGGGTTTGAATGTCCACAATAAAGACTCATAATTTTAACTGTCACTAAAAAAGTTTTTGACCCAATTATCTTCGTCGCAACTTCAGCACGACGCACACATGGCCTTTGGCAAAATAGCACCAATTCAAACATGAATAATGACAGACTGCGTGTAAAAGGGTCTATTCGATGCTAATATCTTTAAGTGTTATTTAGTACCTACCTACATACAAATGATGAACTTCCAAATAAAAGTAGGTAGCCCTGACAGACTAGATGGCTGAATGCCGAGCTCTGCGTAGGGCCGAACACCCAAAGCGTCCAAGAGAAGCGAGTTTCTACGCGAGGCTGAAGGCTAAGCTGCGGGACGTTAGCGGTGAAACACAAAACCACTGTAGGTACATGTGTTAAAATACATAAGCTGAAGACCGACCTCCGCGTAAGGCCGATGGGCTAGGGATTCTAGCAATTCCTGCAATTTCTTCAAATATCTCACCGAGTTCCGCGAGTACTAACCTCCCGCAGCTCGGTCTTCAGCCTTGCGTGGAATTGCGACTTCTCAATTATGATACTAGGGGAAATTGTAGAAAGCGCGTACCTGTCGGACGCTCCGAGCCTTTGGCTTTACGCGGAGTTCGATCTACGGGCTTCGCATTTAGACACTGGCTATGCCCGACTCTTTTTGTATGAGGGCGCCGAAGGCGCCCGACTTTGGAACCCGTACAGCGTGCCATATACGTCGGGCTAAGCCCGACGCTTTGAGTATGAGGGCGCCGAAGGCGCCCGGCTTTGGTAAGCGTAATATGTGTCACGTACGTCGGGCTACGCCCGACTCTTTTAGTGTGAGAAAGTCGAAGGCGCCTGGTTTTGGACCACGTGCAGCGCGCTACGTATGTCGTGCTATGCCCGACTCTTTTAGTATTATTCAAACCCTATCGCTTAAATCGAAGTTCAATAGGGCGATTTAGTTCCAAAATTTAGTTTATAAAAATATACCTATACAAGTCATATGGATGATTTGTATATATTTTTATGATCAGCGGTAAATACCCTTTTATTTGATAGCTCACTAAATAAGATAGAAGGATTTATTTTTCTTAGCAAATTTTGTAAATCCTTATTTAACCAAAATAAGATTTAAGCGCGTATGTTGCATATATATTTTAAATCGCCTTTCAAAGCTCTTCATTTTGAGACCCCACTCGATAGGTTTGCAAGATTTTTTTTTCTAAACGTCACGCAATATTGTGTATTGCGTCCGCCATATTGGTTTTATAATGACGTCACATAGCCTATGTCACCCGGGATGACGTAAGGATTCTAATGATATATCATACATCTAAATCGGTTAAGGCATTCAAAAGTTATGGTGGAATAAAGAAACTCACATAAATAAATATATAGGTACATACAAACATGAACGCTGAACACAATACACTCTTTTTGTTTGGGCAGTCGTGTAAAAAGTAGTCGGAATTTCACCAAAAATGGCATGCGATTTTTTGTAAGGTCTTTGCCCTGGCCCTTTTCATACCCATATAGACCTGCGCTCTAAAACTCCTATGACAGTCAATTAAAAGCTGGAATTATTTTAAGAAATTGTATAAAAATTTCTGAATGTTTAAATTTAAGACTCCATAACTTAACAATTTAAAAAATTGTTGTATATTCTGTATCACTAATAATTTGAGTTGTCAGCTGATATAAATACTTATGAGAGCTAGGAGTGCTATTTAACTAAGTACATACCCTGTACGGCTACCACCAGTTTTGACATTGACATAACGCTCACGTTTACGTAACTTACTTTCTATGCATCTCGCTCGTACTCGCATATGCGAGCAATAGTGGAAGCGAGATGTACAGAAAGTAAATTACGTAGACGTGAGCGTTATGTCAATGTTAAGGCCCTACCAAAGCCGCGAATAGCGTTTCGTAAGCCACACCCGCTAGCTTCGTCCCCCCCCGCTAGCACGCACACATGGAAGCGCTTCGCGGTGCACTTGAACTCCATCTAACTTCAAAACAGTTAACTACCATAACGCGTAACGCGGTCCGCCAGGAACTTAAATTCGGACAGATAAGAAATAGATGGCGTTGTTACTAATGGCAAATAATAAAATAATTACATATATTGTTGTAATAAACTTAAGACTACGTACCCAGTTTTTATTGTTGATTTTTGGAAGATGCTAACAGCATAGTTAATTGTAAGTATTATATATAATAAGAAAATAACACAAGAAAAGAGAGAAGATTATTTTTGGTAAAATATTAAAATATGATGAAAATAGATTTACTTGGGATTTACGGTCACTAAATGCAAATTACAACCTTATTGATATGGAAGTACATTTTATTCATGTACGTAGTATAAATATATCGTATCTCCATATGTGTGTTCTACCGCTTGTACAATGATGGGCTGTGCTTTGAAAAATTGTTTGACATGATGCCAACGGCCGCTTTCTATCACCGTACCGCTCGCCGTCGGTAGGGTGTTCATCCTCACATTATCGCGCAGTGTGAGGCCCCTCCCGCGGACGCTCCCTGCCGAGGTTTTCTCCTGGAGCTCCATCAGTGTGGGTGTGGGGTTCTTCAAGAAAGGTATGTCGGTAACGCGATTGCTACAACCCTGGGGTTGCGGGCGTCCATAGGCTACGGCGAAAGCGTACCATCAGGAGGTCCGTATGCTTATTTGCCACCAACTCATTATTATTATTATTACTATAAACGATATTTTAGACTTCTAAGTACATAGGTATATATACACCGATAGATAGTTAAATACTTTGGTCTATGAGACGATATCCTTCTATTCGCGCCTACATTTTTCAAAGGATCACGCCGAATTTAGCCTACCATTCGATAAGCATATATTTGTCGTAGGCCGATCGTAAGATCAGGCAGATCGTAATGTTCCTGTGTAATGTTTTGACGATAGTCACATTAAACCAATACATAGGTAGGATAGGTTCGTTAGGTTGCTTCAGATGCCTGAAGGGCAAACTGCCCAGAAATAGGAGCCCGCGGGGCTCCGTCGACTCAGGGAACGAGTCAAAGATTTTCACGTTTCACGATATGCCTAGGAATTTCACGATATGCCTGATCTTACGATCGGCCGCCGACATATATATGATAAATTTAATCATATTTCTTACAATCTCATACATATATTAGATTCCAACGGACACTTCTTAGTAACAAAAATAAGTAAAAGAGTAATTAAACCAAATCAACACATCCTGCGCCATTACATAGAATCAATGACAGTTTATAAATGGACGTCTAGAGCTAAACAAAAATGTATGGCAGCAGAATACATTTCTACGATGTTCCTGATGGTTGATGCTAATAACGCTTACTTATAATGTTCTTCAAAGAAAAACATTCATACCACTAACGACATACTGTTTTAAGCACTAAGTATCAAAATTGCAAACAGAACTGCGATACAGTAAAAACTTTTTTTTCCAATGACTTTAATTGTAACATGCCCAAATGACTTACGTCAAAAGTGAATAGCGTGTGAATAGCGAACGAATAGAGTCGCTATGGATTGTGTTTTCATATTAATTATTACATATTTATTTGATGGTATTGTATGAAATCTAGATGAGCACCAATTTACAATTAACTTTCACCGGCTTTCCCCATTGGAGTCGTTTATTTCTTCTTTAAAATTGATTATTGTTTTTTTTATAAAACGTTATTTGATATCAGGGTATGAATAACACAAAAATAGGTTTAAAGTAACTAAACTAAAACACGAATATTTATACTATGTAGACTTAAAAATACATTAAAATACTTAAACTAAAAGTAAAGGGAAAATGTATATCTAACTTATTTATAAATTGCGTATATGATAAAAACCTACAACTTAAGAATCCTAATTTATTTGAAATAATTTAAGTTTATTATTAACTGCCTTTTAGGCAAACATAAACAAACTTTCTTTTTTGGAAAAGTTATTGAATAATTATAACAATCCTGTGATGGTTACTATATTCCCTTCTCTCTCTGGAACTGAAGTAAATATGTTTTCACCACACCAGCTCGGAAAGGCTTACTTTGCACTTCAAAAACTGATAGCAAAGTTGCATTTTATTCACATGTGAGGCAAAGTAATCAAATGCAAATTTTGAGTTGTTTTCTTATGTTTGCTGGTAGAATTGACGTTTAAATGATGATTTTGGATGATAAATATTTAAAAACATTTATTTGGATTTATTTGGTTTGATTTTGTTTGATATTTTACATTAAATATTTGCTTCGGGTTGGTGTGGTGAAAAATGTTGTGTTTCACTCGGAGGCAAATTTTGTTTAACTCTCGTGCTTTGAAACCCTCGCAACGCTCAAGATTCCATTTTCGAACCACTCGCTACGCTCGTGGTTCAACTTTGGGATCTTTCGTTTGCTCGGGTATCAATATTAGCACGAGCGGTTAAACAACAACTTTGCCCCTTGTAAAACAAATAACTATTACTTAAGTGATTGGTTTTACATTTGATGCTATAACAATTTTTACTATAAAATAGCTCTAACTGTTATACTCTATTCCGGTTCGCATGTTATGGCTTATTAATTTATGGAACGCGTATTGAATGTATGTATTATCATAGGTATTTAAAAAAATCTATTAACCTAATATCAACTCATTCGATTTTTGTTCCTTGACAGCCTTTAAATGCCTAATATCATGGATATGTTTACACTATTTACGGCACCTTATTTCCTTGTAATAAGGCATAATAATATTTAACATATCCGTACAATGATACCTTATTGATACCCATTACGGCAGAATTTCTAACCTCAAAATCGTAGAGAAATCCCGCTTTTATAATGTTCTGTGAAGTGTCCGTGAATTTCTAATTACTGTCGGGACTTCCATTTCATGTTTAGAGCCTGATAATATACCTCCCATGTTTAGCGAGTGTTGGGCCAAACTTGTATGGGAGCGAAACATCATCCTTTGCCGCCTTTTTCTACTGACAAGATCTGCTTGACCAACTATAGATGTTTCTTAAAAAAAATAAAAGAATGTTTAATTGAAGTAAAATGAGCCAACTTAAGGTTTTAAGGCACTTTCCCTCCAGAGCCTATTATTTTTTTCCACCCAGTATAGTAGACAACCATTTCTTTCGACTCAATAGTTTTATTATAAAAATCGCTGGTAACCCAGGCGACACGTTTTGAGTCATCGCAACATACTAAAAAGCAAAATTTGTCAAAGTAATTAAATGTATGCCAAAAATACCGACAAATTATGTTGAAACAATGAATATCAAAACAAATGTCATAAACCAATCATCATTTCTTTAATTGGCAACTTTAAGAAAGGGACAGATAGATTTAAGCCTCTCGCTCGGCACGTTTTTCTCATTCCTCCTAGTCAAGCTAAAACAAACTGTATAATGATAGTAACAGAGTACAGTGTATTACATATTTCACTTTTTCCACAGTATCCTGTCATTATTCATTATAAATTATAAATTAGGTATGTGAAATTGTACTGGCGTGCGGCTTTCAAACCTATGGTCGCGGGTTCGAACCCCGAACCGTGTGAGTTTTTGTAAGTAGGGATCTTTTTTTAGTGGTACTTAAATAATTATAATGTGACCTAGAGTCCTAGAAGATACAACAAATAGGTATGAATAAATACTTACGAATAAAACTTTTCGTAATATTAAAATATCATAAGTAATTATTTTATTAATACACATATTTCAATAATTTTAATTTATTTGCGTATGAAACAGACAAGATTTATTTTAAAATTGTAATTATTTTATTTTACGATTTATTTTTATATTACAATAAGATAAGAAAAAATAATATTTTTATAGATATTTTCGAAAAAAAAATACAAAAAGTTGAGGATGGTTCAGGTTAGAACCGAAGATGGGTCACTCATAGGCGACGCAATTTTCACTGATGCCTAATATCACACAGCCACCAATACATTACAACAACTGTCGAAATTTCCTAACCCGTTGTAATTGTTCAAAGAGTATATATTTTGACTTAGCTAAGCAAACACGCACACATGCGTAACGTATAGGCCTGTAAAGATGTCACCACCTGTAGTAGACCTCCGATTCCGTTACTACTCAATGGAGCTACGACTCATCGTTTATTGGATATGTAAATTTTACGTAATCCGGAGCGCTGCGCGATTTGACATAGGTCTTACCTCTTTGAGGCCCGACGGCCATCTAACATTACTGGCATAAAGGATGCACTTATGACTTTGACGCATGACAGAATGAGAAGCCGAATTGCGTAAAATGGGCGTTTTCAGTTGAATTCATAAAATCAAAAACGATGATAAATCCGTCGGTATAATGATAATAAGTAAATATTCTTTGCTATGACAATTAAGACGAGATGAAAACCTTTACTTTAAAGTGGATTATGCTGGATATGGATATGTTTTCTAGTTGCACTGAGGTACTTAAGGAAAATGAAGAGGTAACTTTGGATTTATTTTCTATCGAGAAAATTTTAAGCATTCGTGTTACGACTAGCATGAAATCTCTTATCATATAGTCAAAAAACATATATCCGAAAATCACATCTGTTTATTTCCGGGGCTAGCCACTGCCACCTTTCTAAGATCCTGTTATTTTGCGATGCACAGCCTTAAAACTGATGGTAGAGGCTCTGGTACCGTCTTTCGGCCAATGGTGCAATGGTTAATTTACTCGGGCAATTTTGACGTTCACCAAACTATCATTCTACGAAAAGTAAATCTGCGTATCGATCAACTTATACCTAATGAAATTCAGCCAAATGTTCCTCTGCCAAAGCGTCTGCGAAACAAAAATCGGCGTAATTCTACTCGGGGAATCAATAGGGCACCCTATTAGGGTTGTGGGCATGCCCACCGTGCCCACAACGGTGGATCCGCGCCTGCCTAGTTGTGCCCTTCTGTGCCTGGACGGGTATAAAGAGGGGAGGGGGGGAAAAGTGAGTTAAACTCGAAGACGCCGTGTTAAGCCATACTCAACCTTTTTTTTAAGAAGGCCACAGAGACATTTTTGCCTTGTAGGCCCGGGCCCGGGCTGCAACACGTGCCCCGGGCGCCGTCCAAGGGGGGGCGCCAAAATGGGCAATAGACTACCTCTCCGCCTTGCCAAAAGGCAGCAGGGAAACTTTTGTCAGTCGTATTTACCACCACTGTGAAGTGTGAAATGCGGATGGTAATCTGGCCCACAGCGCAAAAGAGAAAGCCGATCTTTTAGGTACTCGTTTTGCCTCGAACTCGACCCTGAAAAACGACGGTAGCGCCCTACTGCCCACCATCCCGCAGTGCGAATACTCTATGCCAGAAACTTCTATCAAGCATAGGGATATTCGGCGGGAGTTGCTATGCTTTCGTTTTATAAGGCGAGCGGGCCGAGTGCTTCAGAGTTGTGTCCCGTGTTAGCGCGTCTTTTCCGTTGGGGGTCTCCTGTCGAAGATACCATCTTATGGACTGTCCAAGAGACTACCTATGTAAATGGATCGCTAGCCCTTCGTCCGGCAGGCGCATATGAGCCGTAGTAGACGGAACCTGGCCGCGTAGCCAAGATGCCAATCGCTTACGCTCTGTAGCGATCGAACCGCAACTGTCACTGTCACACTAATAAGGAAGAGTGATAGAGACATAATACTTTTCGTTGTCGAAGCGATAGCGATTGTAACCTTGGCTAGGCCGGCTGCTCCAATAGCTGCTGCTGCTGCATATCTGTGACATGTTGTCTATCGACGACATTCATCGATATATGCGGACGACAGTACTATACAGGTATGGCTAAAAAATAACTACATTCCCGTTCCCAGGGAGGTTTTGGGATTATACTGAGCAACTTTTACTACGGGACCAACCCCGAAACCGGACCAGCCAAAATGTAGGAAACAGCCAATTTTTTTTACAAGACTTAGGGGTTGGACTCATAGTCAAAGTTGTTCAGTATAATCCCAAAACCTCCCTGGCAACAGAAATGGCCTGTATACAGGCTGGTCCAAACCTTGTCGCCCAAAAAATTTTTTTAGAATCCGTCGAATCGTCGTGGGTTATCAGAATATATGTACGAGTATGTTAGCCGATTTTTCGTAGTTTTCGAGACTTTTAACTTTTGTTAAGAAATTCCGGGGTGAAGCTTTGCTTTGCTTTTATGCCTTCTAATAATTGTTCGTGGTATTTGCACTGATAACATGAAATAGCGATGGGGAAGTGACCCCATAAAATAATAGTAGAAATAACAAAAGAGGATTTTTTAAATGAATTACTAATTTGGAAGCTTTCCACCTCAGTTCCTTTGACCGGCGTCTCTGACAAATTATGACTATTAAGTATCACTTTTTTGACCTTTTAAAAAACTTAGGGTCTAGCAGTTTCTAAAATAACCAAAAGTCCTTGAAATCGCTTGTATTTTTAGGGTACCCAAAGGGTAAAAACAGGACTCTATTACTAAAACTCCGCTGTCCGTCCGTCCGTCCGCCCGTCCGTCCGTCCGTCCGTCTGTCACCAGGCTGTATCTCATGAACCGTGATAGCTAGGCAGTTGAAATTTTCACAGATGATGTATTTCTGTTGCGGCTATAACAACAAATGCTAAAAAGTACGGAACCCTCGGTGGGCGAGTCCGACTCGCACTTGTCCGGTTTTTTTATTTATTTAGGTAAGGGCAACATCTAAGCTTGACATGCTTGAACGTAAAACTTTCTCTTTTTTTCCCAACTCAGCCAAGTGAGGATGCTGATTTTTTTTTCAACTGCGCCGTTTGTCAAGGAGTATGTTATAAAAAGAAACATTTAAAAAAGTTTATTCGTTTTTTTTAATAAATTAATTGCTGAACCCCGGAATTTCATAACAAAAGTTAAAAGTAATAAAAATCATAACTACGAAAACTACGAAAAGTCGGCTAACATACATACCTATTCTAATAGCCCACAGCGTGAGAAATGTAAAAAAAATTTTTTGAACGTCAAGGTTTGGACCACCCTGTATAGCACATGCCGTGCCAACATCACTCGGCCTGTGATACTAGAATGTCGTGAAAAACCTGTGTCAGGTATCGAGAGCATTCTATCCAGAGTTTCGGTGTGGGATCGGGACAATTTAGTCCAATTCAATCCCACCAAGACTCAATTTTGCGCGTTTACCGCTAAGAAAACCTCATTTTTCAAGGCACAACCCTTCCCATGTCAGGGAGAATTGGGAGCCTCGATCGGTGTTGACATCTCCATCAGTGACGTCCAATAATTTCGTAGCCACCTTGCTGGGTAGGCTGCGCTCGTATCCAAAAAAACTCGGTGTGCTCAATAAAGGGAGGCGATACTTTACTCTGGGGTAGACTGATCCCATATATTGAGTAGTGCTGTCACCTTTGGACAGGAGCACCTGGATGCCACTTTCAAATCAGTCCAAAGGCGCGCTGTACCTATGAATAGTACCTATGATCCCAAACTCACAAGCGATATTGAACCTTTAAGTCTAAGGAGAACTACAAAAAAGTTTATAAGTTTTGAAATGGTCGGCAACGCGCATGTAACACCCCTGGAGTGTAGACGTCCATAGCATGCGGTGACCGCTTATAGGAAACACTGTATTTGTCTAAATGAAAAGTAAACTTTAATAAGCAAAAAAATAACCCTTTCGTTTCGGGGCGCAAATTTGGTGTCTGCCCCGGGCGCCATATCCTCTAGCTACGCCACTGTAAATACCCCTATTTATTTTGAAAGGCCTATCCAACGACACCCCACACTATGAGGTTGAAACGATAAAAAAATTGTCACAGACATTTTGTTTCTTTCAAAGCGATTATTTCCGAAAACATTCACTTGATCAAAAAATGATCTTCTAAAACCCCTATTCATTTTGAAAGACCTTTCCGACAACATCCCACACCATAGGGTTGCCACGAAAAAAAAAATCCTCACGTACATCTTGTTTCTTTCGAGGCAATTATTTCCTAAAATATTCACTTTATCAAAAAATGTTTTATAAAAGACCGTATTTATTTCAAAAGACCTATCCAACGACATGTCACATTATAGGGTTGAAGCGAAAAAAATGGTCATAGTGTGGGGTGTCGTTGGATAGGCCTTTCAAAATAAATAGGGATCTTCAAACAACATTTCTTGATAAAGTGAATCATTTCGGAAATAATCATTTAGAAAGAAAAATAAAAGGTTTTTCCTTCTAACTTTTGAACCATCTGTCCAAAAAATATAAAAAAAATCATGAAAATAGTGCTTAAAAAACTCAATCATATATAATTAAAATAAACTTGATCAGTTAAGCCGTTTATGAGTTATCGCTAAAAGTCTTCCCGTTTTATTTTAATTAAAAGCCTGGCAACCCTTATTTGTGACCGGATTTTCGCAGGCAACCCTATACCATTGTATTTGCAATAAAATTACCATCATTTTGATGTATAATTCAAGCGTCAGACAGATGAGTGCAATTATCGATATAAAATCACCTCTTTAAACACGGCAACCACATTATAGTGACCGGAAAAAGATAGGCAACCTAGATGATTTATGTTGTACAAGTTGTATACTTTCCATTGAAACTTATTTCGTTCGTCAGACAAATCAGTGCGATTTGCCGAAAAAATTTTTTTTCAAAAATTTATTAAAAATAGCCTTGACCATATTTCTTTAGGCAACCCTATTTATTTATGTTCTGGAACATATTTTCTTTCATATTTTCATAGTTTCATCCGTCAGACAAATTAGTAAAGGTCGACCATATATGTGGGATCTTAGACCATCAGGATCACCTTGCGAGCTACCTAAAATAAGCCGACGGACCGCAGGTTGATTATCGCTGATCTCAGCTAAATACTTCACTTGTTTCAAATCATAATTTTTATCAACCTTTCAGTTCCTGATCAAGATAAATTAGGTACAAGAGCATACATCATGCAAAAATCGGTAGCGCTACTACTGCTACATAGGAAAGTGCCGGATTTGTTGACGGAGGAGCCTCCGCGGGCCATTGCCATTGACTATAAGGGAGAAGACGAGTTGCAGTTGCAGGACGAGTGCATGATGCTTGGTTGGCATTTCTTCTATACCGGGGTACAGTTCCATTGAACATATATAATGTATTCAAACAGGAGAAAGTATGAACAAAATTGCATGGTAGGTTGATTTATTTGGACGACGAAGTTCTACTTTTAGGGATCTGACGAGTAGGTATTTCTTTTAACAGAAGCATAGTTTACAGATTAATTGAGATAAAAGTTAAAAAAAACCCCGAGATGGCCGTTTCTTCCGTCGCAAGTCTATCGACATATCTTTTGTTTAGGTACTTTTAATTTTCCGGCTTTCCGCCTCTTAAAGGTTTCTACGTGTTTACTTACATGTTTCAGGATACTATATATCCAGGGCCAAAATATATTTTACAAAGGAACCTGCGACTGCAGCAGTTGAACTTAGTAAACAAGGAGGTGTATTGCGACACTCTAGTGCTGAAATACGAGAAGGCCACGGACGATCTAGGAAATACTAAGGAGTTCAACAAACATGACGTCTTGTGTTTGAGAGACGTAAGTATATTATGGGTTATTCTCACTATAGTTCGTTTTTTTTAGCATTAAAAATAAGGTAAGTAAACAATCTTAATGTGTCTTTTAAATAAAAAACACATTTTAATAATAAGTTACGGCAAATAAGTAACAATTATGAATCTAATACGATCATTTATATTCTTCTGCTTTCATAAGTAATAGTTATTGATTTATAAAAAGCGTTTTTCAATTAAAAGACATGTCAAGATCGCTTACCTTCTTTCAAGTTCTGTCTAATGCTAAAATAAACGAACTATAGTTAAGTACCATCAAGTTGTGACCAGCGGTAGCTCGAAAGTAACATAAGGTGTCGTGGCAATTATAATATAGTGGCACATGTCACTGTGTTGCGAATTTTATTTTGTGAAAAAGATAAATTATCGATTCTGAATACAAATTTTGTTACAAATATTACAGACGGACTACACTGCCCAGCCCTGTCATGTAAGTACCTACTCCTTAGCTACAAAGCCGCGCCGCATGAGTTGTTCGCTTACGTGCGACGCTGCGCTATTGTCTATGGTATGGCAGCATAATAAACCCGTGACCACTAAGATTATGGAGCTTCATTTCTGATAATTTCAGCCCGTGTGTATTACGCCTAAATGCTTTGTTTGAGCAGGCCATGTTCGGGGCCCCGGTAATCTGCGGCTCGGGGCGTGTGATAGGGATGCTGACGGCGCCCGACGCGCAATGGACCAACTGCACTGGCTACAGCGTCCTCACACACATCATTAGCAACGTTAGGAACCGAAAATTCTTCGAATGTGTTTCTACGTGAGTGAATTGACGCATGTTATGTATAAGCTCTCTTGTCTTGCCTAGACATTCTGTGACAATCACTACATCTTATAAAACAGTCCCCCGCCGCGTCTGTCTGTTTGTGTGTGTAGTTCGCGATAAACTCAAAAACTACTGAACGGATTATCATGCGGTTTTCACCTATCAATAGAGATTCTTGAGGATGGTTTAGGTGTATAATTTGTTAGGGCCGCTAGTTATAATAGTATCCTAATTGCAGGTTATTCGAGCCAGAGGTGGTCGTGAACTGGGCCTTGATAAAACAGAACAGGTTATATTTGGACGACGAGGCACAAGTCATCAAGAGTATGTACGACGGCTTCCTCACAGACTTCTATACCTCCAGCGAAACCGAGTATTAGGAGCGCATACAGTGCAAGTTGCGGAAAGTTTACAAAAGTTTTCGAAAATATTAAGAAATTTTTACAGGACAACGATTTTTAAATTTGGAAATGGAAACCTTCGATAAGGTCAATGCAGCTAATTCCGTCAGGCGTTTTTTTCTAAATTCCGTCAACAAGCGTTTTTTTTTTCTAAATTCCGTCAACAAGCGTTTTTTTTTTAAAACAGTACACAATTGATAATTTCCTCGACAAAGCAGCAATTGCTTTTAGTTTCAACAAAACGCTTGTTGACGGAATTGCCCGTATGACGGTTTTGGCCGCATTGACATTACCATACAATATGAGAAGTTTCCGAAATGGTTCCAAATGGAATGTGGCAATCTTGGTAACTTTCCGACGTCACGTCACTCACGTCAGTATTGAAGGCATGTAGAATCGAAACCTGTTATATGGCGGCTGCAGGCTTCACTACCCGTCTTTTACAAACTTTTATTTACTTTCACCTGTCCTGTTGTCTGTCAGTCTGTAATCAAATCTTGCAAGTTAAATTTGATCCACTTCCCGGTTTCCGATTGAGCTGAAAGGGTCTAGCAGGCTAAGCGAACAAGAAGTGCCCCCAACGACGATTCGGTCATTCTTTCAGGTGGTGTACTGGCAGGTCCTAAGAAGACTCTATGCTTAATATAAGTCCTCGATCTTCTTTTGTTTTCGAGTTATTCAGGATAATGTAAAATAATCAGCGTATCATTGAAAGTGTCATATTTTGTGAACTGTTCAAGTTAGATTAACCAAACAAAATTATATTTGACAACAATAAAATAGACTACAAAATGAATATGTTTAACCTGCATCTTGTCCTTATACTTCATTATAAAAAAAAAATATGTTACTTCACATTTTTTTATACTATTCGCGGAGGTACACCTACAAAAAAAATATGCATGAGTAGCCACTAATACCCACTAAATACACATATAAAAATATTTGCATAAATCTTCGTGCGTCATGTCAAAAAAAAACATTATCGAACAAGGATCTCGGAAACGGCTCTAAACATAAAAAAACTCAAAAATGGGCGTTTTACCAGAGATAAGACCTAGCTAAATCAATTTATCGCCCATATAGCAAATTTCATCGAAATCGTTAGAGCCGTTTCCGAGATCCTTGTTCGATAATGTTTTTGTTTTGACATGACGCACGAAGATTTATGCAAATATTTTTATAAGTATGTGTATGTAGTGGGTATTAGTGGCTACTCATGCATATTTTTTTTGTAGGTGTACCTTGGCGAATAGTATAAAAAATAATGAGAAGAAAAATAAAATGTTTTTTTTTTATAATGAAGTATAAGGACATGATGCAGGTTTAACATATTCATTTTGTAGTCTATTTTATTGTTGTCAAATATAATTTTGTTTGGTTAATCTAATTTGAACAGTTTACAAAATATGACACTTTCAATGATACACTGATGATTTTACATTATCTTGAATAACTCGAAAACAAAAGAAGATCGAGGACTGATATTAAGCATAGAGTGTTATTAGCACCTGCCAGTACACCACCTGAAAGAATGACCAAATCCGTCGTTGGGGGCACTTCTTGTTCGCTTAGCCTGCTAGACCCTTTTGCATACATACGTAAGTCGGGTGACAATGCAATATTATGGTGTCACCGAGCTGATCTGAGACCATCAGGAGACCGGAGGTGGCCGCATAGGAACTCTGTGATAAAACAACGAAACCTAATTGTGTTTGGGGTTTTTATAATTGTCTCGATGAGTATTAGTTGCCTGCGGAAAGAAAAGTACAGTCAGCGATAAAAGCTTGTACCGAAAATTAAATTTTTGCCAAAAACTTATTCTAACTATGTCGTCGTCTTTAACCTCTTGTCTGTGTATTGATAACGACCAAGACCGAATTTGTAGTCATTATTTGAAATTTTTTCGAGAATGATTTTCTCTGTATACATATACAGTGGATTTCGGATATAACGACGATGAAGGGACCACCGAAATTTTGTCGTTATATCCGGAAGTCGTTATAAGCAAAGGTAAAAAGATAGACATATAATCTATAAATTTTAATCCGAAACGTTAGTACCATCGCTCACACTGTTATCTGTGCATCGGTGGACCTTATGCCTTTTCTTATAAGGTCCACCGATGTATAGTCAGGAGCTCGGAGTAAATATCTATGGAGTAGAGACGCGCACTAATTTCTATCTGAAAAATTCTGTCGTTTTTGGCGCGGGGGACGAGGTAACGCACACAAATAATGTTAACACTAATGCATTTTTAGCATGCGTCGCTACACACGCACACGACAAAATTATCAAACACTAGCAAAAACTATATTCACACAAGTACAAGAACAAACACAGACAACCCTGTCCGTGAACGAGATGACGTCAGTTCTAAGTAAACCTAGATAGTGCGAGGGACGCGCCGATAATATTGTCGAGAAAATTGACAATGAATTTTAATTTCTGATTGATTGATAAACAATTATAATAATAATACAATATCAAGTCTTTGTACCAGCATTTTACTAACTTTGAATTTTTGTATTGTTTAGATGTTATTTCTAATAGTTTGTCAATTTGTTTAGGGCGAATCTTGCAAGCTGATATAGAATGATTTTTTATTATCAGTTCATTAGTTAATATTTTACACGTTGGTTTACTTCTGAAAGCAATGCAATATACTATCGAGCATGCAGATCTGATGACAGAGATGGAACTACGCGGCCATAGAATGTCATTTAAGGGATATTGAGTAGGGGATAATTAGTATATAATTATATATATCGGCGGTAGATCGTAAAATCGGGCATATCGAGATATTCCTAGGCATATCATGAAACGCCGCCATTTAATAATCTGCCTTTTGCATTTTTTGCCACGGCTAGTGCTGCATTCCATGTGGCATTTGGAGCAGAATGCGTAGGTACTAGGTAGGTACTAAAATCATACGCTACCCAAACACGTACTATAAGTAGGCTGTCAAGCCATTTCAATGGTTATCATTTGCTAAAATTAGGACATCCTACTTATTCGATATGCCTAAATGTTGAGGTTTGAACGGTATGGCTGGTGGTCACTAGTCAGATCATGATATGCCGGCGTTTCATGATCTGCTTAGGAATATCACACCTTGAAGTTAGCACGATATGGCTGGTGGTCACTAGGCAGATCATCATCTGCCTAGGAATATCACTCCTTGAGGTTTGTACGATATGGCTGGTGTTCGCTAGGCATCATGACCATCTGTATATTATTCATTATGTTTATATCGATTTTACCGGTACGGTGATACCAGAGTAATAAATTAAAAGTGCCTATTTATGGAAAGTAACAGCCGTAAATACCTTAAATTAATAAAATATTTGACATGTTAAATAAAAATATATAGCTGGTCAAGCAAATCTTGTCAGTAAAAAAGGCGCGAAATTCAAATTTTCTATGGGACGATATGCCTTCCCGCCTACATTTTTCAAATTTGCCGCCTTTTTCTACTGACAAGATCTGCTTGACCAGCTATATGTAGAAACTAAAGGAAAAAATAATTTTCAAAAAAGAGTCTATCGGTAATTTTACGTTATTTAGGGGTTGTGCACATTTGCACAAATCACGCGAGATGTTTTCGACTACTTTTTGATACCCGTCCCCCTTTTCTTTATTCTTATAGATCTTTTTATTTGATTAAATAGATTAGGTTGATATGAAACTAAGGTGTTATATAAAAATAATGTGTTACATAAATTATAATATAATTTAAGTTTATTTTAAGTTTTATATTATAACAAAAAGCAACGCAAATAGGGCATATTACTGCAATGTTCTGCCGCCAGAGTGTAGCACTAAGCTAGCTAGTAAATTTTCTCTTTTCTCTTTATCGCTCAAATATGCAATAGTGATAAAGAGGTTAGATAACGAAATTTAAATTTTCTTGTTCCGCGGCGGACCCCCTGATTGTGATGGATTGTGGTAGTCGCGCCCCCTACGCAGAGTTTCGCATAATATTTCCTATTAGAAATTCTACTCGTACCTAATTAATATTTAGAAAGTCTTCTTTAGAATTACCCTAAATTAGATCTAATATCATATCACTGGTATCACTGTCAGATTGACAATGTTTTTTAGTTATTTGCAAAGTTAATGCACTATTTGATAATATTTAGATGTAATAGTACTTACATATGATAAGAAACGTGTTCTTTTTGTAGACTAGACGTTTCCGATCTCATTTTGCACGAGAAAACGCTGCAATTCGGCATTTTCGGCTCCTATCATTCCGCTTAGACTGACGTTTGCTGAATGGCGTAGGACGTGTGGCAACTAGTTTTATATAACCTCCTTGACCGGCGGCCGCGATCTTTTTGCAGAGGGGAACGCCTGTTAATGGCCGCTCCATAGATATTTACTCCGAGGTCAGGAGTATTGCTGTTTGTACGTTTCGAACAAGTGAATCTAAATAGTCAATATCTACCTATAAACAAAAGGTCACCACATTAGCTAACCATCTGTCGATGTAAACAAAAAATAAGAAAATAAAGCTCTATTGTCCTTTGACGACCGACTCCGCGGTCGCAATATCTGCATGGGATTTCTAAGAACTTGTTACAAATGGTTCATTAAAAACCGTCGCTACACCCGAATTCGGCGCTACAACCGAAGTCGCTATATCCACATGAATCTTGTACTAAAATATGCTTTAAATTCATGGGACTTGGATTTTACGTCGCTATAGCCGAATGGTCGCTACAACCAAGGTCGTAATAAATGAAATCCACTGTATGATATAGCACAACCGAGGTTTTAACCCATGAGTGTTGACCACGTACATATAAATTAAATTCATAATTATTGGTTAATGACCGGAAGAAGTTCATAACTCGAGATATAAAAGTGAAGAAATTAGAAATTAAATTAGAATTACATAAGGTTCAATTTTCTTCAATTTTGTGTGTCGAGTTGTCAACTTCACCCCGCCGTGTACGATAGTGAAGGTGGCGAGTTTAAGCCTTATTGTCGCTCATATTATTCTAACTTGCAAAGAGTCCGAATTTATTATTGTTTCTAACCGACGCTAACTAAAAAAGGGTTAATTAGAAAGAGACGGATACAGATTGACGGACGGATTGGATAGAGTGCGTACGAGATACTGTCGCATCGCACTCGTTGTAAGCCTACAGAGGGATTTTGTTTTTAGATTGGAAGGTAATAAATGAATACTTTGTTATATAATGAAGTTTCTGGGTTTTTCCTGTTATTTGGTTAATTCGCTACTAGAGTCCGTCTAAGCTAACTCTGCTCTAAGTTAATTGGCAAGCGATATAGTGTGGTAGTGCAAATCGTATAAATGTCAAAATTCTATGAACATATGACGTTTATATTAACGTTATAGACGTTAATAGTAGACGAAGACGTTGATTCACTTTGTCACTGTGAAGACGGTGCGGAGCTAGCTTAAGCCCAATCCAGACAGGTAAATTTTTCGCCAATCTGATTAAATTGTCCGATCAAATCATGCCGTGCGGACGGAAATGCCAATGTATCTCGCAATAGACGGACTCGGATTAATATTTGCAGAGAAGGTCAATACGGGTACCTAAGTGTGGCTGGCCTTCACATTGGGCCACACACAAACACCAAACAATGTGTAAACAGGCGTTTGCGCATTGTTTGGTGTTTATTGCGAGTTTATACATTTGCTACTTGCGTTTATTAACAGACCCCGTTATCAATGGTGAAATTTTATTGAAATGCAAGGGTTGGCACTAGGCACTCACTCCCCCACCATGCGGGTAAAATTCCGCAAGCTATTGGGTAAAAGTACGCAAGTGGGGTAATTTCAATGGAATTGTCAATAAAATGAAGTATAACGAATATTTATGAAATTGTCTGATCAATATCCACGTATTAATTTAAGAATATTAAATAACTATTAATACAGTAAAGACTTAAGATATATATATAAGTGAAGATTTAAGATATTGAATAGTGCTTGATTATTGCAACAAAACATGATTTAAATGAATTATAGTGGAGAGACTATTATACATCAATAATGCGACGTATGTCGAACTGCTTTCGCTTTGCGTCCGCAGCTCACGCACAGAAAAAAAATAGTTCTCCAGCCAAGTAAATACTCTTGAGTCAAGATATTTTGTGTTTCCTATATAAGGAAACAATAAAATTCTTGCGTCAAGATATAAAATGTTTCAACGTTTATTATTTAAGCCAAAAATATCAATTCTTTATCCGAGCTACAATTTTTTTTAAAAAGCTCAATATTCTCACCAAGAGCGTTTTGCGTTTTGTTTTATGTATTGTAGTTTTTGAATTGAACCTAAGTGTCATAGTGCAATACTTAAAGGACTTGTGCCAAGAAGCTTTGTTTCTTGGGGCTAAAGATACTCATAATTGAATTGAGAATTATATTTCTCCATAAAAACAAGAAAAAGCATTGGTTCAAGAATACGTTACTCAATGTAAAATATTATATTATTTATATCTAGAGCTGAAATTTCTTAGCGCAAAATTTAGTATATCTTGTAAAAAAAATTAAGTTTCTTAAACCAACATGATTCTCGTGATTATTTGAGGATGTAAACTTTGTTGTTCGAAACTAAACTAAACTAAAAGCCCTCTTATTGACTATACAATAATGTAATAAATTCAATAGAGATACAACTGTTCTAAAAGCTTAACAATATTTAGTACCGGCCAGACGTCATGTTTCTCGGAAAAATCTTAACACCGCGAACTAGGATTTTTAACACACGGTACAGCGACATCTAGCAGGCAATTTGGCGACTAAAATTAACTTCTTGCAAATAAACCAAACTCTCAAAGCAAAATTTTGGTGCTTCTTCTTTGAAATAGCTTTGGTTCTTGACTGTAGGTTGAAAACATCAAACCAAGAATTTATCGCTCTTGTCTAAAAACTTAAAAGTCTCAAAGGAAAATTTTGGTGCTTCTTCTTTGAAATAGCTTTGGGTCTTGACTGTAGGTTGAAAACATCAAACCAAGAATTAATCGCTCTTGCCTAAAAACTTAAAAGTCTCAATGGAAAATTTTGGTGTTTCTTCTTTGGAATTGGGTAATATTTTTGGTTTGATGAAGAGTTACTCAAGCTAAAACCGTTTTTTAAGAGCGTGCAATATCTCTTGCCAAGACTTTTTTTGATTGCGGCGAATAATTAATATCTTAACTCAAATCCCTAAAATTAGCTTTAAAAATTTGTAAACATAAAACTAAACGATTTTTATTCTCCTTTAAAAAATGATGATGGTTTTAACTCAAGACATATTTATTGGACTAAGCAATTTATTATTTTCTTTAAGCAACCGTGCGCAAGAGTTTTTCATTTTGAATTAAGATATCTTTTTTATCTGTGCGTGGTTCCAAAATATCGACACAACAAAGGACATCAAATCCTGCTAATACGCACTTCGCTCCCATCACCTTTGCCGGTGAACGGAACACCGCGATCTCTTACCCACAGCGTACTTTTACCCCGAATGACTCTATACATGTTAAATAAGTGCAGTGCGAACCCTGGCATTTCAATAAAATTTCACCAATGATAACGGGGTCTGCTTATGAGCTTATAATAAAAAATTATCAATTTGTAAACAGGCCCCAATGTGAAGGCCAGCCACACTTAGCCCGCAGCTACACCCGTATGACATTACCTACCTAAATGTTACTTTAAATGTTTAAAACTTTTCTAATACATACACCAATGGGCATTAAAAAAAGAGACAAAACATGTCCGTAAACAAAATAGGTTTATTTTAAGATTTTTGGGACCGCAATGACATTAATAACATGCTAGTAATATATTGTAGTGTATAATTAACAGATAATTATGCAATGTCACATTAACACAACTAATTTAGGCCACAAGATTACAATAATATAAAACTTTGTGGCAAATTCACAGCCTACAAGGACAAATATGCGCATTTTTGTGGGTAAGATCGGATAAGGATAAGATCTCAAGCCGATTTCAGCAACTTTTCCGTCAGCCGTCTCTCTTGTACTTTTCTGACAAGGCTGATATCTTGGCTGAAAGCTTGGCTTGGCTTGGCTTGGTTGGATGGCTGGATCTTTGTTTGGTAAACCTTAACGATCTTACCCAAACTTACCCCAAGGAGCTTTCGGTTAGTAGGATTTCAAATAACAGATACTACAGTAGGTATAATATTTCATTAAAAAAACAGTGACAGTAAGGTCGTGTAAATATATTTTTGGAACATTGGTACCTAAACCAAATCATACCAAAGCTAACCGAAAGCACCCTTAACCCAACATCCACTACATCAGCCGTCCTGCTAATCAAAAAACTGATAGACATGTAAAAAGCTTCGACATACCGATTTACCTTAATTACTCCGTAATCACGCAATTTTAACGAACGAACGAACGTGGTACTATCAACAATTTATAGTATTTTATAGCTTGTACGTGGACTATACTGAAAGTTTCTATAATGAGCCACTTAGAGAAAGCTAAGTGAACGAAACGATTCATTGTTTGAAATTGTGGCGGTGCAGGGAGATGACGGCAGGAACATTAAAGAACCACCGTGTCCACCGTGTGGGTTACTGCACTACGATTATTTTCAGATTTAGGATTTTTTATGGTCATTCTACTGAAAATCACGAGGAAATAATATAAAAATACGCAAATTAATAAAAGGTGTAGCGTAATATTTTAAATAAAATGGCTATAATTATGTACTGTCACCATCAAATATAGTGGAGCGGCCAAGGCGCTCGCAAATATCTGAACACGCCTCTGTTGTCAAGGCGTTAGAGCGCGTGTTCAGA
Source organism: Cydia splendana (assembly GCF_910591565.1). Lineage (NCBI taxonomy): Eukaryota > Metazoa > Arthropoda > Insecta > Lepidoptera > Tortricidae > Cydia > Cydia splendana. The sequence continues at coordinate 40,999,948 of NC_085987.1, read as the reverse complement.
TATTGTGAACACCTTGGCCGCTCCGATATATCTGATGGCTACTATACATACCAAAAGAGATTTTAAGTGTCGTATGACCATATCATAAGGTAGCAGCAACGGATTTATTCTCAAGATGTGGACCAACGGCTTACTCTTGTAGTGAACACTGGACTTAATAAAAAACGTCTCAAACGATAGGGTGGAGGACGTTATTGTCTGTCTCGTTCTTAACTCTCAACATCGAAACGACAATACATCAAGAAAACCAAACTACTTAGTACTTATAGACACTGAAGCGAATAAAATATCCTATGATTCAGAATTGCATCCTATAAGAAATTATAGGCACAATAATATACAGGGTGGGCCTGGAGACGGGTTTAGAAACACGACCTTACGATGAATCGAAAGTATAACGTGATAAAGCAGCTGCCAATGTTTCTAGCTCAGATAATACTATACCGTAAAACCACCCAAATATAGTCCAATATACTACAAACTAAAGTATGATCATTCAGTTCAACACAGAGCTCGGAAACCGTTTTATTTTTCAAACCGGGTTCGTTCATTCACCCAGGAACGAAAAGCATTTCGTTTCCGTTTGCGGTTACCGGTTAAAGAACTGTTCTATTAAGATACTGATTTATGCCTAATTCGTTCGCCTTCCGTTTTTGTGGAACGAAATTAACCGGTTAAATAGAAAATATTGAAGCGAGATAGAACGAGTAAGTATTGCTATCTCTTTCACGTGTGACAACGAGTTTAACCGAGAGTCTCCGAAAGCCAAGAGTAACCGGTATTATATCGTTCCCTGCGAACCATAAAGTTCCGTTCCCTCTTATTACCGGTTAGGAGAGAGAACGTAATTTTTTAGTTCGCGTTCCATCAATTAACCGGTTTTTTAATGAACGAAATAATATAACGGTTTTGAAACGATATTAACAGGTATTTCAATACCGGTTCCGAGCCCTGGTTCAACATTTAATTAAGCACCGATACCAATGTCATTTTTAGTACTTTCTGAGTGTTTTCCACCATTTATGAAACTAATGTTGCCTCAGAACTAAATAATTCAAATAGTATCAGTCAGTTTTAGACCATAGTTGGGAGATATTGGAATATATTTTACGGTGCATCATTATTGTTAAAAAAAATATTTCGCAAAATTTTGGTTACCCTATATGTAGAGCAAACACCATATCTGTTATAATTTACCGGGCGACCATGATTTAGCTTTATATTTAGAAACATAGTTCCTTTTATACTGACATACCGATTTTATTACAATAGAAAAAGTAGATTTCTAATCGCGTCTCCTAAATCATCCTGAATAAATGTTAATCTAACGTTTAGACACCTAATCCACCATGTGAATGTATAAAATGTCAGGTCACAAGCAAAACTTACTAATTACCACCACAAGTTCATAGCCATAGTGAACCATATTAGTACTAAAAGAAGGTCGATTTTTGTTTAATTTTTTTTTTAGTAATTAGTAACTTTTGCTTGTCACCTGACGAAATGAGAAATAAATAACCACTTAACAACTAATTTGTGAATCATGAAACACCAACATCCTAGGGCAACGAACTCAGTAAAGGTTGCGATTGAAAAGTAACCGTAAGCTAATAGAAATAGGGTGGAAATTAATACGTACAGTCACTAGCGGTACCATCACACCAACATTACATTAAAGTTTGTATGCAGGGGCAGTGCTATAGTATCCGTATATGTCAGTTTTGACACCGTCAGTGACTCATGGTACGGGTACTAGTATATTCACCAATGTGAATGGTTTCAACTTTCTTAACTTGTATCATCATAATTCATAGTATAAGTATGTTTAGGACAAAACGCTTGTATTATTAAGTATTTGTTTATAATGTAACGAGTTATGTTAAGAGGTCCAGTTTAAATGATATCCTCCTAAAGCCCAGCTATACAAGAAAAAAAAATTGTCAGAAGAATTTGGAGCTAGGGAAGAGAGTTGATTTTGTTTTGTTTGAAAAATGAACTGAATAAAACAAAATCAACTCTGTTCCAATTGAAAATGATTTAAATTTCATCGAACGTAATAAGTCCTATAGGTAGGACCGTGAGCCTTCACATGATAAAGTTAACGAATTCTGAAATAAATCATGTAGGGTAAGAGTGTCTGAGGTTGTCAGTAGCAGTAGTTAGTAACTGTATTATAAAAAAAAAACTTCAATACGTTGCATACGACACAGCGAAAATTGTGACAAAACAAGACATGCTAAAAAATATATTTACATTCCTTGTCAACACAATCACAAGTACATTAAATAACTGTTGTGTACAATTGTCTACATAATTATGATCCCCTTAATATTCATATTGTAGGTATCTATAAGAGTTTTGCTTTATTGCAATGCCCCGGTCTATAAGTAAAGAATAGAATCAAACGAAAACACTTTACCACGATCAATTTGGAAACACATAAAAGGTTGCCATATGTCAAGTTAGCTGAATAGATAAGATAATGAGATTTTTGACATAAGGTGAAAATATTAAAAAAAAAAACATTTATATCTATTGTGGTAATATCACTGCCAGTATTTCTCGCTAGACTTACAATAAATTATGTCTACGTCAGTAGGAAGTGAGAAGATTACTATAGAAACAAGATACGTATAATACAGTCACATTAAAATTAGTTTGAGTCATTTCATCGTAAAACTATGTATGCTTGGACTATTTGAACTCTTAATAGTTACATTCCTTTTTCAACCATTACAAAACTACGCATAATTCATTTTCGTTTCAGTACCTTTTCACTTTACCTTATTGTATAAGAGACCTATAGATTTCGCTCAATAAGTTATAGCGATATCGTACTAACACATTTCTCATGTGTACCTATGTTCTCATAAGATACATCTATCTAAGTCATCTTTTCAGTACACTTTCTATTAGACAGCTATTTAACTCACCGAATGTTAGTGATATTTAGAACGCATTTAATACATGTGCGTTAACTATAACTATATGGGTCATAATATTAGGGAATGTTACAAAAATACTATTACTGATTTACGTTTTATACATAAATTTACAAGACTCGTCACCGTTTATACGTGGAACTGTAGTTTTAATAGCACACAGCAAACATATGAAAACGATTAACACCGTCCGCCAAAAACGTCAAGTGACTCGCGCGGTTACAGCAAATATCTACCTTTGTGCCTTACGACTTGACAATGAGGCGCCGCACACGATAGGCGTGCCCTTCAAAGGGCTATTAGGGGCTACTGGAAGGGCACCTTGGCGTTTTCAGAAATAAATATTGAAAACCTTATTCTTTCACATCTGGACATTCTTGGGCTCATTCTACTCAGAATCGACAGCATTCTCCATCTCACCATTAAAAAAAGATGTCCCAAAATGTCCATTCCATTACGTCACGTTTTAGTATGAAAATTTTTTTCACTTGTATGTGCGTGACGTAGTGGAATGTACAATTTTCATACAAATTTTTGGGATTTTATTTTATCATCAGAATTGAATATCCTAGTGATTCTGAGTTGAAAGAACCCAAAAACACCGGGATCTGTGAGAATCGGGTTTTCGATATTTATTTCTGAAAACGCCCACCTCCCATATGTGCTTTTGCTCTTAGTAGCTAAAGTGCTATTATACTTTAAAATATAAGGGCCAGTTGCACCAACCACAGTTAACAGACTGATTAACGTCACGCAGCAGAGATCTATGAAACTTCCCATTAACGGTGACAGACGGTTTGTTGCAACCGAGCCTTAATCTCAGGCTACAAAACCGAAGCTCAAAATGATAGTAGTTCCAAATTTTTTTTGGTTACGTAACATTTGGTATTTGGCTTAGAGCATTTAATAACCGGAGTCGCCTTTAAGAGCTTATCCCTCTGCCGAAAACCTTGCACAATTGTGCAAACTTTTGTATCGACTGACGTTTATCTGACATGGGTATTTGTACGTTACGTACAAATCGTGTACAAATAGCGCTACATTACACACCGCAAAAATGACTGTTTTGTACAGAAAATGACAGCCAAGACGTCTCTAAGGTCTTTGGCTATCGTTTTTTAGGTGACCTATTTAAAAATAAGAAAAACCCTCATCAAACGCACCAAAAGCTAATTGAGCTTAACACGTTACAAGTTCGTGCAGATCAATAATCAAATAGGGAAAAGTAGGTACCCAATGATAAGCTGTTACCTTTAAATAAAGTTGAATGGACCAATCAATGGAGGGGCCCAATAATAGTATTGTTTACCCTAGTAATTTTAATATTTTATTTAGGTAATATTAAGTATTTAAAATCGATTTTTCATTGAATTAATTTCATTGTTTGACATAAAATCATTTAATAAAATCCTTAACACAAGAAACGTTAACTATCAATATAAACGGTGCATTGTAAATTTAAATACAACAATGGCGCTACTCTCCACTATTAACATATTCAGGCTACGGTATTCACAAGATACTTACATGCAACAGAAGCATCGAGTTCAGAAGTGGGATTACTTTATGAAATGCTAAGTACAGAGGGCGCACTGTGGAACGACGCCATACTGTGGTTGGACAAGAGAATTCTCTGTTTTTCGATGATAAATTTTTGTGGTGTTGACAAATAATCGTAATAGACCGCGGACCAGGAGCATATATCATAGCATCTAAACTGTCATCTGACAAAGTATCAAACGGGAGGCGATGACTATATTTTTACGTTTTTCGGTGACTGCCATTCCTCGACCCACCAACGGAGCGGCAGCTGTCGTCCACGGGGATTCATCATACATACACAGCCGTTAACCACTATACGACTTACCGCACGGGAGGCCATTGGTCATGGAAATCTGTTCCCGGCTCGCGGTCTATAAAATTTGGGTCGGATAGCCCTGAACAGATTCCCAAGATCCTTACTAAATTTCATAGATTTTTGCTAGGACAGTAAAAATTTATCATCGAAAAACAGATAATTCTCATTTCCAACCACAAGTATAGCGTCGTTTCACTGTATTCGAAGATGAATTGGCTTAGGTTGGTATTCCACCTGCCCAATTTCTTTGCCAATGTGTATTTTGTCTCACATTTTGCTTAGTGAGAGAGTAAGACGCAATGAGATCGGACCAAGATATTGTACAGATGGAATACCACCCTATGTCCGTATCAGAGTGCTGGACGGCAACCCGCGTCGCAGTGAGCTCAGATTATAACAAACAATATTAGGATTACGACTAATAGACCGAGGAGTATGCCGATTGCCAGCCATTGACGTCGGTCTGAAACAAATAGGTATAGTGAAAATATTGAGTAGTTACCACCGTATACCCATTTCATTTATTTCAAGTGGAATCCCGCCATGGTAAATGAAATGGGGTATACTTTATCTTTGAACATGGCACTCAGCGTTTTCTATTCACGAATGATAGATTATTTATTATTTACATTACAGCAGAGGCCGAAAAAATAGGGATTGTTAGTGAAATAGTTATAAAGGTACGAGCGCATCGAGGATGCATACGTATACGAGGCTGGCAATTCTTTTGATCGCCGTATGCGTAAACGAATTTCAGCTCTTAATTAAAAAGTACGCATTAGATCAGCTGGTCTATTAATATGTTTTCACTTCTCATGCTCAAAAAGTGCACCTTTATGTCGTGCGTAGACGAAATAAAATCGCATTTTATGCTCTAGAGCATAAAGTAAAATCATCTATTACGACCCTTATTGACTTAGCAATAAAGTCCAAATTCTGCCATACAAACTGCCAGCCCTGCCGGCGCGCCCCCGACCGGCGCTCTCCCGACCGGCGTGCCCCGCCCCTCCGACCGGCCCAAGAACAATTTTCTTTAGTCTTGAATAAATACGTTAAAATAACCTAAATAATTTGATTTTTTGTATATTTTCCTCGCAATCGAAGTGAAAAGCAGAGTGTACAACAAGGGCATAAATGTCCATTTTTACTCTCGTCTACTATTTTGGTAAAAATTGCCTCGGGTAAAAATGGGTCACTTTATGCCCTTGTTGTACAATCTACTATTGACTGTATAATTAGCGGTCGATCAGTAATAAAAACTTACCATTATTCATGTGGAGCACCTTCGCGACTTTCTTAATAGTGGAGTCTAACTTGGAGTCGGCATTTTCGAGCTCTGTGTTGAGGTCGTCAAGCATACTGAAAATGTATAATATCATGTAATGTATCATGTAAATCATTCATAATTTGCTTGCAGGTTCGATAATTGTACGAAGTTTAGGAAATTTCCAAAATGGCGGACTCATACCATCATCAATATTTAAGAGCTATGCTCTTGTCGGTGGATTAATAGCCACTCTTCTTTGCTCACTTTGCTGGGTCAGCCTTAAGGAGCGCTTTCACAAGAAAAGTCGAAATAATGAAAAAAATGATAATATTCCTCGACGAAATTCAGGACTTTACGCTCATTATTAGAAACAATGAGTACTTGTTCCAGTCAGAGCGTCTTCTTATGTTTAGGAATATGTTTTAATATTAGCAAAAGGACTTTTTAATATAGTAATGATTTTTTTTCTGGTGGTCGTTTACAAAAATCGCGTGAAGCATTGTATTGTGAGCTCTTATTTGTAAATGTTGAGAAGTTTACTCTGCTAAAGCTGAATATCTTATATTACTAATACCATGTACTTTAGGCATATAGGTTGTTATTTTTTCAACATGCCTATCTCTGGCTGAGATATTATGTGAGCCTGCGCCCTTCCTCTGCGTCTTTTCCCCTCAATCTTGCACTCCAGTACGGTTACCATCAGTTTGTCACTGACATAAACGCCGTCGAGAACGTAATTTACTTTCTATACATCTCGCTCGCACTCGCATATTAGTGCAAACGGGATGTATAGAAAGTAAATTACGTTCTCGACGGCGTTTATGTCAGTGACAAACTGATGGTAACCGTACAGGACCATAAAGGCCATACAAGAGCCATAAATTTATTCAGTTTTCGATAGATTCGCAAAGGCTCACAGAGGCACTAGAGAATAATAAAGGCCTGTACTCACCCGGCCTGCTCGTCGAGTTCTATGCCGATCTGCTTGGACACGGTCTTGAGAGTGCCGACCGAGTTGCTGATCACCTGCATCTGCTCGTCTTGGTTCACCAGCATCTTCTCCTGCATCGACATTATATCGTTGTCGTATGCGTCGAATCTGTTCGGGCTGCAAATAAAAATGAATACTACACATAATATCGATTTTTCGCCCCTGAAAACCCCCATATAGCAAATTTCATCGAAATCGTTAGAGCCGTTTCCGAGATCCCGACAAGAAATTGTATAAATGTGACAGTTATGTAGGAAGTGGCGCCATCATTTATTTTCTACAATTTCTTGTCGGACTATAAGGCAGTTACATACAGGCTACATAAATTTATTCGGAGTGGAAGTTTAACGTAAAACTTACCGTAAACGTAACGTAAACCTATAAACTGATATAGATGTCATATGCAAAATCATGGCGGTAAAAGGGTAAAAAACCGATTGTTGATCGGTTCCTGTTCAGGCTCATGTTGCCTTTCATTACCCGCCGAGTGTTAGAAAGAGACGCTAACCTGTCTGTCTGGCTGGCCAGCTTCGAGTACTTGGAGTACTTGGGCGTGGAGGTCCATGTGTTGCCGAAGTGCATGGGGCTCTCCTCGTCGAGCAGCGGCTCGCGCGCCGTGCCGTCCGCGTCGCGGTTCCTGTTCAGGCTCATCTTGCCTTTCATTACCCGGCGAGTGTTAGAAAGAGAGACTAACCTGTCGGTCTGGCTGGCCAGCTTCGAGTACTTGGAGTACTTGGGCGTGGAGGTCCACGTGTTGCCGAAGTGCATGGGGCTCTCCTCGCCGAGCAGCGGCTCGCGCGCCGTGCCGTCCGCGTCGCGGTTCCTGTTCAGGCTCATCTTGCCTTTCATTACCCGGCGAGTGTTAGAAAGAGAGACTAACCTGTCGGTCTGGCTGGCCAGCTTCGAGTACTTGGAGTACTTGTGCGTGGAGGTCCATGTGTTGCCGAAGTGCATGGGGCTCTCCTCGCCGAGCAGCGGCTCGCGCGCCGTGCCGTCCGCGTCGCGGTTCCTGTTCAGGCTCATCTTGCCTTTCATTACCCGGCGAGTGTTAGAAAGAGAGACTAACCTGTCGGTCTGGCTGGCCAGCTTCGAGTACTTGGAGTACTTGGGCGTGGAGGTCCACGTGTTGCCGAAGTGCATCGGGCTCTCCTCGCCGAGCAGCGGCTCGCGCGCCGTGCCGTCCGCGTCGCGGTTCCTGTTCAGGCTCATCTTGCCTTTCATTACCTGCCGTGAGAGAGAGAGAGGGTAAATTAGGTGGCTAATAAAAAAAAACATTTATTTCGTCCATTTCGGACGTTACAGTCCATATTTTGTTAGTTAGAAATATACTTAAATTACCTACTATGTGTGGTGCTGTTCAACCTCAACCTTTTATCTGACACGTTATTTTTTTTTCAACCCCTTAGCTGTAAACTGTTATTTTATATTTAATTCGACTTTATAAGCATGATTTCAATTTGGTTTTCCAAGTCCAGCATAGTTTCGTTTTAAATTTTGGGAAAATTCGTGTTTACCTTCGCAGAAAGTTTCTGTGGAACCAACAAACTGCCAACGTCTTCAGCTACCAAAAGTAATACTGCTACAAAACTTTGCATTAGTCCTTACTTTTACTTTGCATGCCTTAGAGCCACTTGCACCATCCCTCTAACCCGGGGTTAACCGGTTAAACTGTTAACTCGGTGTCAAATTGTACTGGTAACTCCAGGTTTTTAACCGGTTAACCCCCGGTTAGTGAATGGTGCAAGGGGCCCTTAGTTAGGTAAATCGTCTTATATGAATTAAAAATTGTGAGGTTGATGATGTCCTCCCAGACGTATCCGTCGACGGCGACATCCTGACAAATCAAAAAGGGTCTTAACACTCTTAACTATTACGTGCGTGGGCGCGAGCGTGGCTCGCAAATCCAAATTTGGTCTTGAAAGTGCGGCAACACAAAACACAGTAAAGGTGTTAACCGGTTAAACCAGGAGTTACCATGGTTATAAGTACAATTTGACACTAGATTAACGGTTTAACCGCTTAACCCCGGGTTAGCGGGATTGTGTAAGTGGGCCTTAGAAGCGACGAAGGAGCTTGTAGACGGTCTAACAAACGGTATCTTACCTTCACCTCCTGCTTAGTGGCTTCAATGAACGTCCGCCGGTCACTAATCTCCTTGTTGTCGATCTTGAACTTCGACGAGTTCTTTTCGACGATACGTGGATAAAGAGTTAAGGATATTGTGTTGTCCATGACTTGACTGGTAGTGATAGCAATGATTCATCATTTTTAAAGTGATCAGAGTTGCACTTTGGTTGTTATGAAACAGCAACAATATTAACAGTTTAAAAAAACCGGCCAAGTGCGAGTCCGACTCGCCCGCCGAGGCTTCCGTACTTTTTAGTATTTGTTGTTATAGCGGCAACAGAAATACATCATCTGTGAAAATTTCAACTGTCTAGCTATCACGGTTCATGAGATACAGTCTGGTAACAGACAGACCGACGGACAGACAGGCGGCCAGTGGAGTCTTAGTGGGTCCCGTTTTTACCCTTCGGGTACGGAACCCTAAAAACCATCAGGGCACTTTATATCTTTGCAATAGTAGTAGTTTACAAACCTCGTTATGAATGTTACAGATCATTGAAAATAAGGGTTGGAAAAAATACTTCACCTACATACGTACGTGGGGCATACTGAAAGTTTCTGGATTCTGATATCTGAGACGATTTATTTTTTTTGGCCAGTCCAGGAATTTTCAGTAAGTATGCCCTAAGTATTAGCCTGTGTCGTCGACACAAATAAGCCAAATGTGGTGATAATGGAATTAATAATACATTAAATTCCGTCAATCAAATACACTAACGAGTACAATTTTGTATATGGATAATTAATATTTTAATTAGACATTCGCTATGACAAAAAAAAAGAACGAGAAGAGAACATGCAAAGTAAACCGAAAGATATTTTTAAAAATAGAAGTAAAACAAAAACCACATTCAAACTTCGCAAAAACAGCAGAAAAACTTCGTATGCAATAAAAAATGATACATAAAACTGTTATGATTTCGTGATCATCATGACAAAAATAAAAAACGATCACATGGCCGTAGGTATTCATATTATTTATTATATAAAAATATTATACTAATTGTAGTATATTTTTATACAAAAAGCATAAATAAAAAGGTGGTAAACCTAATTGTGAGGTTTGTGAGGGATTGGTTAGTTCTGTACAGTGCAGTGTAGTAGTAATGTACAACATAATAACATACAAATTGTTTCAGAGTGCAATAGTGGATTAAGCGACAATATAAATAAATTTGTGTTTTCAATGACTTGATTGGCTCGAGCGAATAAGCAGAGAACATTTTTAATAAGTAATAATTACTTAAATATAAAATGTAATGGAAATTCCAATCAAAAAGGATATTAATTGTATCTTCAAGGTCCTCCAAGTCCCACTCGATGCTGCGCAGCGCGTTCCTCAGCTCCGTGGAGGTCCATTCAACCTCGGGACTGTTGGGGGCCACGGGGGCCTTGGAAATCTCCTGCCAGCGTAGGTACAGGCCTCGTGTCTTGTTTAGTGCCTTGAACACCTCACTGTTTGTGGAACACACATACTCATTGAAGTATATTGGTACACCCTGTTAGTAATATTGTTGATTAGTGTCTGTATATTTGTGTGGGCAGAGAATGATACCACAGTGTAACTAACACTTTTTTGTACAAATATTTAATTACACAAACGGGTCTACAGCGATATAATTTTTTCCGTGACCACAGCTGGTGCAACTCAGCTGAAACATCGGAATTTAAGGTAAAAACAGTGTAACTAGAAATTATAAAGTGCCTTGATTTTGCTATCTCTCTGTTATTCTCAAATGGTATTTACTTCTTGATGCAACTAATACGAATAATCGTATTTTTTCAGTACTTGCTTCAAATTTCTAACATAACTATTAAATACATCTATTATTTCAATTCTCTCAAACTCACAGCGGGCCCGAACTGGAGAAGAGTGGCCCACGACAGACCTCAATGGAAAGAGCTAGAGGAGGCCTTTGCCAAGCGGCACACTGAGCTTAGAGATATACTCTAACTCAGAACAAAGGGGCTAGATAGATAGATTATTTCAATTTTGCCCTACTTTTTAATGCTAATTTACAAAAACTGTCTGGACTTGTATTACATTTTATGCATTTTATGGATGTTCAGTTCAACTCTGACTGGATAATTATATGAATTTGCTACAATTATATGTATGAGACATATCTACTTTTATAATTCTTTTCTAAGATATAATGGCTGCTTTGCAATTTTTATTTGGACAGTCAAGAACATATACTTTCATTATTGTTTTATTAACCAGTATGAAATAAATATCCATATTTATTACTCCATATAAATACTTAAATACATAGAAAACACCCACGAGTCAGGAACAAGTACCCATCTCATGAATAAATACCCTTACCATGACCGTTGGCTTCATAGGCAGGGTCACTACCCACAGTACCCACAAGGGCGGACATGTTATCAAGATTATTGGCTGGCATATTTTGACCCCAGGGATTTCAATGAGGATTAAGGTAGGGTAATTGCGTCAGTTTACCGTCCAGTGCCAGTTTCCGTCCACTTGACGGATTAGCAAATAATACATTTCATTTATTTCCTAGATAGATAAATTGTTTAGATATTAAGGATTGCAATAAGTCCAAATTTGTGCAGCAATGAACGTTTATATTCAAATTTCCTCAAGTGGACGAAAACTAGAGCCGGACGAAAACTAGCGCAATGACCATATACAACAAGCATATTAGCTTTCAGCAATGTTCCTAAGCAAATAAACTATCTTTTAAAATTTAACCTACTTTTTACACACTTTTTCTTTGCTTCACTCTGTATATTTGTGTGTTAAGTTATGTTTTACTTGAAATCTGCATACATATTTGAGATTAACATTGATTAACATATGTTTTGTACACACACAACACTAGTTTAATGTCAGCAAAAATGAAAGCACACACCATAATAGATATCACCCTGGAAATGTATCTAACAAAGATACAAACCAGACATAGGAATCCGCGGTGCGAATTGTGAATTAAGACTTTATGTTTGTGCACCTATGGTACCAATAACAACAAAATTTAGGCTGTTTTAAAACGATTAGGCAATTAAAAACTAATTTTTAACTATTTTGTTGTAATTAGTGCACAAACATAAAGTCTTAATTCACAATTTGCCCCGCGGATTCCTATGTCTGATACAAACAATGGAATCCTGTAAGCTATTTTTAGATTTCTACTGCAAAGGTGAGGTTCATAAGTGAAGTGATTAAAACATTGACGGATTCTATTGCCTAGTACATATTAAACCACATAATTTCCACACTGCAACTCTGCTTATTGCTACAGAGGATACTGTGTCAAGTAGGTACGCGCAAAAACAACTCCATTAACATCCTCAGCCACGTCGCACTTACTCTTTGACCACGTAGAACGGATCTTCCATAGTCATGTCAACCGAACCGAACACGACACCACCAGGAGGAGAGCATGAGACGAGCGGATAACTCAAGCAAAGCTTAATACACACATTAGCAAGCAGCAACGCCGTTATATTTAGACAATTCCTCGCCTATCCCACAAAATATCGACAACGTGATACGTACTTATTAAACTCGCTCGATGAATGCTATCATATTTGTTGTCTCTTGCTGGCTCAGGTATCCAACTAAAAGCGCGAGCTGCTCAACGATCAGGGGGTAAGCGCGCAAACGCAAAGGGCGGCTCGGAGGAGAGTCTACGTGATGCGACAACACTTAGCGCACCCTCAAATCTCTAAATTTTCCTCTCACTAACTCCCACAACCCAACACCCTCCTCACTCCAATAGTCCACCCCACTGTCAAAAACATGTCAATGTCAATGTCAACTGGTCTCATACTGTAGGGCCAATACCGAAAATCGTCAATTGCGGGCATTTTTCTCTGTCACTCTAATTACGCCTTCATTGGAGTAAAAGAGTAAGATCCCCGCAATTTGCGAATTTCGGTTTTCGCAGTAGCCCCTCTGGTCTATTGAAGTTGCTACTTACATGCTACCAAAGAGTATAATAATATATGCATGCTACTTACCACTACTTACGCTACTACGACTACGCTATTCCGCATACTTAGTTATATGTTATGACGTTAGATCTTTAGAGTCAGACCAAGAAAAGTCTGCAGCGGATTTGATAGCCCACGCAGTGCAAGTGTTATTTTAAACGTCAAACTTCTATGAAATTATGACGTATAAATGACACTTCCACTAGATAGCTGAGCTATAACCGCGAAAATCGAAGTTCGCAAATTGCGGGCATCTTTCTCTGTCACTCTAATTACGCCTTTATTGGAGTAAAAGAGAAAGATCCCCGCAATTTGCGAATTTCGGTTTTCGCGGTAGCCCCTCTGGTGCTGGTAATGTTTTGAATGAACCATGAGCTTTATAATTTTAATTTAGTACTGGATTTGTTGTTTATAAAATAAAAATAATACGATACAAATATAATGAAAAAATGAATCTAGTATAAATAGATAAGGCATGAAGGGTGACGGGAAATAAATAATAGTTTCAGTAGGAGTGCCAACGAAAGCGCTATTATTGTTTGTGCTTGTCACAGTCTTATTTTTTTTTTAATTCCCCACCGTAACTTTAGAATGGATTATGGTGGGTAACAAATAAACTCGACCAATCATAGCTCGGAGCTCGGAGTAATTAACAATGGAGCCGCCATTAACAGGCGTTCCCCTCTGTCGAAAATAGGCGGCCAATGGTCAACCACATGTCAACCATATGTATGGACTGACGTTTATCTGACATGACGTACCTATACATTTGATGTGCCCCTCCCCCGCAAAAAACGGCAGACTATTTTGTATCGAAAATTTTAGACATGGCGCATGGTATAATAATATACTCCGCCTGGTACTCCATTCCCGTCTTTTCTAGGTCACCTAACTGACACGGGCTACGTCATCATGCGACAGCGCTATATGATAATATGCGATAGCGCTATATATAGCGGTCATGTTGTTGTGACGTAGGCCCGTGTCACTCTGGGAATGGAAGACCATGTTTTATTAGACTATGACATGGCGTCTCCGTTGGTTATATCCTCTAAGCCCCAGAGGGGCTACCGCAAAAATCGAAGTTCGCAAATTGCGGGCATTTTTCTCTGTCACTCTAATTACGTCTTCATTGGAGTAAAAGAGACAGGTCCCCGCAATTTGCGAATTTCGGTTTTCGCGGTAGCGCCTCAGTACACAATGGGCCATCGCCGGCCACTCCAAGGGACGCATTTATGCGTTAGAGGGAGCAAGTGATATTGCTATCTCATTCTACCGCATGGCTGCGTCCCTTGGAGTGGCCGGCGATGGCCCATTGTGTACTGGGGCCTTAATAGCAAATCTATAGTTAGCAACATTATTGCCATAGACCAAGGGCCCAACGTTTTCTGTTCTCTTTCACGGCGCAGCAACTAGTATTATTTCTCTCTCCTCGCTCTTTTAAAAATGCCGTTTGTCAAAAAAGGACAACCACACTGTTGACAAGATGGACTTCAAATCAAGTGTTGCCTTTTTTGATGCGCCCAGGCTGTGTATGTGTGCGTAAAAGCGTATATGTGTGCTCTTTTAGGGATGTGAAAAGTCGAATTTAATCATGTTATATATCGATAAACGCTACACAGCGGAACGCAATAGCGATTAATTAAAGCTTCAATCTTTTCGTTAAACATAAACATAATTGAAATCCTAATGGATAATGAATATATTATAATATAATAAAATAATTCAATTATTGCGAAACACCTATTTTAGTAGGTATTTATGTATTTTAATTAAATATCTGAACTTTCCCTTGGTTCTCTGCTGGGGCGTGACTATAAAATTGTGATCTGATAACCACAATAAAGAATAAAAGCGTTTTTGTTCATTTTAGGTATCGTTAAACCTTTGAAGTAAAATTAAAATTGCAAGAAATGTCGATAGTTTATCGATATGACTTTATCGACATGGCTACAGCAAGGTGGGCCTCATTGTTAATCGTACACTAAACAAAAGTGGCAACAGTGACAGCTCGCTGAGACGGGATCTCTATATATTAAATCTATGCCATAGACAAACTTTCTTCTTTCATTCAGTTTGTCATTTTATTTTATTATCTGTCATGTATCTGATGAATCATGGCGACTTTTCATTCATTTCATTCGTTACTTTGACTGGACTGGAATACTTCACAGCACATTTAATTTTAAACGTTTTTACAACAATAAGTTGGCTATTGAGGTCAACAAAATGAATTCCGTTTTAAATCCAGAGGCCCCGGAGTTTTATCCTCACTTGACATCAGTTACACAGGTGCGTGTTGCAACAAATTATTTCGACACCTTTTCTTATGACAACAATGTGCATGTGTTTTCTTCTGAGCAATAATAGCAATATCATGTAATCTGGGACGTTGTTCAGGGAAGTCGAATTGAAAGTTAACAGATTTAGCTGTGCATTGGGTTCTGGGTTTTTAGCATTGAAAGTATCGATTTACTAAATACATTTTTGACAAATTTCGTAACTAACATACATCAATTTTAAATTTCGACACTTCTTCACCTCATGATCTTGAACTAACTCTGTGAAGGTGTTTTTTTTGTGTATTCAGATTGCGTAGAATTTCCTTGATCTTACAATGTTCATAGCACTATCAATCAAATTGAGCTATAAGGTTTATGTTATTTTGCATTATTATCATTAGATTCAGTAAATGTAAATATTCTCAAACTACCTGGCTTTATGATTGTCACTTCAGATTTCAGCTCAGTTCAAATATTGTCAAGCTAGCTAGAAATTAACTATGGATAGAATAAATGGTTACTTTATTTATTTTTCTTCTTAAGTTAGGTTGTTTATGTTTATAACATGAATCTAAAAGTACAATACAAAAATATGTACAGAAATTACAAAAAACATATAAACACATAATAATCCAACCTAGGGTGCCGCTAGCAGTCGGGCTATGTTGCATTGCATGATATGAGTTACGGAAAGAGAGACCTAAGCCCTCCTACGTGTACACGCTCAACGCAGCTGGCCAACTTTATTGTTACGTATGCAATAGAGTATTTAGGACCAAGTTCGGCCTGGCCAGCCACATAAGGGCCCACGCTAGACAATGTCCATAATGTTTAATTAGGGTCATCATCATTGAAAATGATGAGGACTATATTATTATTATAGCTTTATTTGCTCAGTGCTTGACATTATTTTATGTTACATTGGTTGCACTTTTGATTGCACTGATCCCTGCTGGGTGAAAGCCTATAATATAGGACTATATATCAGTTATAAACATACCATGAGGGTGTTTGGGTGTAGCAAAATAATAGGTAAAAACTCTTTTACAAATAACAATATTGTTACCGCACCCAAAACCCCGGTGACAAAGCATACACAGTTACACACCCCTTTGGCAAGTGAGGGCTTATATGGACTATTGTTTCTTTTAGACATGCAGATATAATGAGATAGTGCCCCTGCACACATACACTTTTTAACTTTTGAAAGACTTTAATGTTGTTTTTAGTTTAGTAGTTGATTTCTTTGTCGTTTTTTGTTTAATGGTACGAAACCCTTCGTGCGGCGGCCGACTCGCGCTTGGCCGGTTTTTATAATAATTCTTTCTTCATCGTCACCATACCTCATTACAAATGAAGCAGATTCTTCAAGACTTTAACTTTTATGTTTCATATGAATCACCAGCCTTTTCATTATATTTTCAATTATTTTACTCGAGCACCAGTATGTTTACCTTACATTTGTTTATTCAGAGTATTCAGACATTATGCCTGTATGTCATATCTTTTGTTCAGTATATCTTGCTCCTAAACATAATAGATAAAACTGCGCGCTTAAGCCAATTAGCAGGTATCTCAAAACAGAATTTAATGCAAACAAAAAATTAAATTCTTTATTTGTAATTTACAGTAAGTAAAGGAAGTTTGTGTACAAAATACCTTAAGAAGCAGAAGTAAACAACTAACAACAGCAGGTTGCATTACTGTCAGTTTCCAATTTGCTTTGATATTCATTCATGTTGTAAGAAAAACAAAGTTTTTCGTTATCTGCCGCTTAGCTGCCGCCGTACAAATGACTGAACAATGGTAGTCCTTATCCCGTTGCATCAAGGTTTTCGAATGGCCAGTTGACTGTGTCTACAATATTACTGTGACGTTTCAACATTTAACAAACATTTCCATTCCACTTCCTTACCATAGACATCAGATATGATTACATTATTGCCATTATTGGCTTTATTATAATGAAGTAAAGTACAAAATCGTAACGCACTATACCGTTGAAATTGACGGTACCATAAAACCCGACACAAGATTAAACGATCCACTGTTTTGGCAAGGAAATTTACAGTTACGTTATTTGCATATACTAAAATAGTCATTTTAGTTCATTAGGCCACAAGTGTAAGCTTAGCGCGCCATGGCATGAATATGTAATATGTACAACAATACGGCGGCGTCGCAAATGTCTGGATGCGTTGGTAGCATGTCGCTTTATGTCATGTTTTAATTCCCAGTGACATTAACTGCCTAGAGATGCCGTATATGTAGATGTAGTCGGAGACTCTGGAGAGGGGCACGCAGCTTAAAAATTGTTTATAATATACATGATTACTGATATCTCGTTCAAATCGAACGTTTCACAGATTTAATATTATTTATTACGCTAAACTTGTAAAAAATAAACCGGCCAAGTGCGATCGCGCACGAAGGGTTCCGTACCATAATGCAAAAATCGGCAAAAAAAACGAGTCACCCATCCAAGTACTGACCCTGCCCGACGTTGCTTAACTTCGATCAAAAATCACGTTTGTTGTATGGGAGCCCCACTTAAATCTTTATTTTATTCTGTTTTTAGTATTTGTTGTTATAGCGGCAACAGAAATACATCATCTGTGAAAATTTAATTTTCAACTATCACGGTTCGTGAGATACAGCCTGGTGACAGACGGACGGACGGACGGACAGCGGAGTCTTAGTAATAGGGTCCCGTTATACCCTTTGGGTACGGAACCCTAAAAAACAACGTTAAACAAACTGCGTAACCCGGCACACCCAAAAATCTTTCGGAGCTTGTATGATAAATGGCTCATTATCTAATGATTTTAATATATTGCAGGGTGGATACACAAAAGTGAACAAATCCATCAGATCGTCCAATCAGCTACCATCCGGAGCCTCATATGACCTGTTCAAAACATTCACCGACTTCAACGTAGTAGCATGCCAGTTAAGCGAAAATGTTGTTCACCAATCAAATCAAATAATGATCACCGAATTGCCCGCTGTGAAGTTAAAACGGTAAGTCGTTTCATTTAGCGTATAGTTTTTACTATAGTTCGTTTTTTTTAGCATTAGAAAAAAGGTAAACAATCTTGATGTGTCTTTTAATTGAAAAACACGTTTTAAAAATAAGTCACAACAAATATGTAACAATTATGAATCTAATACGATAATTTATATTCTTCTGCTTTCATAAGTAATAGTTACTGATTTTTAAAAAGCGATATTCAATTAAAAGACATATCAAGATCGCTTACCTTCTTTCTAATGCTAAAAAAAAAAAAACTATAGCCTCTGCTTGCGATTTCGTCAGGATAGAATTACTTCCATATCCCACTTCCATAGTAAATTACAACCCTCTCTTTACCTAAGAAATATGTCCCATAGCTCTTATGTCAATGAATTAAGAACTATGGGACATATTTTTGAGTAAGTTGTCTAGATCCATATTTTTACACTTGACTGTACAACAAGGGTAACAATCTAAAAATCTCAAGGTCAATGCTTCTTTAGGGACTCTTCGTATGGCGGTTGTAGGGATTATGTATGTTGAATGTATATCTTAGTGAAAAAAAAAATGGATTCATGTGTACAAACTCAACTTAGGTAATTGTTAGTAGGACGAACTTGACTGAACCGAAAAAGCAGTGTGGGTATTTGCTTAACAATATAGTACCACGAGGGCAATGTTGCGGTCAAAAGCTAATGTATAATTAAATATGCAAGACACTCGACGTCATTACAAGGTCACGTTTTCGTTTGAGTCGGGTTGCATATCATATGATAATAGTATGGAACAATGTCAAGGTCCATGCCCTAAATAGCTGTAGTTCTCAAGCTATTTAGAATTTTATTCTTTCAACAATACATCTCATTATCGTCTGTCTTCCGATGACAAATAGCACTCGCTAATAATCACCGCTTTTAAAAAGCTCGTATATCGTAACATACAAGCTTTCTTTTTAAATTGAAATACGTGCAGGGTGATTTGTTCAGATGTGTCCATATATTTTACCTTACTCCAAAGACACAGATATCAATATCTTTGACGTTTTACACTTAACAATCTAAGTAACGCTTCACTTACCGAACTTTAAACAGAAAAGATGTAACAAGTAGTTAACATTAATATTTACGCAATACTCATTATTAACTCAATCGACCTTATTCCTTAAGCCACAAGGTCCACAGTCCGATGCCGCACATTATACGAGTTCGCAAAACGCCACATGGACAACAAGACAACAGAAACAATGTAAAAACCTTTTCCGTTTTATAAAAACCACCGCAAGGTTGCGACTCGTTCGATTGTCCTCATTTCTCGCGCTATCAATGTCGCTTTATTGTCATTCGGAGTTATCCTTATTTTTGGGCATATAAATAAATTGGCACGGTCAGAGATGGCTTAACGTTTCGTAATAATGCCGTAATTTGATATTAAAAGCATATGTGTAGGTCAACACTTGTTAAATAACTTAATATGCAGGTAAGACCCTGCTAAGTGTTGGTGGCATAGTTAGAGCCCAATGTACTATATTGTATGATTTAAACATGCCCATAATTACCAAGATGCTAAGTTGCCAAGTGTAGGGTTTTTTGTTGGTATCGCCGCCTAACGCACGAAATCTCGCCATTTCCTATTTTTTTCTACCACAATGGGCATGCTCAAGCATGCCAGCTTGATTGTCACGCCAGCAGCCTATGAATGGGTCTATATTGGGTCGCATAATAATTGATTGTCCTAAATTACATTCGGACAATATGTTACGCATAAAACTCATTTCGCATAATTGTTATTGTGCTGAAACTAATAACATTTCTGAAAAATTATAAAACAAACCTAAGCCAACCTACCCTATTTAACGGGTTCCCCTCATCTGGCATATTATTGTTTGTCAGAAATACACTTCGCATAACATGTATCGCAGAAACACTTTTAGTCGAATGATAATTTTGCATAACTATTACTTGCCATTACTATTACTCAAGGACCGGAAAACCCCTCTTTACGCTTAATCCTATCAATTCGGTAACCCAATCGATTCGGTTACCTTATCATTCGGTAACCCTATCATACTGTTACCTGATTGTAATGGTAACCTTATTGAAACGGTAACCCTAACCTTTAACCAGACCAGACCTGGGGCCAATTTTTTATTTGTAGGTTTTTTATTTTTTAGGTAGTTTTAGTTTAGTATTTTTAGTTATTAGTTTAATTAATTTTTGTTCGTCATTATTATTTAGTTTATATTTATATTTAAGTTTAGTTTTTAATTAGTGTTGTTTGTTTACTTCCTTGTTCACCTTTAACCGAGTTAATCTCAAAACCCCATCGCGATAGGGTTTTTGTTAAGGGTTTTTAACAGGTTTTCATTCAGTTATGGTAACCTTTATTATCGGTTGCTTACTGGTTTGCTACATTAAAGTAGTTTTATTGATGTGCCGTCAGAACTAAAAAAAATTGTTTATTTTATTTACTTTATTTATATTTTGTTGATATTATTGACTTTATTTATTTTATTTTATTTATTTATTTAATTTATTTAATTTATTGAATTTATTTATTATTTTAATATTTATTTACTTTATTTTATTTAATTAATTTATTTCATTTATTTAATTTATTTTATTAGTTTAATTTGTTATATTTGTTCATTTTATTTAATTTATTTAATTTAATTAATTTATTTAATTTATTTAATTTATTTAATTTATTTAATTTATTTAATTTATTTAATTTATTTAATTTATTTAATTTATTTAATTTATTTAATTTATTTAATTATTTAATTTATTTAATTTATTTAATTTATTTAATTTATTTAATTTATTTAATTTATTTAATTTATTTAATTTATTTAATTTATTTAATTTATTTAATTTATTTAATTTATTTAATTTATTTAATTTATTTAATTTATTTAATTTATTTAATTTATTTAATTTATTTAATTTATTTAATTTATTTAATTTATTTAATTTATTTAATTTATTTAATTTATTTAATTTATTAATTTGTTTAATTTATTAATTTGTTTAATTTATTAATTTATTTAATTTATTTAATTTATTTAATTCATTTAATTCATTTAATTTATTTATTTTAATTATTTTAGTTATAATATAATAATATTTATAATAAGAACACACCACACAGGTAGGTATAAAGATAAACAAAGGAAAGGCAAAAAAACTTGTTTGTGCTGGAGGCTTCATAGACCGCCCATGCCAACCTCGGTTATTCAATAATAAGTTGAATTTAAGTGTGCGTAAAGATTACAATCGTTTGAACTGGTCAAAAACCTCATAATGAGGTAACTGAATAGACTGGGTTTTTATTTCGGTTACCGGTAACAGAGGTTAACTCGATCTGATACGGTTACCGAATCAAAGTGTTACCTTATTAAGCGGTTACCGTTATGGTAGGGGTTTTTATAAACACCTCTAAAATAACCCTATGAAAAACCCCGGTTAAGGTAACCGGTTCCTGTCCCTGCTATTACTACGCATACAATACATTTTGCAGCATATTATTTAGCAGAAGATTACTTTCACCGACTTTAGTTTAGCATAATTTTATGTACCATAATTATCCTGCAGCATACTCTTATTATGGCATAGTGATATTTTCTGTTATTAGCAGAAAAGTGGGTTAAGTTAAGTAAGAACCGCGACCCCCACAAAATTGAACCTGTGCCAGAAAAGAAAGTTATATTAGGTTGGAACTGCGGCCTCCTATAAAACCAACGGCTGCCGGAAAAGTAGGTTAGGTTAGGTTAAAACTGCGACCCCCTACAAAAACGAACAGCTGCCAGAAAAGTAGGTTAGGTTAGAACTGCGACCTCATACGAAAACGAACACATGCCAGAAAAATAGATTAGATTAGAGCAGCGGTCGGCAACCTTTTAGCAGCCAAGCGCCAATAGTAGTTAACGGAGGTGACGCGGGCCGTACTTTGTTAATATTTATGACTTTATGAGACATTGTCGTTTGTCACTATTACATACAAAACAGCCAAGGCGCCTCTCGGGCCGCAAGTGACAGTTTCGCGAGCCGCATGCGGCCCGCGGGCCGCAGGTTGCCGACCGCAGCGTTAGAGCATAACATTAAGATAGGTACCTATCATTAAATTATGAAATTTATTTCATAATCTATTATCCGACGGACTTTATAGTTACTGATTATTTTACCGTATAAACACACTTTAAAAACAAGAAAACAGCAATTCCATCATAACTCTATCCGTCTATATATTACCTCTTCACGCTTAAACCGCTAAAATGATTTACGAGTAGATGGAATTTGGGTCTGCAGATAGTTTGTGACTCGTGGAAGGACAAAGGGTAGTTTTATTAAATCTTTAACACCATTCCTCGTAGACGAAGACTCAACTTGATAACTTTATGCCACCTAAATATTATGCAATACGTTAATCTGGGAAAACAATATTCGCTTAAACGACTATTATTAACATCAAAAGTATGCCAACACATGGTTCTGGATTTTAAAACTCTGCGAAATGATTGTATGCTAAATGATATATGCGAAAGGTAATTCTGCCAAACGACATTTCTGCCAAGTAACATTATGCTATACAAAAATATGTCAAAAAGCTTTCTGCAACACATTAGTAAACCCTATTTTACACAACCTATGCAAAATATCTTTGTTCAGCTGGAGAAAAATTATGCGAAATAATTTTATGCGTAACATTACATTAGGACAATCAATTATTATACGACGAGATCGGCACCCCCTATGAATGCTTGCAAATCCTGTAGTGTACTAATTCATCACAAGTGTAATAATTCATATCTATTTAATATACAATATACCAAAAACGCTTATTTTGTTGTAGAATCGACATCGAATACAACACTGACAAAGTGACAGACGCCAATGACAGTATGCTGGACAGAGTGAACATAAACATGGACACGCTGACGGGCGTGAACAAGCCCAGCGAGAAGTTCACCGCGTCGGTGCGCCCGGGTGCTGCCGTCTCCTCCTGGAACCACTCGCCCGTCATCGCCAAGATACAGGTACGAACACTATCCTACACCACAGTGTAAAAAGTAAGATGTTTGCGTAAATGCCGACACCGCAACACAGTAGGGTTATCACAGACTTTTACACAACTGGTCAAAATAATATGTGACAGTTAATAAGACACGCTAGCCCTGTAAGTAGCACCGAGCTACTAATAATGGCGATGTATGCAGCTCGGGTGCGCGCGACCCACCTCTCGCACCCCGCACGATTGCCCTGTCTAGACGGCCTCGTCGAATGACTGTATTGTTTTATAGACTGTGCCTAGACTAAGGTCTGAAGCATGGTATAATAATATACTCCGCCTGGTACTCTCTTCCGAGATTCGCGAATGACCTAACTGACACAGGCCTACGTCATCATGCTGTTTACAGGTTCTCAAACTTTAAAAAGTGGGAGAATTTTAACCAACGGTGAAAATTATAATAACGGCATTAATTTTAAGTTATTCATGTAGAAACATAGTAAAGTAAAACAAATCTAATGTATTAAATTTTATTATATATTAAATTAAACGTCTGAAATTTCTTTCGTGAATCGGAAGATATTACTAACGAATAATTAAAAATGACGTGTTATTGTAAAATTTAAGATAAAATACATATAAATGAAAATTATAAAATTATAAAGAAACATTTTAACTTATTAACCATAGGTATAATGTACCCATGTAACATGTTATGTTGAAATAAAGTGGCAATGTTATTGTGACGTAGGCCTGTGTCACTCTGGGAAGAGAAGACCATGTTTTATTAGACCATGGTCTGAAGCTACGCACTACGAGTAGTATATCTTACATCAGAAATATGTATAACAATTCACAATACCAAACAGGACGGTCGTATGCAGTTTGAGTTGTGTAATTGCTGTGGTTTTCAAGTTCGGTGGTAACGCAAATGCAGACCTTAAAAAACAATGGAGCAGAGTGAACAGTGTTCACGCTACCTGAAGTAAAACTTGACTAATAAATTAGACTCGTTATAATTTGCTTGTCGATTTATTACATGTGTAAATTGCTTTGCGTGTTCATTTAATCTAGGTATTTCTAGTTGAATTTAGTGGGAAAGAAACGTATATTAATATATTAACAAAACGCAATATCAAGTCCAATGTTAACCAATTTTAAAAAGGCAGTATGTTTTTTATTCATTTAATTACGTACGTCGTCGACTGCCGTGCGTTTCGAGTCTAAATTAAGACAGCTAGACATAATGCTTTTGGTAAGTTCCTCATTGTACATTTATAATTTTCATAAAATGGCCTAAAATATTGTAACTAGCCATATGCCTATTACATAGTATTAAGCTCATTTATCAATATAAAACTTACATTTATAGCAGAGAAGGGAAGCTCATCTGATAGGTCCTTGCCGGCCGTGTGTTTACGTTCATGATTTTGATTGAATTTCTAAACAATGGTAACTCGAAGCACTTGATTTCATAGTCTAGTCTTTATCACATGTATCCCACGATTAAATTAATTGCTAATTAACTTAGGAAATACAAAATAACAAGATTTTTTTTGTAAGATTGGCTTTTGCTGCCAGGGCACTTTGCCAACGTCAAGTTTCTTTAAAAGGTTAAACTGCAGAGTGCACCTACAATTTAGCCCAGAATTTAGGATTTAGAAAATTATATATTTAATATAGCTTAAATAATAATAAATTACCAATAAACACATATAGCTGTATACATACCAAATATTTATAGACTTATATTATTTTTATCTAGGAAGTATGCCAGAAGTTTTAATACATTGGGTTCAGGACTAGCGAGAAGAGATTTTACGTTACAGGGGAGGGAGATTTTGAATTTGGCTAAGAGTTCGTATAAGGAAAGACTGTTTAACGGACATTCGAAAAAGATATGTTCGATTGTGCCTACGCCATAACCGCATTGGCATTCCGGGCTACCTTTTACCTTTATCTTGAATAGAAACTCCGGAGAACACACATGACGCAGTCTAAGGCGAATCAGACTACTCGTTACTTTCTTTTTAAACTTAAATTTGAAAAACCAAGGTTTAGAATATTTTTTTTGTTGAATTTGAAAGAACTGTAAATTATTATTAATAACCCAAAGATCAGACCAATCAGAAAGCAGCTATGATAATTCCGATTTTTTGTTTAAAATACTACGCGAATTCCATTGTACTGCCGTACACATCTTGAAGTCTTTTATTTAGGATTACACACAGGGATTCAATTTTGGAAGCAGCGTGTTACGGTAAATTGTCTAGACTAAGAAGCATCAAAAGGGAAGATAGAAGGGAGTCAAGGACCTTGTCATTTAGTTGCGCATTCCCATTCCCACTGACTTGGGGTTGGCGGATAGGCGGGGAAAAAGAAGAGTTGGCGTTGTCAGAGTGATTCCCTAAGTCTGCATTCGACTTTTCGCGGAGAGCATAACCATTTTGTGGATCAGGGATTCTGTAACTATTTATTATTGATTGGTGGGCTACCTTGTCTTATCCCGGATGGAGAGGAGCCCTGGGTTTCCTGGTGATAGCAATGGTTTTCTTGTAAGATGATGTAGCAGCAGATTCAGCAATTTCAGCGTAGGATCGTTTTGATGAGGGGAAGAGATGGGAGACTTCGCTAAATGATATAGCCTCCTCCGACATAGCAGTCTTGATTTTATGTTGCCCATCGTATTCCGGACATTTTTTATCGTCAGCTGGATGGGCACCAGAGCCGAAAAGGCAAACTACATCATTAAATGAAGTACACTGCGAGCGTAGGTGTGGCTGGCTGCATTTTGAACAGCGTGGCTGAGATCTGCAGTGAGCCATAACATGGTCATACCTGCAGCATTGCCGGCATTGAATTACCGGCAAATTGTACTTTTCAGTAAGAAAAGAGTTGTGAAATAGGAACACTCTTTGAGGTATTTTTTGCCCATCGATAGTTAAAGCCACTGTCTCCGTGGGAACCCATTCGTGACCTTCACCTACCTTCTTTTTTGCATTGAGGCGTCTTACTTTAATAATCTTACCAAATCCATCAGGCGTTACCCGCTACTACTTCTTCATTGCTCAGATCCTTGGAAACATTTCGAATGATAAACATTCTTGCCACGTTGAAAGTCGGGATAAAAGCAAGGTAACGCGAGTTCTCTTTATTAACTGTCTCTAGGAACCTGTTAGCAGAAAGACCGTTAACAAAGTCAAGGCTTAACCGATTCCTGCCTATCTTACGAATTCCCCCCTCGAGCAAACCTTTAACATTATTAGAACACAA
Source organism: Cydia splendana (assembly GCF_910591565.1). Classification (NCBI taxonomy): domain Eukaryota; kingdom Metazoa; phylum Arthropoda; class Insecta; order Lepidoptera; family Tortricidae; genus Cydia; species Cydia splendana. Next base: position 40,973,225 of record NC_085987.1, on the reverse strand, counting down.
ATACTGCCCAAATTTCACGGGGTGTAGTGAAATATCATGTGCATTATCAGAAGATGGATCTGGCTTCATCTGTACGTGAATCACATACGGACCAATGTCCGATTGGGTGTAGCACTGCCTACCAATGGGGGGCGATGCTGACGCTTGAATCTTCGTTGGTTGAGTTACTTTTGTTTTCTCAGGAATGTCACTCGGGGTCTCTTTTAAATTAATCGCAGGTCTTTTGAGAGATGAGGATTTAGCTAAAACGTACTCTTCTTCCATATCAGGAGATATTGATGCTACGCGATCTACCGCCGGAGGACGTAGCGGGGAGTTTAACTCCATCGTAAGATTATCGGCCGGCCTGGGTAATGGGTTAGAAGAACCCATCACTCTGCCGGCCATATGAGGACGAACTGAACCCAACAAATGTAATATATATATATATATATATACAGTGTGTTTTTTTTAAGTGGGACAGTATGGGGAAATCCCAAAGTATAAGAGATACAGGGAAACTGTCTTAGGAAACATTAGGTACTTTTTTGTGAAAAAAAAAATGGTATAGTCAAAATTTTGGTCAAGTGTGAGTTGTCCCTAAAAATGATTAATTTTGATGAAATTTTTTTTTGACGCACATCTACTCAGTTTCATGAGGGGATCATTTTATTGTATGGGAAGAAAAAAATCGGGACAGCAGAAGTTAGTCAAATTTAAGAAAATCGTTTTCATTTTTACAACCCGTGTAAATTGAAAACCACTGCCCACTGCAAGGTTTTTATTTAAAAAATATTGCCTATTCCAGTTTTACATTTGAATTTGGAACACTTTATTTGGTTTAAAAAGGATTAAAATACTTTAAGATATTCTTACGCGAGCCTTACCTTACAAATCTAATTTAAAAAAAAAAACAAATTTTAAATTTGGAACTTCTTGAAACAAACAGTATTTTACTTGATATTTCATTGTTTAAAGTTAACATTATGTTAAGTTTTCGTCATGGAATTACCAAACTCGCATAAAGTAGATTTAATTGAAGCGTATTTTGTAAATTATCGTAGCTCTGTGAATGCGTTACAGTGGTATCGGGAACGTTATCCGGACCGCGATCAACCGGACCGCAAAATTTTTGACAAACTGGTGAAAAATTTAAGAAAGGGAGGCTGTTTTAAATTAAAACGGAAGAGACGAGCCACAGTAATAAATGAATTTACAACTATCGCAATCTTAGGATATTTTGAAGCCTACCCAAAAGCCTCATTGAGGGAAGCTGCTAACACTATCGGTGTGCATAAATCTACAGTACGAAAGGTATTGAAGGCTTACAAGTACAAGTGTTACATAGAAGGTCATCTTGTACAAGCATTGCTTCCAGGAGACACTGACCGGAGATTAGCATTTTGCCAGTGGTTTGTAGCATGCTCGATTAGAAACCCGTCTTTTCCAAGCCGGATTATTTGGACAGATGAATGCAATTTTTCAAACAATGGCATGTACAATAGAAAAAATAATCATTTTTGGGCACGTACAAACCCCTTCCGAACTACGGCAACCCATAACCAGGTCCGCTTTTCCTTTAATTGTTGGTGTGCAATATTAGATAATAAAATCTTTGCCATTAAAATTTACCATGGAACATTGAATAGTCAAAAATATCAGGAAATATTAAACATGGCTGTGGATTTAGTAGATATGGCAATTCCATTAAATAATTTGAATAATATCATCTACCAACAAGACGGCGCCCCTGCTCACAATAGTATCGCTACGAAACAGTTTTTAAATGAACATTTTCTTGATCGCTGGATGGGCACAAATGGCCCTATTAAATGGCCACCACGTTCACCCGATTTAACACCGTTGGATTTTTTCATTTGGGGGTACCTTAAAGGTCGAATTTATGCAGATACTTACAACTCGGTACAAGAGTTAAAAGACGCAGTGCATTATCATTTGAACAACATACATCACAACGCCTTGTCTAAAGCTACCAGAGGTGTTCTGAAACGCGCTCGTGCCTGCATTCGACAAGAGGGAGGCCACTTTGAACATTTACTTTAATGTAAAATTATTTTATTAAATTTACCTAACTTCTGCTGTCCCGATTTTTTTCTTCCCATACAATAAAATGATCCCCTCATGAAACTGAGTAGATGTGCGTCAAAAAAAAATTTCATCAAAATTAATCATTTTTAGGGACAACTCACACTTGACCAAAATTTTGACTATACCAATTTTTTTTTCACAAAAAAGTACCTAATGTTTCCTAAGACAGTTTCCCTGTATCTCTTATACTTTAGGATTTCCCCATACTGTCCCACTTAAAAAAAACACACTGTATATATATATATATATATATATATATATATATATATAATAATTGGGCAAATAAATAAAGTAATATTTGCATTAAATCTGTCCCTAAAATTAATAAAATATAAAATTTGGGCCGAGAAAATTCTGAAACGTCACTACCCGTCCCGCACTCCAAATTCCCAATTTCCAACAAGGATTTGTTTAGGAAAACATTTGACAGTAAGACAGGTTGTTGACTTTGATAGGTGAACAGGCGCGTTGACGTTTTGATAAGGTTTTAAAAAGTAAAATCCAAAAAGCATGAGAAAGTTTAAAAATACAATAATTTATTTTTAATGGTTGATATATATTTTAATACATTATGTTAAAAATAAACAAGAAATATTTCGATACAGACGGGAAACTTGGAATCATAAGGGGACAATTGCTTACACTTTCGTATTTCACAAACATGGATTGAAGAACTTTACTTCGAAGAGGATTATGTCGTTATTTTTATGACTCCATTGGTAGCCTTAACCTTTCTAGTATTAAAAGATTATGATATGAGTATTAATATGCAGGGAATAAGCGTTTTCGGATAGCAAACAAACGAGGATATATGACTTTTCTTCTTGACGTGTTGAAACTGGCTTGTCGCTAGAAGCAGTAGTATATAAGTTTGAGCAGGCATTGTTTGCGGATTATTCATTCTCTGATCTTCGACTAACAGTGTCTCTGGCTTAGGGCACACCCCGGACACTGGCGATCAAATGTATGAAACAAACGCGTTCCTACGCACACAGTCTAAGCTCGTGTAGGTGAACGCGTACCATGCTTGTGTGAGTGAGATAAGACGTGCTAGGGTTCTCGCCATTTTGTTGACAAGTTCGATGACCTCAATGACCCAAAACTCATTGCGCGAATTAGGAAGAAATAAGAATCATATTATGCTGTAAGGTGGGTATCTAAGCTCGATTTATACAATAGTTTCCTATTTTGAATCAGTATAAACGAAGTACCAAAATTTTTGTAAGGAAATTCAGGCCACCAAAATATTACGTATTGAAAACATGATTTTTTTGTTCATATAGATATTGTGTTGTTTTCAGTGTGATCTGATAGGTTTAGGTCTAAAACAGATAGGTTAAGAGCGCTCTTACAAGAAAAGTCGAAATAATGCAAAATTGATGATACTAGTCGACAAAATTCAGGACTTTGCGCTCATTATTAGATACAATGAGTACTTGTTCCAGTAAAAGCGTCTTCTTATCTTTATAAATATCGTTGTAAATATTAGAAAAAGGACTTATTAAATTAGTAATGATTTTTTTTCTGATGGTCGTTTCCGAAAAACCCCGTGAAGCACTGAATGGCGAGCTCTTATTTGGAAATGTTGAGAATTTTACTCTGCTAAACCTGGCTATTTTGTATTACTAATACCCTGTACTTTAGGCATATCAAACTATATTTTTCCTACATACCTTTGAGAAAGAGAAAATCAAAGTAAAACGAACTCGATTTTCTCTCCGAAACAAGTGTCAATTCCTACGAAAATCTACTTAATATCGAAGTCATTTTCATACTCAAGCAATCTGCAACGTTTGCTTATACTGTTGGTATACATTAGTGTTTATGAAATTCTACTATAATTTTTTGGCAATTTTTTGAAAACTACTCTATATTACCGATGACGCGCGCTGCGCCAGCTCAGTGCCGCGGCAGAGCTTGTAGAGGCAGGACGTGTGTCGGTCGGCTCCGCACATTTTCAACGGCGACGACGAGGTTTTTTATCATTGTGTGCGGCGGGCGCCGTGTAAAACGCTATACTGTGTGCGTGTAAACCGCAACGAGAGACTTTGATCCTAGCACTGTTTTTATAGTATTATAATTTATAATGGTACAGTTTAATAAACTACCGGACAGGATTAAAAATATTTGAAACGACCTGACATTCTATATGTATTTATTTGACTCAAGATAGTACTCAGGGTCTGATGATGGAGCCGGAAGGTGGTCACCGGTACCAATCAACCATGCAACTAAACCACTTCGTGTTTAGGCTCGTTTTATTCATCTCAACAAGATCTTTGACACAAGATAGTACTCAGGGTCTGATGATGGAGCCGGAAGGTGGTCACCGGTACCAATCAACCATGCAACTAAACCACTTCGTGTTTGGGCTCGTTTGATTCGGCTCAACAAGATCTTTGACTTAAGATAGTACTCAGGGTCTGATGATGGAGCCGGAAGGTGGTCACCAGTACCAATCAACAATGCAACTAAACCACTTCGTGTTTAGGCTCGTTTTATTCGTCTCAACAAGATCTTTGACTTAAGATAGTACTCAGGGTCTGATGATGGAGCCGGAAGGTGGTCACCGGTACCAATCAACCATGCAACTAAACCACTTCGTGTTTGGGCTCGTTTGATTCGTCTCAACAAGATCTTTGGCACAAGATAATACTCAGGGTCTGATGATGGAGCCGGAAGGTGGTCTCCGGTACCAATCAACCATGCAACTAAACCACTTCGTGTTTAGGCTCGTTTGATTCGTCTCAACAAGATCTTTGACACAAGATAGTACTCAGGGTCTGATGATGGAGCCGGCAGGTGGTCACCGGTACCAATCAACCATGCCACTAAACCACTTCGTGTTTAGGCTCGTTTTATTCGTTTCTATAAGATCTTTGACACAAGATAGTACTCAGGGTCTGATGTTGGAGCCGGAAGGTGGTCACCGGTACCAATCAACCATGCAACTAAACCACTTCGTGTTTAGGCTCGTTTGATTCGTCTCAACAAGACCTTAGACACAAGATAGTACTCAGGATCTGATGATGGAGCTGGAAGGTGGCCACGGGTACCAGTCTACCATGTAACTGAACCACTTCGTGTTTGGGCTCGTTTGATTTGTCGCAACAAGATCTTTGACACAAGGTAGTACTGAGGGTCTGATGATGGATCCGGAAGGTGGTGACCGGTACCAATCAACCATGCAACTAAACCACTTCGTGTTTGGCTTCGTTCGATTCGTCGCAACAAAATCTTTGACACAAGTTAGTACTCAGGGTCTGATGATGGAGCTGGACTGTGGCCACGGGTACCAGTCTACCATGTAACTGAACCACTTCGTGTTTGGGCTCGTTTGATTTGTCGCAACAAGATCTTTGACATAAGGTAGTACTGAGGGTCTGATGATGGATCCGGAAGGTGGTCACCGGTACCAATCAACCATGCAACTAAACCACTTCGTGTTTGGCTTCGTTCGATTCGTCGCAACAAGATCTTTGACACAAGTTAGTACTCAGGGTCTGATGATGGAGCTGGACTGTGGCCACGGGTACCAGTCTACCATGTAACTGAACCACTTCGTGTTTGGGCTCGATTGATTCCTCGCAATAAGATGTTTGAGACAAGATACTACTCAGGGCCTGATGATGGAGCTGATGATGATTGACAGGTACCCGTCGCCACCTTCGCGCTCCATCATCAGACCCTGAGTACTACCTTGTGTCAAAGATCTTGTTGAGATGAATAAAACGTGCCTAAACACGAAATGGTTTAGTTGCATGGTTGATTGGTACCGGTGACCACCTTCCGGCTCCAACATCAGACCCTGAGTACTATCTTGTGTCAAAGATCTTGTTGAAACGAATAAAACGAGCCTAAACACGAAGTGGTTTAGTTGCATGGTTGATTGGTACCGGTGACCACCTTCCAGCTCCATCATCAGACTCTGAGTATCACCTAGTGTCAAAGATCTTGTTGAGACGAATCAAACGATCCTAAACACGATGTGGTTTAGTTGCATGGTTGATTGGTAATGGTACCTTCCAGCTCCATCATCAGACCCTGAGTACTGTCTTGTCTCAAAGATCTTGTTGAGACGAATCAAACGAGCCCAAACACGAAGTTGTTTAGTTACATGATAGACTGGTACCCGTGGCCACCTTCCAGCTCCATCATCAGACCCTGTGTATCTTCAGTGTCAAAGATCTTGTTGAGACGAATCAAACGAGCCTAATCATGTTACTACATGGTTGATTGGTATCCGTGACCACCTTAATCATCATCAGATCCTCAGTACCAGTTCGTTTTTAAACCCTCGTTGATACAAACTTTACAACCTATAGGTACCAAATGCAATGACGAAACATGTAAATAAGCGAGTAGGTACCTATAATTTCTTTCGAGTAATATACCTTCATAAGTACGAGTATGGGGCTATTCATAAATTACGTCGTTTCAAATGGGAGGAGTGGGGGGGGGGGGGGGTCTGGACATCGGATGATGGTAACATGACGTAGGAGGAAACAGATTCATCCGAAGCTTGATTTTTGGATGATTTGAGGGGTGGGGGGGTCAAAAATCGTCAAAAATAGATGACGTAATTTATGAACAGCCCCTATGTACATTTGCACTGCATTTAGTATTTTCGTACTTACCAAATAACAGTTTTAGAACTTTAAAAGATAAGTACAGTTAGTGTTGTTATGGTTGATTTCAATATGCTTCGCGAAGGATCAAGAATGTTTAATCCATCATTGTAGTGCGAGTGTGGTAGAAGGGATCGGCGTACTGAGCTCGCACGGCCTGCCGCAGCGCGTAAAATACCTAAACTCGCTCAACGCCGAAATGTAATAGCGCTCTTAAAAGAAATACTAAACATAAGTACCTATTGTAAGTTGGTATTCTACTAAAACATAAAACACTTTAAAAATAACTGGGTATGTACTTGCCTTGATTCATACAATGGGAATCTGTGGAACTTTCTTTTAGTTTTGTCGTTTATAGAGCTTAAACAACCGTACACAGCACAACACACGCCCATTACAAAAGGATTTGTAAATATTTGTTTAATATTTTACGTGGCCTCCGCTCTGCGCACCGCGTCGTCGCGTCCTTGCCAGCCGGTAACTGAGAGGTAACCGAGAGCGGGTGGGCGGCACTTTCAACGGGAGGCAGGGAGTGTCCATACTGTACGTTAGTACTATTTATTATACTGTGCTTAGGGCGTACATAATACGGGTAGGTGGAGTTTCTCTGCTACTTTTTCTGTGTTTGGGTTTGCCTGGAATTATCCTGCTAAATTTAAACTTAGAATTTGTGTCTGTGTTTGGTCTTATGGTAAAATATTGTCGTAACGCTAAACTTAGATTATTGTGGAGATTCTTTGCTTACCTGTATGTGTTTCATTTGTCGTGAAGTTTTCTACATTGTATTTCTGGATTCAGCTTTGGGGAACGATACCGTTACAAAGCGAGGATTCAGAATAGCAGTGATTAAGGGAATTTCATGATTTTGTTTTATTTTTCGTGGGGTTCTTTTGTGAAAGTAAACTTAGATATTCTCGTACCTTTCATAAGGTGTCTTTTTGTTATTTTTAAAGCCAGATCATTATTTGGACTGACAGTTTGTCCAGCTAAGCATTCACTCCGCCTAACGGTGGCAATGGATTGGATGGTTAGGAGTCTTTTGCTCCGAGTTTGAGAGGACTTGGCACCGGCTTTTATAACTACATAAGCGGTGAAATATCTCCCTGGTCTCAAGGTGCAACTGCTTAGATGAATTTGGGTTAAAAATTTTGTGCGGTAAGGTGTTTAATCGTCTAAATCTACTAAAAAGGTAATATTTTCATTTTAACTATCAAAATTCTGGTCTTCTGGACTAGAAATGAAGTACTTGTATTGTAATCAGGTTTCTAAGGTATTTACAAAACAAATTCCTTAATATCAAGCTGGGTTTAAGAACACAGACTTTTCTGAGATAGACAATCGAAGAATGGTCTGTTTTAGGGAACCTTTAGCAGGCAAAGTTGATAATCTTAGTCGTATAAAACTTAATATTTAACAAATAAACTTAGTACTTCGTTTATACATCTAAAAAATCAGAAATACAGTTTATACTTTTAGTTCTGGGAAATGGGATTAAAGGATTAGTATCCTTAGCTTTAGAATATAAAAAAAGATAAGTAATTTTGATGACTGATGCATACTTTGACACTTCTTTTCATCGTCATCTAGGTACGCTTAGGTTGCGAAGTGTTGGTCATAGCCCTTCCGGCTAAAATGGCAGGGCAGGTGTTCCGATTGATACTTGCAAATCGGACTAAGAGCTTCCAAACCTGCATCTGGTGTAGAAGTCAGCAGCACGTGTGATTTATTCACACATCGTTTAGAAGATGATAGTTAATTTTAATTAACCTTAAAATGCTAGGGAGTAATGGGGCTTATGTCAGGAGTGCTGCTTCTATATTACCCCGGAAGCTTAATAGGTGTAGCAGGATTCTATCAACAAATATTTTATATATTTATTTCATCATATATGCTGCATACCTCAATATCATTCTAGGTTTGGGATTATTAATGACACTTACATTACGCCATAAAACTCGTATTTCCTATAATTAACTTAAATCGTTTCATCCTATTTCTTAGCTACGTATTGAATTATTTTAGTATTTTAGATATTCGTTCATTAAAATCTAGGTAGGTAATAATATCTAAAACCAGAGTTCCAAATTTAGCTTTAGGTACTCATTAAAGAACCTAGGCTTCCGCGGTCCACTTCGAGGGTTCCTAACTGTTAACTAGACGATCACAAAGCCAAATTTTAGGGGTAGTTATTAAGGGGGGGTTTATCTATTAATTTATATATTTGGGGGTGAGTACAATATACAGCAAACATCACTATAATTACCAATCTTTCCATATTACAAAGTTATTTAGATACTATAAAATCATCATATATATAAACTGATAGCTGGTGTTGACTATATTATGTATTATCAACGTCGGGCATTATATGCTATTGCAATCCCGACATCCAATCTTCCAATTGCGACCCCTTCGTGCTGCACACCCAAGCCCTAGAGCTGCACACTGTTAAATCTACATGAGGCAAAAGACACATTATCCCGTTATCTGTTGCCACCAGCCTGTTGACTCTTATCACCGTGTTTACAGTTTCAAGGTGACGTCCATTTATGTTATGTAAACATAAAGGCTTCGGGCAATGAAATTTGACTAAGTTTTGCCTGAAACTGGTTTCTTTGGTTGATGACAGTCGCTTCCGATATACAAAAACTGTATCATTGGCTAATTAGCCAACCAGCGGGCTCAGCACGGTTCCATTTTTATCGACTATCACTATGCGCGTCCCTTTCGCACTTACATACTTGTTAGAACGTGACAGGCATGGTGACAAGGGATAAAAACGCGACCGTGCTAAGCCGCCAGAGCATCATTTTATCCTGACCAATTGGTCAGGATAAAATGATGCTCTGATGTTACAGTCCATAAGAAAGTTCGCGAGGCATTCTAATTTTTCTAAGCATAATTATGAAGAGAGTAAGGCGTGTGCAGGTCGATTTGGACACCTAGCCCGCTTAGTTACTGCCGCGGTTTATCATATACAGCACTGTACAGTCAGCAGCAGAAGTTGCTAAGCGGGCCAGGTGTTCAAAATGATCTTGACGCGACTTTATTGGTAAGAGAATAAGAGCGTGTCAAGGTAATTTTGAACAACTCGCCCGCTTAGCCACTTCTGCTGCTGACTGTACAGCAGTTTGCCATCTCGAGTACGCGAAGTCTACCCATCTCAACTCAAGGAAAGGAACGGTCACATAGCCTCTCTCTGTCACAATTCTCCCTCGCTATCGCCTAATGCACGCAACGCGACTGTTGTCTTCATCCATTTTACTGTTCCCAATATTTACTAATTTCCATGTATGTATACATAAACTAATATTTAACACCATATGTTGTTAAATCGGCTAAAATAGAATGCCTATAATGACATATATACAAGTCGATTCACAAGAACTCCCAGCTAGCTCTGGTGTCCTATTGGACTATATTTAGTCCTCCAAACTTATTCCAAGATATATAATAATATACCTACCTTGCAAATAATATGTATATTGCTATAAAATAGTATATAAATTGTCATTATACCAAATTAGAAACTCTTTAGTTCAACGTAGTCATACATAATACTTTCACAGTGTGTTATTACACCGCACAGCGAATCTATTGAATGCATCGCGAGTTGTTACGATTCCGATAAATAATTTATTTGTATTATGAGGACTACATTTCCTTTTACCCGCACGGCTGCCTCTGAAAATATAAAGACAATGGTTTTATAAAAGCCAGTAAACGCTTATTACTTCTATTTTATAGTTATTTGGTTATCATTGATATGTGACGCGATAATAATGCTTGCGCTAAATTTAAGAAGAGCGTAAGTGCATGCTTATATTAAGGCCAAAGCGTCGTGTTTGTTATAAGACCTAGGACGTAGACAGTAGTTCTACTTACCACTATCTATGTGAGCCAATGACAAGGAAATAAGTAGGCTATATTTTGTATTGTTTTTATTACATGAATAATAAAAAATAACTTGGCACTACTGAATATGATGCAGTGAGAATCTGATGTCAGTAGTTAAGAGGTAGTGGGTTTGATTCCCAGCTGCGGCAGACTTCACCGTGATGTATCTATAAATCTAAAGTTTATACTTTTAGTATGTATGCTTGTTTACAACAATTACGTTACAAATTATCGTAAATGCTTTCGATATTTCCTGCTCTAATTCTTGGATTGACTTTATGATGTTTTATGATGGTATAAAGGTTATTAGGATGGCGAATGATCTCATTGTATTATCTATTATAATAATTCTATTATAAAGAATGCTTGAATACCGCAATGTGGCGTAGTTCGCGTGCGAGTTCTTGAACCGATACAAGTCGTATGTACGAGTAACTGAAGAAAATCATTGCTTCAAAACATGCACCAAAGAGGTTTATTGACTTAAAAATGGTTGTCTTCTGGTACCGATATACTCATTCGTGAAATAAAAGTATTTAAGTATCCCGTTGACCACCAGCGCTCTGTCAGTGGCGTGCCTAGGGTTTTGGAGTAGGGCAAGCCGAAAGATATGTTTTCGTAATAACTGTCCAATCTTCACTCTTCGGACTCAAATGCATTCTGCTAACGTGTGGAGGCGAGCTAATAATAGCGCACTGAGGGCATACTATTACTAGATAGAATATTACAAACATATCAGCAATTGCTTACCCCCGGTGGCTTTGATAAAAGCCGTTTAATTTATTTAAGTGAATTTCATTTGTATATACAATATTAACAAATTTACACGATAATAATTTACATACAGTTGTGCTGTGCGGTTAGAACAATCTTTTTGTTAGACAAATAGCTCGAGCTTGGTTTGTCGCTTTGAACATGTTTTTCTAGAACGCCGTCATATTTTGATAGCAACGATACAAGTTCCAAAAAATTGCCCCTATTTAATGAAGTGTTTGACTCATCGTGTCCTCTAAAAGGAAGTTCTTGCTGTGTTAAATGGCACACAATATCGACTAACCTCTGAAAAACACTACGATTATTGTCAACACGCTTGTTATGATTTGATATTTCTTCTGATAATTGGCGCGACAAAGAGGCCTCGTCCTTTGTTTCCCAAAATTGCTAAAAGAAATCACTGCACACATATGTTTACCGGAATTCATGTGCCTCTTTATCGCTCCAGATAAATTATTTAAATCGTTATAGCCAGAAGTATTCCAAACGTTAATGTCGTTCGAAAAAAATATGCAACACCAGCAATACATCTTATTTGTATGGGAACAACCAACAATCCAATGAGTTTTGTAGACGGCCCTACAGATATTTCTCTGACGCGACTGACTTGACTGAGAAATACACAAGTCGGGTGTTGGTTTTGCCGCGGAAATTATGTCCCGTTTTTCGACAAAGGTCAAAGACTTTACCTTGTTTTGGTTGACTAAAACGTGGACGCATTTCAAACCGTCACAAGGAACCACTTCTTGATCCATTGTTAACACTTATTAAACTAAACGCCACAACAATGAACAAATCCACATTCACTATTTAATCAAATTCACTTAAACAAACTTTCGTTACTTTCGTCTCGACCACTGACTCGGCTCGACTAAATAAGTAATAATACACTTGAAGTAAACGCGAACGCGCGCTCGTTCGAACTTATGCAGCTTACTTCACTCCAAACAAAAGCCGAGCTTAAATCGCCTTATAAAATTGCTATACATACCAACAAATAGTTACATCGTTCTTTGGCGGTTTGTAGGCTGATAGTGCCCAGAGCGGGACGAAAAAGCAAGCACGGTTGCAAGCTAACGAGTGCGAGTACGAGCAGGATAGCTAGAACATCCTACGCCTGTTTTGTTTCGCGCGGACGGGACGCCACGCCGCGGCAAAATTTTGCAACACGCTCGTGCCGCGGTTCGAGGCCGCTGTGGCTTGAATTTAATAATAAGGGGTTCGTTTGGCGCGCGATTTTAAAATAATCTTTATTGATCTTATCACTACGTAATTTCGGTAAGGCAATTAGTTGCCTTAGGGCAAGCCCGGCTTTTGGGCTTGTATGGGAGTCACGCCACTGAGCGCTGTCATAGGGCTCGAAACGTCGAGATGTAATTTAAATGTATATGATCCGTTAAATATTTTTATTATCACAATTGTTTATTTGTAGGTGGGATCGACAATGCTAATAGGCGCTAAGAACATACCTCGGCCGCAGCTCTCGTTCAAGGACATGATCGACAACTCAGACAACCTGTGGGTGCCCAAGATCTCCGACAAGCCGAACAGCGTGAAGCCGCTCGCACTGAACATACTCTACAACGACACGGGGGAGGCGGTTGGGTTAGTATCTCACTCCATTTATAAGGTCTATAAGATTTATTGATTGTATAAGATGTTAATATTTTAGAAAATATGGCGTCCCGAGTTTGACAGCCGAAGATTTCGCTGTATGTATGGTGTAATTTTTTTGTGCTAACTGTGGGCTGTCCATCTGCATAAGCTGTCAAATTTGCGAAAAGTATTTACTTTACACGCCTAATACAAAACAATTAATGAATTTTTGGTTTAATTACATATGTTAAATTAATAAATTGAACGTTCCAGGTACGAGCATCCATACAAAGTGGAACTGGACATATACCACCCGCCGGGCTCGTTGATCGACCCCGACCCGGCGCCCCCCGCGTACCCCAAGCCCCTCGCGGAGACCACGGTCACGTACATCGACACGGAGCACCAGCTCGACGCCCTGGTGGAACACCTCACCGGCGTCACGGAGTTCGCTGTGGACGTCGAACATCATTCCTACAGGAGTTATCAAGGTAATTTTAATAAAACTTAGTTGGCGGTGTAATTTATAGGTAGGGAGGTCGCGTATCTCACACAAATGACATCAAACACAATGCCATACTCTTTAAAATGGCTGACAACATACCATAAACATAAACTATGTACATGTTTGTATGTCACCCAACATGAAACTAAAACACGTTTTGGCTACGGTTTTGACATAGGTAGTGAAAAGTGAGAAGTGAAACAAACTTCTATGTGAAGCCCTTATGTCATTTGAAAGAAAGAAAATACATTTATTTACGTCAACCAACCAGTTAAATTATAAATTTTACATAGACACATACATAGACGTTAAATAGGACCCCCACTCAGCGTAATGCTACGACGGTAAGCCGTTGATTTTCGGTGGGGACCTAATGGTGGTGTTTTGGTATGAGGTTTTTTTTATGTATTTAACTAAAATAAGTATTAGAAACGTTTAAGAAACATGACATCTTATTCCTTAGGAATTTATTTTAAGCTGTTGTTATATTTTGTTTTCAGGGATAACGTGCCTTGTACAAATCTCGACAAACGAAGGCGGAGACTTCATCATAGACACACTAGCGATAAGGGAACACATACACAAACTGAACCTAGTGTTTACGGACCCGAAAAAACTCAAAGTAAGTTCAACTTATTCAACATCTTTTAAGACTCTAGAGTTCTTTAATTAAACAGAAAATAGCAACAGCGCATAATTTAAGTTCAAAGTTAATTTATGCGCTGGCTATTATTTTAAATGTTTAGCGTTCAAACGACAAATCTATGGTAGGATCTTAAAGATTGTACTGATTACTATTGTAATGACTTTGTGAGCTGTAGACCTTGCGAACTTCCATGGTACCGCCTCTGTGAAAACAATCCAAAAATTAAATCGAAATAAAATACATAATAATCATCGAATTTCACGAGAATTGGTTTAGAAATGCGGCCTGCAAACGACAACTGTCGGACATACAAACAGCAACCCTCCTAACTGTACATCGGTGGACCTTATTACAAAAAGCATAAGGTCCACCAATGTTACAGTTAACAGTGTAGGCGATGGTACAAAAGCATAATTGCCCAAACTGCAACGGAGACGTTTCGCGAGCTATAACATGCTAACCGTTAATGTGGTAGGTGTTCCACGGCGCCGAGATGGACGTGGTGTGGCTGCAGCGCGACTTCGGCGTGTACGTGGTGGGGCTGTTCGACACGCACCAAGCGGCTCGCGCGCTCAACTGCTCTTCCAACTCGCTCAAACACCTGCTGTGGCAGTATTGTCAAGTCGACGCCGACAAGAAGTAAGTTTCTATAGCCAACAAGTTTGTCAGTAGCAAAAAGAACGATATTAAAATTTTCTAGGGCACAATTACCCTGCGCGCCTAAATTTTTTAAATATGCCGCTTTTTTCTACTGACGGAAATGGATTGACACACCATTTTTTTTTAAAGAGATTAATATGTCTCTACTGGTCGAACGTCTCCCTTTTTTTCCTCAACTCGGATTCTCCAGACTAAGGTCCGTAGGCCGTATTACCACACCACATTTGTGTTGCTTAACTTCAAACTCATCCGCATCCGGGTCAAGGGGACCCATAATACGCTACTGGGGACGGTAGATGTCCCTAGGGTCTCCTTGACCCTTAATATAGTGGAAAGATTTGCTGGCTATGGATAAGGTCTTGATGGCTCAGATGGCAGATCGCTGGAGTATCGATCCAGAATCCTTGAGTTCAAGTCACCGAAGACAGTAATTTTTCCACTTTTAAATTTATTCTAAGCTTAATAGCATCGTTCGCAGACGTTTCTGCTTGTTGTAGAGAGGGTAGTGGTGTCGGATGGCTTATGGCGCGGCGGGATGGCGATGGGATGGTCTTAGTGGACCAGCGATGTTGCGTACGCACCTACGCGTGGCCCATTCCATAGTGCGTGCTCTCAACCATCGCATAACCATCTCGTTGGCCAGCGCTGGGCCATCGTGTGTAGAGGAGCTATAAAATGTATCTTAATTCAATTATTCTATGAATTTCTAAGTAAAAAAAAGTATTAAAAAGCTATCGCCGCACTCAATTCCGCATCGGTTGTATTGACAAGTTAATCAATAAATTAACTTGTCAATTATTATCTTAATTTTATTATATTTATGTACCCTTTCTTCAATCACTATTGTGGTGGAATGGCCCGGTTTTAGGGTTCTGTACCTCAAAGTAAAAAACGGAACCCTTATAGGATCACTCGTGCGTCTATCGGTATGTCGAAATTTGGTAGGCAAACATGTTTTTCGGTGACCCAAAGACGAACAAGTGACGTAAATAAATAAAATGTATCCTATGATTGTACGAATGGTCCTCGTCAGGCGTGGCTCACTCCGAGACTTCGTCGCTTTGCTACAGGTAGTTAAAAGTACATCCGTTCCACACCAATTTTGGTGGCTAGCCATAAGCCGCGCGTGGCGCTGTCGCCACCTAGCGGCCATATCTGTCCTGATCGTAACAGACGCGTTTTGTTAGAGAGTGAGTCTTCTGTACCTAGTGCTATTATTTATTCTGTGCCCTCGTTCCAGATACCAGCTCGCGGACTGGCGCATCCGGCCGCTGCCCGCGGAGCTGATGGAGTACGCGCGCATGGACACGCACTATCTGCTGTACATTTGGCGACAAATGAAGGCGGATCTGCTGCGCGCCGCCGCCGGCAAGCCGCAGCTGCTGCTGTCCGTTATAGAGCAGAGCCGGCACATCTGCGGCACCGTGAGTTTAATACAAATAGATATCGCTTTATCTGTATGTTGAGGTGCCTACTACACTTAATATTATAAATAAGTGTGTCTGTCTGTTACCTCTTCACGCTTAAACCGCTTAACCGATTTAGTGGAATTTTGGTATGGAGATAGTCCCGAAGAAGGATATAGGGTAGTTTTTATGCCAGAAATCAAGGAGGTGGAAATTTGGTTGTATCGATAAAAACCAGTTAAATAAAAAAATAAGCTACCCACATTACTAATTAAACGCAGACGAAGTCGCGGGCAAAAGCTAGTCTATTATAAATATGCGAAGGTGTGGTGCCGGACTGTTAGGTTTGAAATTTAACATAATAATTTAAATTCATGTCTAGATGTGGTATCAAACAAAAATATAATTTTATAAACATTAAAAAATAAATAAAGGAATAACACTTCGTATTACTACTAGGGCCATCTGTTAGAAAAATTATGAATGTAAATTCGTGCTAATGTACTATGTGCTAACTAGAGATGCAACGGATAGTTGTTTGGCCGGATACCGGATGTTCGGCCTGACCAGCGGCCGAAAATTCGTCCGGCGGAACTATACCTACCTACTTTTCGGTTTTTCAGGTGCGCATTGTGCAGGCTGACCTGTTTCGTAGTGAACGTTATTAGCGCATTGTGCAGGATGACCTGTTTCGCAGTGAACGTTTGCGCGGCCTCTTGGTTCGAAACAAATGCGCGTGCAAGCGAGTGGAATGTTTAATTTGTATTAAAAGACATCAAGGAAGACCACAAAAGCGCTGGTCAGACGACATAGTTCAAATAGTTGAACAGGAATAAATTGGATTAAATTAGCTACAGATAGAGAACAATGGAAGGGACTCGAGGAGGCTTTTACCCAATAGGGATCAGTGAAAAGAATTAACAAATAATACAACAACACATAAACAAACATTATATTCTATGAAAAAACACTACATTGTACATATATTGTACAAAATTTCGCTGAAATAAATAAAGCTGTAATAATAATTAAAATTAGCCCGCAGGGCAGCTTGTGGCGAGCTGTTGGGGAGTAACGACCCCACGGACCCGAGTGCTCCCGAGAGTCGGTCAGGGTCTCCGTCTCCGGCGTGTCTTCGTCGGTCGGAGTGGACCCCAAGGGGACCCGCAGGACTCTCAGCTCTGGCTTGCCTTCATTGGCCGTCCAGAGAGGAGTCGCTAGAGCTATATGCTCCAGGGGTGGAAGTGAAAGATGCATAAGACGCGAGTTGGCACAGTGGCTGGTAACAGCCACTGGGTAGAAAGCGGCGCACGCCTATCGACACCCCTGAGCCGCTCACACCGATGTTGCTCCTGGTCGTCTTTACGACGGCAGTTTCAGGGGCCCATCTAGTCAGCGGCGAGTCACCGCCTGCCTCGATGACGGTGTTAACATTGTTATGGCAGGTGTCCGGACCTCTTTACAATAGCCCAGTCTCATTGTCCACCCAAACTTCAATCCATAGACCGGTATACTGTTCACTTTTTCTACAATAGTCCCAATGCCTGCTGCGACCGGTTCATGGGTGTCTATTGTTGCGCCTGTGAACGGGTTCCAGCAGGCGTTCTACATGACATTAAAGCTCTCCAAGGGGCCTCTACGTGTTGGATCTATATCCCCACGCAAGCCTATCAAAAGACCGGGATTTATAGGCCCGTGAAACCCGAAATTAAAATTATAAACGAGTAAGATTATGACTGTGACAGTTTCATAAATTCAATTTGTTGACTCCGAAATCAAGCAAATTTACTACCCGGTATCCGGCCGGATAGTAGGTCAAAATCTGGTAGGTGGTGATGGTGGTAGGTGGTGGTGGTGATAGGCCGGATACTAGTAGTAACCAAATATCCGGTGCATCTCTAGTGCTAACAACGATGAATATAAAAGTGGGTTAAAATTTTGGATTCTGACCCATCTCGCTTCGCTCGGTTTGATTCCCAATGATTCGGTCAAATTGTGTTTTTTGAAAGACTAATTATAGCCAGCCTTTTATGAATGTAGTATGATACCTTAGGGTATGGTGCTTTACGCACACAAGCGTCCCTTTCCCTCCCCCTGACGCAACCTCCCCTTTTTGCATGAAATATGTCCTGGTTCACAGTTTTTAAAATTTTTTCAGGAAAGTATACATTTTAGGAAAAAAGTGTCGATCAAAGAAATAATCCTTAATAAATTCTTAATAAAAAAGGTCATATTCATTTTTTTTATATGATGCACCATATTCATGTATTAGCTTGTCAAAATTCGAAATAACATAGTTTTTACTTAGGGTTCGAAACTGATTTATTATACACGGTGTAACATGAGGAAACCGAATAATTTTAACAGCGTATTCCTGATCATATTTAGAGACAAAAATGTCCTATAAACTTTTTTGAAATTCGCCTTGTTTCAGAGTTAATACCAATAAAGAAAAAAAACAAGTTTTTATTGTTACATAGTGCAAAACGCCTTTTTGATGGCGATGTTGCTGCTATGGGATTTAGTCTAAATATCCTTATTGATAGATGTCAAAAAGTGACAAGTAACACTTTGCAAAAATTAAGTTTTACGAAAAAAAAAGTAAAAATCCATTTTAAGCGACAAGTTTACCAATAGCATTTACTTTTTATGTACAAAGACATTCAAAAAATAAAAAAAAACCAATTTTATTATTTCTCTTTTTTGAATATATTTGTACATAAAAAGTAAATGTTATTGGTTAACTTGTCAGTTAAAATGGATTTTTACTTTTTTTTTCGTAAAACTTAGTTTTTGCTAAGTGTTACTTGTCACTTTTTGACATCTATCAATAAGGACATTTAGACTACGTCCCATAGTAGCAACATCGCCATCAAAAAGGCGTTTTGGTTCAAGTAAGCGACTAAGTGACCTTGAGACTTAGTGTATGGCCTGAGTGAACGCTCGGAGCGGAGCGTCCGGCGGGGCGTGCAGCATGGCGTCGGGCTCACAAGTCATTTGAGCAGCGTGCTCTAAGGCCGCTCCTATACGTTTGCATTTGTTTAACATGCCGCACGCCCCGCCCCGCTGCATGCCCAACTCGAGCGTCCACTCAAGCCTTACACTTACGTGCCACAGGTAGTTATCATGGGTGATATTTTAGAGCGCGTTTACGTCGCTCGTAACTAAGGCCTTATTATAGATGGTAAGCTGCGTTTTGAAGAGCACGTCACGGAACTATTGCGAAATTGTTTTTACAGACTCAGTGTTTTATATCATTTCCGTGACTTTATCAGCGTTGACTTGCGAATAAATCTCTGTGACTTACTAATTTTATCTAAGTTGGGTTGTGCCGATGTTGTCTACGGTGATTGCTTGCTGGCGCATACTTCTAATTTGGTACAGCCATGGACTAAACTATATTGGTTATGGTCCTTGGTACAGCGTATACAAAATGCTTGCGCTCGATATTGTTTTAATGTACCATGCCGTTCCCACATCACACCATTTTTAAACAACAATAAACTATTAAATATGTATTTTTGGAGTTATGCATACCAAACAACCATCATATTTATTTAAGAAGTTACAATGCTCCAAGCGTGAATTGCGGGGCGTTCAACGGCTTGTTGCCCCAAAACACAGTACGTCTGCTTTCCGTGGCAGCTTCCGATACGCCTCCACGAAGTGTTGGAATAATGTACCACCACCTATTAGAAATTCTACGTCGATAGCAACTTTTAAAAGTAAAATTAAGAAGTATATACTCGATCTTCAAACTTCCAACACATGAGCTGATGTACTGTGCTAATTAGATGTTATTATCATTACTTAATACTTGTATTTAGGTAGTTATTAAGTTTGCTTTATGTTTATAAACACGTACTTTTACTGTCTAATTGTTCAGACGCATACTATGTAGGTATTTACTGTTTATTGTCTGGTTGATAGTTTAATCTCACCTTCTCCCACGTGTTAGCTTAGTTTTGTTTTTAAATTTTATTTTATTGTGTTTTTCTCTCTGGTTGCCCTGAAAACCAGCGCCATGGTATCAGCTACTTAGCTAAGTATCTTACCATCGGCAAATGCTGAGTGGCATCCATTTCGGTGTTAGTATGTATTAGAATAAGATGTATTTTTAGGTTAAGTTTTATTTTGACACCGAATAAACTTTTTCTATTCTATTCTATTTCTATTCTATCTACAAATCAATACATATTTTACACATTACAATACAATATTTTGTAACAATTATTAATCCAATACACATTTTTTAATAAACAATTTATAGTAAAAAAATGTAATAAATAAATAAACTTACACACAAATGTAAATAAATGTGAAAAAAACAAATTCTAATCATAAAATAACATAATATATACAATTACTCTTTTTAGAAAAAAGAACAAGTGAAAAGTACTTAAGTAGGTACTATAGCTTACATTTTATTTCAAAAGTTGTATCAACTCTATAGTTCGTTTTTTTTAGCATTAGAAATAAGGTAAACAATCTTGATGTGTCTTTTAATTGAAAAACACATTTTAAAAATGTGATACGGCAAGTATGTAACAATTATTAATCTAATACGATCATTTATATTCTTCTGCTTTCATAAGTAATAGTTACTGATTTTTAAAAAGCGTTTTTCAATTAAAAGACATGTCAAGATCGCTTACCTTCTTTCAAGTTCTTTCTAATGCTAAAAAAACGAACTATGTAAATGCACCTACACATTTCAACAACATCATATATCTGCCCCCAGACATACAACAAGAAAGTGATTCACGAGAACAGCCACATGCCGCTGTACCTGCGGTCGAAGAAGTCCTTCAACTCGCGGCAGATGGCGGCACTGAAGATGCTATACAAGTGGAGAGACGCGCAGGCGCGCGACCTCGACGAGGGGACCATGTAAGATTATTGCCCCTTTTTTCATTAAATCAACTCTTAAAGGTCGGTTGCACCAAACCGTCTGTCACCTAAATGTTATACAACCTCAGTCTGGAAGAAAACTAAATATTTTTTTAGTTGGCCACCGTTCCGCAACCCACTGACGTAGCGGTCGCTGACTTTCACGAGGCTTCATTATACATCTCCCTTACCCACTTGAAGTAAGATTTATCGTTTAAGAAAAACTTAGTCATAAACACAGTTGCTGGTTTACGATCTAAACCTAAAATGAAATACAAATTTTCAGATACCTGCTACCAAACCACATGCTGCTAGCGTTGGCCGAGACTCTGCCGCGCGAGATCCAGGGCGTGAACGCGAGCTGCTCGCCCATGCCGCCCTTCGTCAAGCAGAACCTCATCACCATACACAGAATGCTGCTCTCGGTGAGGATTTTTATACTTGTTTAACGCATTCACCAACAAGGCTACCTTGTACCTAATTTCCAATGTGAAATGTACAGAGAGCCCGTCTAGCGGGTCAATGACAGTGTTAAGGTTGTTGCGTTTCGTTTTAATAGAGTTGAAAGAAGAAACTAAAAGGGATGTAAACTGGGTGGTTACACCAGTTTTTTTTGAAATGGCAAAACTATAACGGGTTATGAAACTTATGAAATACTGCTTGTGGACGTCACGATCAAATTACTGCTCACAAGTCATTCCGATTTATAAAGAAAAAAAATTGTCCAATATTTACAATTGGTTTCTTCGTGGTGTGAAATAAAATTAAGTATTAAAGACTTGATTAAATTTTTGTTGCCACTAGTGACAAATAAACCGATTAAAAAAAGGAAGACAACGTTAATTTGGTTCCCTGTGTCAGTGTCGGGAGCTGCCGCTGGAGCCTCAGCTGTACCCGATGCCCTCCAGCATCAGCAGCGCCATCAACGCGCACCAGCCCTCCGCCTTCAACCTGCACGACCTCTCCCAATACCCTGAATACAGGTAACCACAAACTTGTATACAGGTAACCACAAACTTGTATACAGGTAACCACAAACTTGTATACAGGTTATAACAACGAGGGAGCTCTCTAAGCCTTGAAGTTAGTTAGCCTTAGAGTAATTTCGTACATAGACCCGCGATCCATTTCCTATCTGTATCGCACGCGCGTAATTGTACTGCTGTCCCTCCGAATATATTAGGGGGACATCTTACACAGATCAGCCTAGCCCCAAACCAAAGAGAATAGAGTGTATAGAGACGGATTGTCAAAGTAAATTATGTAGCCACTGTAAATTTACTGCAATCTTTCGACAGAACATAAAACTGTTAGAACGCCATTTGACTTTGATCCTTATTCTTTCACTGATATGTGTTAACTTATTAAATATTAATATTAACGCCATCTACTCGACTACTGTAGCTACATAATTTACCATGACAGTAACACTCTATTTCAAATTCTCTTTGCCCAAACTAAGCAAAGCTTGGGGTGCTAGGCGACGATATACATAAATACATACTTATATAGAAAGACTAGAAAACAACCATGACTCAGGAACAAATATTTGTGTTCATCACACAAATAAATGCCCTTACCGGGATTCGAACCCGGGACCATCGGCTTCGCAGGCAGGGTCACTACCCACTAGGCCGAACCTGTCGTAGTGTATGCCGGCGGTCAATGTCACTGTGCGAGCGGGTCACGAATACAGTATGTAAATTAACGAAAAACATTTACTCAAGCCCGTTAATGAATGGGTCACACTGAGCAACTTTTACTATAGCACCAACCCCGAAATCGCGAAAAAAAAAAATTGACTCTCCCATAGAAAATTTCAATGCTAGACCAGCAAAATGAATGAAACAACCAAATTTTTTTCGCGATTTCGGGGTCGGTGCCATAGTATAAGTTGCTCAGTGTGACCTACACATTAACGGGTTTGAGTAAATGTTTTTTGTTAGTTTACATACTGTATAAATATGCGAGTGTGATAGAAAGATGGAAAGGAAATGGCGGGTTAATGTACGATATTTATATCTTATATTCTTCCCAAGAAACTGTCAAAACATGTTACTTTAATTTAAGTTTCAGTTCCCCTCAAGTAAAATTGACGGACAAAACACGTCCTTAAACTTTAGAACTGAATTTTGATTCTCTTTTCCGAGTTAATATTGGTAGGAGGTGAGGAGTTAAAATGTAATGCAAAATACTGTTTCCACGCTGATTTATAACAAATATCGGACAAGTTTAACCCTTTCAATGCGTTCCGGGAGTGGGCAGTCAACGTGAAAAAATGTTCAAACGCTGGAAAGTGCAGGGGTCAAAATGTCCATACGGAACCGGCTGTCTATGTGGCAAAAAGTAGGTAGGTTAGGTTCGTTAGGTAGCTTCAGATGCCCGAAGGGCAAACTGCCCAGAAATAGGAGCCCCGCGAAGCGGGGCTCCGTCTAGTTACGTCTAGTTGCGTAGACAGCCGGTTCCGTATGGACATTTTGACCCCTACACTTTCCAGCGTTTGAACATTTTTTCACGTTGACTGCCAACTCCCGGAATGTTTCAATGTCACGCCTATCCTGTGCGATGCGTGATTGCGAACCTTGCCGAAATGCACGAAAGTTGATATCAGGCTGCAGTTGACGTTTAGGGCGGTTAATGGGTTAAAAACCTTTATAGGAAACAGATGTTGCAAGAACGATACAAATCGATGTCTTCATCTTCACGATGTCGACTTTTGCTTTGGTTGATACATTGAGGAAGGAATGTAATACAGGAATGTTTGCCGTTTCACAAAATCTCGACAGACTTTGGACTGTTCTCAAACAATCCCTTCTTCCAGTGAGGAACGCATCAACCTGGACCGAGCGGCGCTGCTGTTCAGCGACCTGACCGACTGCCACCCCGACATACAAGCCTTCGTACCCTCCTATAATACTGACACATATTGTGTTGTAAGTACATGAATAAAGATCTTCCATAACACCCATTCCTATTTATTACCCCACTCAACGAACAACCAGTGATCCACGTTTGAAATTGCAGGTGTCCGATTTGAACGTCGACGCGAAACAGTTCATACCGCCTTATGACAGATACAGAAAATATCGCTCGTTAGCTCAGGTATTTGGTTTACACATCACAAGCTTTTGGTCTGGGCTCAGTGGCTCGGTTGTTTTGCGCGGTAACGGATGATTTGAGCCTTATTTTATAAATAATAAGGTGCAAGTTTTCTGAAACCGATTTAAATCTCTACTGAGGCTAGAGAGCTTCACATATTAGGTTACCGCGGCGCTGTAGCTAACAAGACAATGTATTCACTCGAAAATTAGTTTTAAATATACTTGTTTAAAACTAATTTTCTGTACTCAATTGCCTATTGCATTGTCTTATTACCTTACTAGTCACTATTGACGTTATAGATGGCGTTTAACGTGAACTTTTGATACCCCTCCCTAGGTAGAAAAAAAAATCTCGTGAATTACCAATCTCCGTCACTACTGCGAACTTGCAAAGCCATTTAATACCAATCTTTATATAGATATGTCATTTTAAAACAATATTTTACAGATTGTTTGGCTGGACACCTGGGGGCTTGTTTCGTGAAAACTCGTAAGTGGAAATACAAGTTACTTTGTACCACAAGTTTTCACGGAACCGATGACTTTCACAGGGTTTTAAAACATAGACAAAAGTTGATGTTAGTCACCGTCTATATCGTCAATACCGGCCGTTGTAGCGGCGTCGAAAAGCGGTTTATCGCCCGAGAGTGCCCTACAGTTGCTAGCTCCGATGTATTGTAGTAGTGAACAATTAGACGCTTGTAGTTGTTTACAATGTTCGAGCACGCACACATTAACCGTATGAACATGTTCACAGATGGAAGAGATAAGGGAGTACAGAGATAAAGAAGCGAAAATAGCGGCGATAGGAAAAGGGGACGAGTTGATTAAGACAGAAGTTCTCCATAAATTACAACAGGCTAAGTCACATATAGAAAACGACGAGAACGTCGTTGAAACTAAAGAAAATTTACTTGACGACAGTGCGACGAAACAGCGCAAAAGAAAGATATCACCAGACAGCGTAGAACGCAAAGAAATAAACAAAGTTGATGACTCGAAAAAAGAATTAAAACAAACAAATATTAAGCACAGCAAGCCCGAGGCGAAAACCGAAGTAAAACCATACCTTTACAAAAACGCGAACTACAAAAAGTTCTTCGACAACAACGTTAGGTCGCACAAACAGCCCAAGGCAAAGTTTAAGAAGCATTGATGTTACTATACTTTTAAGTGAAAGTAAGCGATATTATACATAGCAATTTTACACGACATAGTTGTTTTATTATTAAACGATAATCCTAAAGACGCTGTGCTTATAGGTAGGCTTGATATAATTTATCTAAGGTGGTGTCACTAAATTACTTAAAAATAAAATCTCAATATTTGCCCAATATACAGAAAAACCATGATAGAACAACCCTTTACCTAAATCCTATGGCTGTTTCAAAAATATAAAAAAAATAACCTTATAATTGTTTCATACCTAGAGTACGCATCGCGACAGCTAGAGTCTGTTCGGAAAGAGTCGTGGAATGTATGGCGCCCAATACATTCCACGACTCTTAATCTTTCCGCACAGACTCTATGGAGAGTATGGAGACCATGGAGACTGACGACTGAACACTACCACAGTATAAGTAATAGTACTACCGTAAATAAAGGAAACTTCCTACGAAACCGAAGTTAGACAGCGATTCGGGGACGAATCATGCGGTCCCTTTCTTATGTATGCGCTATCCCTTTCGGCTATTTAGGGTCGTCACTCGGAGTAATTAACAATGGAGCCGCCATTAACAGGCGTTCCCCTCTGTCGAAAATAGGCGGCCAATGGTCAACCATATGTATGGACTGACGTTTATCTGACATGACGTCCCTATACATTTGATGTGCCCCTCCCCCGCAAAAAACGGCAGACTATTTTGTACCGAAAATTTTAGACTTGGCGTCTCCGAGGGTCGTCAAAATTCAAGTAATTATCTTATCTGTGGTTGTGCACGCAAAGGGACGTCAAGTTGTGCCAACCCTAA
The DNA here is from genome assembly GCF_910591565.1 of Cydia splendana. Taxonomy (NCBI): domain Eukaryota; kingdom Metazoa; phylum Arthropoda; class Insecta; order Lepidoptera; family Tortricidae; genus Cydia; species Cydia splendana. The sequence goes on along the minus strand of NC_085987.1, from coordinate 40,947,064 downwards.
TAATTGCTCGGAGCAATGCTGTACAACTGTACCGTGCCCTGGTGTAGCCTTGTAATCCAGTTACTTTATACATTTTATTCATAAAACTTTACGGGCCTTATTTAGTTAAATTATGTTTTATTCCTTTCTTACAAATACATATAAAAAATTATAAGTCAAAATGACAGATAAGGACAAACGATTATTAGCTAAATGAGGTTTGTAGTGCGTTTATGAATAAGGGGGTTAGCGTTAGCGTCAAATTCGGTAGTTCCTGTTAGTTCAAGTTATATAGGTCTCATGATATAATGTATAACTTGCCCAAGTTGCTAAGAGCAGGAAGAAATAAAGCATAGATTGGACCTGGGGGGCCGACCCCTTCCCCCCTCTACTTCCCCTTTGGGTACGATATTTTGGGTACCGGGCCAAATCAGCTTTGTTTGAGTATAGGAACAATCGTGCCAAGCGGCATCGCTTGAAACAAAAGAAGAGAAGGTACTCTATCAAAAACTAGTCCTTTAGGGTTATAATGATTGATCATAGTAAAACGTTGGATCATAGTAGAAGTTAGACCAAGAAAAGTCTGCAACGATTTTGATAACATACGCAGTACAACTAGTACAAGTGTTATTTATACATCATAATTTCATGAAAGTTTGACGTTTAAAATAACATCTGCATTGCGTGTGCTATCTAAATCGTTGCAGACTTGTCTTGGTCGGTCTAACACGTCTAGCCTTCGCTAGGGCCAAAGATATCTATGGCGAATGATAGGTCATTGCTTTTGATATCTATGCAACCATCTTTGACTACCACTGACGTACTGGTCAGTAAACAAAAACAATATTTCAACATATTCAAAATTCGTCTGATTCTATTCTGAATTTCCATTGTCACATTTTGTTTCACCATCAAGAGATGTGTAGTATTAGGTGTCTAAATTAAATTTTTCGTTTTTAAATGTATCTAAATCATGAGTTACGAAATGGATACATTACCGGAAACTACAGCGAAAGCCACGTGCACTGAAATAAGTGGCGTTAATGTGAAACTCGAGTTGGAAGAGTTAGAGCAGCTTGTAACTCCAATCGGCCAGGCGGTGGTGCAATGTTTGCGAGGCTGCGGACACAGCGCCAAGCTTGGCGGCATAGTAAAGCGGTTGAGGAGGTCTCAGTACGAGTACGACGATGATAGAAATCGTAAGCTGAACACTAGAGAAGATACGTTAAAATTGTTTGAAAAGAAACCTATTCAATCTCCGAGCTCGGCGTCCGGCGACCCATCAGATAGATGCCGACGGCGGCGGCGCCGCTGTCGTCGTCGTCGCCGCCGCCCCTGCTGCTGTCGCCGTCGCCGCCGACGACGCTGCAGGCGACGACGTCGCTGATGATATCAGATTGCACCGTGGCGTGAAAATTCTGCCCCGTGATGGTTTGGAATCAAATTAAATTGTTAGTGTCTGTGATTGTGTTACTATTGTTTGTATTGTGATGATGTTGTTAGTTGATGGATATTTCCAGAAATTGTGTGTGTGTTAAAATATTGTATTTGTTCATTTCTTATAATTTTGATAATTATATCTACATTACGGATTTATATATATGGAAAATTTTCTTTTTTGCTTGGGTAGTCTGACGTACGACTACCGAACAGAGCTCGGCGGGGATGAGCTGTTTTCAGAGTTTGCACAACATGGACATGCCTTGTCATTCGATGGTATATGTGGTGTAATTTATTAACTAAAGCAATTATTTTATTTAGGCTGCCTTTCCGCTACGGTCTTTACGTCGCCATTAAAACAAAGAATTTTATAGCAAGCTTTTTTAGGAAAACTCTTCAAATAATATGTATATATCCATCCATATGCTACTATTAAAGTTTATCAAGTGATATGATATCAAACCTCTTTGGATATGCCTGTTTCTCTGTATATAAATCTGTTTAAGGATGCCATATTCAACTGAGTGAAATATCATGACAACGTCAATATTTTATTATTCTGTTGTGGATTATTCTGTTGGAATAACCCTCTTGTGTTATTTTATTTATTATAGTTATTTTGGTACAAAAAGTATTGAGGTTGACTGAAGTAGCATGAGCTGACAAATACGAATGTTTCCGAGAAAATACGATGGAATTCAATTATGCACTACAGCTGTAGGTATCTAGGTACTTGCGCGTCTACGCACACAAATGCGTTGTACTAGGGGCTATTCATAAATTACGTAATTTCAATTCATTTCGAAGCATGACTTTTGGATGATTTTAGGGGGGGGGGGGTCCAAAATTGACAAAAATCGATGACGTAATTTATGGACAGCCCCCTATTCGCTCCTTGCATTACTGTGGCGCCGCCCTAGTGGGCAGGGCCGTCTTAACCGTTTACCAGGCTGACAGCACAGAATAAATAATAGTACTGCCGTACAGAAAAACTTCCTACAAAACCGAAGTTTGACAGCGGTTCAGGGTCGAATCATGCTATCCCTTTCTAATTTATGGCACTATCCCTTTCGGCTATTTAGGGTTGTCAAAATTCAAGTGATTATCTTATCTGTGGTCGTGCACCCAAAAGGAAGTCAAGTGGTGCCAACCCTAATAATTGCTCGGAGCAATGCTGAGCCGAGCGGAGCCGAGTTTGGCCGAAGTCAGGAGTTTCGCACCCCTGCTGACAGTTCAAAAATGACATTCGAATGTCAGTCTTACTCATCTAAAATAGACCACATGTTTGAAGTGCCATATGTGGGAAATATACAGGGTGTCCCTAGCCATTGGACAAAGCCGAAATGTACATAATTTCATTAGGGTATTTAGAACCAGTATACAAAGTATCATAGAGTCGGACCAAGAAAAGTCTGCAGCGGATTTGATAGCCCACGCAGTGCAAGTGTCATTTATACGTCATCATTTCATAGAAGTTTGACGTTTATAATAACAGGTGCACTGCGTGGGCTATCAAATCCGCTGCAGACTTTTCATGGACTGACTCTAGCAATCGGTGTAGCGGTTACGAAGAAATAGGGAATATTAGCCAAATCTTTGCGTAGGTGGCACCTTTGTGGCACATACAGTAAACAAACCACATTGACACATCACACGTCACGTCAAGCACATGGCCTACCGCGAAACAAGAAAATCCAAATTTCGTTATCTAATCTCTCTATCACTCTTGCATATTCGAGCGATAAAGAGGCAGATAATTAAATTTCGATTTTCGCGTTTACCGGTAGGCCCTTGTTAACAAACTGCCTTGATGCATCAATGTCATATTTTATTGTCTGTGAAAACTTGTCAAAAAACAGTTTAAAGCCCCCCATTCACACTCCTACCGTGTAGGCCGCCTCGTAGTCCGCCTCGTTGGGTAGGATTGTGTAAGGGGGTTGCGGACTACGAGCCGTCCTACAAACGGCTAAACGGTAGGACGGCTCGTAGTCCGCAACCCCACTACACGGTAGGAGTGTGAAAGGGGGCTTTAGGCCCGCTTTAGGCACAGTAGGTATAAGTTAGTCTATGAATTTACTGAGTGCTGCACTCTGGCGGCAGAACATTGCAGTAATATCCCCTATTAAGAAATTACGATTTTTTACTTTGGAGCAACCTGTATGTGTTAGTAGCTCCTGAGGAAATAAATAGTATGAAACCTTCTTCGACCGTTTTGATTATCTTTTTTATTTATGACATATATTATTCTGACTTTTGACAAATGTCATCATTGCCGTACATTTTCAAACAAATTGTCAAAAGCACTGCCAATGATTAATACAGTATTTTTCTTTTTGTTGTCGATTATTGCAAATAACTTTTGTTTGATAATTTATTTTTTTATCTTTTATAAAAATAATTTAAAAAATGTTACCGTTAGAGCATTTCTGAGAAGTAACCCTACGTGGGATTTCAGGGTTTGTCCAATGGCTAAGGTCACCCTGTATATCCTTTAGCCTGGTAAAGGGTTAAACTATGCTGGGGCCCTTGGGCACATAAGAATTTTGGGCCCATTTGGAAAGCAAAGAAAGCGAATTAACCTTTTAGACGCCAATGACCGATATATCGGCACCGCAGGTCCAACGCCAAAGACCGATTAATAGGTCACAGACCACAGAGCAACATAGACCTTCGTGCATATGCATAAAGTTCCATTTCAGTTTTGACACTTCTGTGGCGTGGCGTCCGAGTGACAGCTTTTGTGTTTGGCACGGCGTCGAAAAGGTTAAACTAACATTTTTCTACTATGATCATCTATTTATTATGGGTAATCAAATAAACTGTTACTGTCAGTCCTTCGGGGCTGCCTAAAGGCGCCCATTGATTAACAGTCCGCCGGACGGTATCGGCCTGTCAGTTGTTCGGAACTGTGAAAATTTTGTTCTAACTGACAGGCCGATACCGTCCGGCGGACTGTTAATCAGTGGGGGCCCACTGATGAAAGGATGGGACCCCGGGGCACGAGCCCCGTGTGCCTTATGGTAAAGACGATACTGCTACTCGGTGTGGAACATATACAGGGTGGGCCAAAAGGGTGTTGGTAGTTTTAATCTTGAATTTTTCGAAACCGCTTGGCGGGGTGCGGTGGGGGGGTATGTTGCTATACGCGTCGTTTCGTAGAAAGGACCATGGGCAAATTTGTATGATCCTCGTCATAGTAAAAAATCATCAGGTTGCTAAGATCTATTAAATGAGACATGTTTCATTTCTGTTGGTGGGTGGGGACATTTCTGCCTTGGACATGGTCCTTTAATCGGCATAGAGCAGTACACAGGAGCGGAGCCTGCATTTTGTGTATGAGCTTTTTACCAAAACCCTAAATCGGTGATTACTGCACGATGGGTGTATCGACAGGAATACCATTTACGAGATTAACGTGAGGTTCCAAGTGTGAATGTCATGCGCAAATTGATCATAATGGTTGAAATAACCGGCTCGACCATAGCAATAATGCCTGGCGGAAGTCCAGCCTCTGAGAGAACGGCCGACATTGTGAAGCAAGTTCGACGTTCTGGTCGGCAAAATCCGCAACAATCAACGCGTAAGAGAGTTTGGGCTATGGACAATAAAAAATTCAACATTGCGACAAGTTTTGAAGCATAATTTGCATCTTAAGGTTTAAAAGATTCAGTTTGTTTATGAATTAAATCAAATGATGCGAATAACCGACTTCATTTTGCCAATCAGATGCTCTAATCTCATTTCCGAAAGGAATGATAACAAATGGCGACCACCCAGCCCCGATCTCGGTCCGTATGATTTTTTTTCTGTAGGATTACCTCGAATCTGTAGTCTTTGAGAAAAATTCGTAAGATTTTGAGCAGCTCAAAAGGAAAAATCTTCGGGAAATCGCCAATATCCCCGAGGGTAATATTTCGAAAAAAGTCCTGAATTTGTGACTTTGCCTTCAAGAGTGCCAAGAAACTCAGGTGGGCCACTTATCTACACATTATTTTGAGTCATAAAATTACCACAACTTGTGTTTTTAAAAGTAGCATTAAAAATGTTGTACGACGTTGAAATTTTTTTTAATTCAATTTTCATACTGCCAACACCCTTTTGGCCCATCCTGTATATTGCTTATTTGACAGTTGACAGCTGCCAAATAGAATGAAGACATCCCACGAAAGTTCAAACTTTCACTACGGGTGGTATTCCACCTGTCCAATGTCAGCGCACACATTGGACAAAGAAATTGGATAGGTAGAATACCACCCTACGTCGCGCGTTATTCGCTTGTGTCGCTTGTGTATTTCCCCCACCATCAACTTGACACATAGCCATTACCATACCATTGTATAATACGTACTTCCTATAAGTTTTCATCATAATATGTTTTGGTTTTAGTTAGACTCCAACCCGTTACGCGGCAACACAGAATAATAAAACTATAACGTAGCTTTTTCTCTCGTTTATTATGTTATTAAATTACAATACAATTAAATTACAAACCTTAAATATAAAATCATTCTACCTACCTTTAACCCTTTACCACAGGCCCTTAAGAACTAGCGAGTCTCGATACGTACTGTGTATACTGTTTAGGGCTTGCAAATATTCGAAACTTTCAGGTATTCGAATATTCGACTTTTTCTGACGAGATATTCGAATATTCGAATAATTATTCGAATATTTAAAAAAAATAAGAAAAGGAACGAAAAATCGGTTTATTATCGTTTTATTCAAAAGCTTTTTTCACATATTGCTAAAATTAATGATATTTTGCAGAAATCCACTTATTGACTAGATTTTATCATCCTACTCTGAAATACCCACGTTTATAAAAGCAAGTAAGTACCTAAAACGCAAAAATTAGACATTTTCAATATTTCTTGATAAAACTTTTTATTATAAATGCGTCGTTGCGTGAATTAATATAACTTTAACCATCCAAACACGTATGTAAGAGAGAAAACATTTTAGTAGGTAATCACTAATCATTTTCTGATTTAAATTAACTTCTTGTCGTTAAGAAGCCTGTAAAATGGCCTTTAATTCCATTGTATTTTGAATCTTTATTGACTTTATTAGTCTTGGCAAGTTTAGTTTTGATTCCTAATGGTCGGCTGTTATATAATAAGTTATATAATTGGTATTGGAATATTTAAGGGAAAAAGTTGGCTGACTACGGGGTGGATCATTCGTTAGCTAAAGGTGCATGGTTAGATTACCTAGTTCGGTAGGTTTGGTATGATCAAATTTGTGAATTGCGATAAAGGGCAAGGTTTAGACTTCGAATATTCGCTTAAGGTACGCTTTTACTCAATAAACAAAATGACCCTTTATCTTAAAACTTACGTAAAGTTACTTGTACCTAGAAAAAGCATTAGCCGCACCGTAATAAAACATACTTTTTGATTTCGTTTCCTTTGAAATTGAGTTAGGTTGTTAGGTTTAACTGTATTCACGAAGCCTATTGAGAGGAATACAGTAAAAACATTATTTCCTTCGCATTTGGGTACCTACGGTTCCTCATTCACTGTTAATACCCGGCAAAATACACAGAAACTGTAACTATAACGGATGAAAATAGATTTTACCTTAGTAATAAAAAATATTCGAATATTCGAAACCTGAGCGGCCGAATATTCGAATATCAAAACAGGTCGAATATTCGACATATTCGAATATTCGAATATTCGAATTGCAAGCCCTAATACTGTTACAACCGTATTGAACGCCTTGTAAAAAATGTATTTACGAAAGTCGGAGATGTTCCTTTAAACCAGAAATAAAAATGTGGGTTACGGTTATCCCATCGCCTGTCTAAGTAATTAAATGTCATACTCGATTTTGTCTTATTATATTCTTGATCAGGCTAAGGGATATATTCCTCCCACATCTTATATCGGTTATCATAGTCAAGGTTTAACTCCAAATCTACTACGAAACATTATATCAATCACTGAATCGCTCTAGGTTGAACACAAAAACAGCTTTATTACTTACGTGAGTTTTTATGACATGACAAGACAATTTACCGGGCCATGGGAAGAATAGCTCCCGCACAGTTAAACACTAATAAGGCCATAGGATAATGTCAACCCGCATCCTAATTCTGGTCATACACAATAATGCATGAATATTTAGCAATGTTTACGATTACATTAAGCTTTCAACACTCAAAATCTACAAAATATCAAAAAAATGTTTGACCTGTATGTAGGTACTTCTGTTTCATAGAAATTAAGGAAAGTGTTCGAATTTCTCCGTAGTTTACTGAAATTAGAGTTCAAGTGAATTTAAACGGCTGCCAAAGATATATTACGCTATTTAGAAGCGTGTTGTGAATGAAGATCATAAAATACTATTTTCAGGGATTGACAAAATATTTTGTAGGAGGTTTGGAGTTAAAACCTGACTACGGTAACCGATATAAGATGTGGGAGGAATATATCCCTTCGCTTGGTAAAGGGTTAATTTCTGAACATACAACATACAATTAAGTGTACAAGGTACAGTACTATTTTGAGACATATAAAAGAATTATTTATTACCTGCTTTTAGTTGTCCGATATATCTTGAGAGTCCTCTTCTCTAATTTTTATTTTATTCTTAGTCGATCGCCTGCTCCCGTATCCTGAGTCATTTTTCTCTTTTTCGAGACCTTTGCCTTCGATTTTCGGCCTGGCCTTGACGTGGTACTTGTTTCTTGGATGGGTTGGTTTGTGTTCTTCTACTTTCTTGGTTTGGTGGTGGTGATGGTGGGAGGCAGCTGTGGTCGTTTTGCCGTCGTAGTCGGGGAGGTCTCGCTTTAGGGCGCTCTTGAACGTCTGGCCTCGACTTGGCTCGTATAACGCGAACGTGATGCGATCGTGATGAATCTATATAAAAATATAAAATGAGGAAAAATTTAATAACAGGAACGAGCAGGTGTATGACACTAAAAAGTGTAATAGGTATTATGACCTCAGTGGCGAACGTCTGTCACTGGCAAATAGTAGCGTTCAGCGGGGCGGGTAGCGTCAAAATAGTCTCGGCAACTTCAACAGCGTGCACTCACTCAGGCCGCTCGCATGACAACGCCGTACGCCCCTCGACCGTCAACTCGTACCATCAACGTGCAATATAATCGTGATTATATAAATTTAACGACAGGTATTTAAAAAAGGGGGCCACTACGTACTGTAGTGTGTATTTAAGTACCTTTTGAATACATCAAACTAGTTTTTATGTTGCTGGATTTGTCGATTTAGGAACTCAGAACAAAAACGGCCGTTTTAACTTTGCACGCATAGATTAGATAGAGAAAAGATAGAGGCTTAAAATGACTGACCTATAGCATACCAACGCTTGCCAACGCGAATCGCCATAGCGGCTTGTACGGTGTACCGTCAACATGAATACCTTTAACAGCTTTCAGCTTTAAGTATTTCTTATAGAGATACCTATGTTTCAAAGGTACGGCAGATACTTTGGGTGCGTTATAATTGGTGATTACTGTACTGCCCTTTGCTCTCAATACTTGCCCTGTACTCGACGTTTACGAGGCATTCGTCCTCGTCCTCGCACACAAGCGAGTTGACGTCGGCAGGCTTGGGTACGTCGGTGGGGCGCGCGCCGACGCGCACGAAACGCCACAGCGACCGGATCCGCGGTCCGCACGCTCGGACGATTTCTTTCACCTGTCATAAACACGCAATTTGTTAGCATGATTCTTATAGTCCATACTATTTTTATACGATTATACGTACGTATGCGTTCACAGGGAGTGTGACATCATACATACAATTCCATATATTACGACTGGCGGGTGCACACGCGTGTCTATAACGCAGAGAGTAGTGCTGCATGCTTGTAGATTTGCAGGGGTATCATGGATGCGCTAATAGCGCAACAAATGGGAACATTCAGAAAACACATTTTAAACACGTCGTTACCACTTCCAAAACCTTCCAGTCCTTTTCAGTTCTGGCGAATACTGTGCTAGCCATTCGCGTTTCGCTCACGAACTGCACGCTCACTGATCTGCGTTAGCCATATCTGAATGCTCTGTAAGGTGAAGCAGTAGAGTGTACCTTGATTTGTTCGCCACCGTCACACCCGATGGAGTTGTGCGGCTCCACGCCGAATGGGTTGATGCAGGCACGGTCGTCGGGCAGCAGAGAATCGATCTCGAACGCGCATCGGGGCAGCGAGTCGGTACGTTCCTGTTGATTTGAAATTTATATATTTCGTAATAAGTATAAGCAAAGTATACCTAAGTAATATGTAAAAGTTATACTCAACTGCTCTTGTAAATTGTCTTTCCTATCCGTTCCTTAACTACCTAATATCTACATCTTTTTTTGCAATTATTGTAACCCAGAAGTAGGTACATTGTCTGCCAAAACTTGGAAAGTCGGTGGTAACTTAGGGTGGTATTCCACCTATCCAATTTCTTTGTCCAAGTCCAATGTGTATTGCGTCTCACATTTTGCTTTAATGAGAGAGTGAGACGCACTGACACTGGACAGGTGGAATACCACCCTTAATAGCGTATAATGAACTCATTCTCTAATCTCTCCTAATCATTGTTGGAGATCTATCATATTTTGTACACCATCCTATGGCTTCTAATGTACCTAGGTATTCTACCAGAGTTAGAGTAATTTTTACAGAACCTTATAATATTATCAATGCTTTCTTAGGTTTCTACAATTTACAAAGTTGACCACAAGTGCGAGTTTATGGTAGTTTATAATAATAGCACTAAAGTTAACTTACCCAACCAATTTCGTCACAATGCTTAGGCTCTTTATAACAGATGTAATAAATGACGTTTTTCGAGCCATCATTACGACTCTCCGTCGACCAAGTGTACCAAGTCTGTTCGAACATGAACATGCTGTTTATATTGATCTGCTTGTAGATTAAAGAGAAAAGCACAGCGTTTGGATGGAGAGGGGTGACCGCCTTATCAGTGGTAGGTTTTACTTCTCTTCTGTCCTCGTACTCTTTCTCCCGTCTGTTGTGTTTTGAGTGTTTCTTAATGTAGGGAAGCATGGTGGTGTGTCTCTTTTCCCAGTTGTCTGTTGTAGGGTATTCCTCCTCGATCCGTGAGTCTTCTTGGGAATCGGAATGCATGACCACCTTTACTTTGACGCTGGCAGCGATATGCAGCATGTAGGCGACGAGAAGGTAACTCGACCACCGCATTTTCGGACAGACTAATTGGTTCTGATCGTACTTTCAAACGCTTTGAAACTATATTTTGTAATTAGGTAGGAAGTTGTTCTTTCATGGGTTGATAAGGGTAATGTTTGTAAATAAGGGGAAACGGTTGGCGGATTTCAGAGCAAATGGAAATCTTTTTGCTTATTGTGTTTTGTAGCCAACACACTGTCCTAATGTGGTTTTTTAGGGTTCCGTACCTCAAAAGGAAAAAACGGAACCTTTATAGGATCACTCGTACGTCTGTCTGTCTGTCAGCCTTTTTTCTCGGAAACTACCTACTGGACAAAGTAAGTTGAAATTTGGTACACATATGTAAATTTAGTGACCCAAAGACGGACATGTAACGTAAACAAACGAATTTTAAACATGGGGGCCACGTTTGGAGGGTAAATAAGAAAGTTAAAAAATAAAGTTTTACAAAATATATCGTGTTACATATAAAAAATAAAAGAGGTAATTTTGAGAATTTCAAATATTTTTTTTTATATTTTAAAATAAATAAGTAGATTAGAATCCCCCACCCTTTATCTCCGAACCTACTGGGTCTAAAATTTTAAAAATATACTCAAAATAGTTCTTTACCTATAGATGACAGGAAAACCTATTAGAAATGTGCAGTCAAGCGTGAGTCGGACTTCATGTACAGAACCCTTGGAACGCGAGCCCGACTCGCACTTGGCCGGTTTTTTTTTCCTTCCGAGTATTATTAATGATCCTACATTTGAATAAGCTATTGTTACTGTAGCACCTACTTGGCTTATTTTAGACAGTTCTCTTTATCTTTCCCCATATATTTATAGTAGGTACCTAGCTACCTGTACCTGCGCATGTAGGTATGTCAATTTACTAGAAGCCTTGGTATTTAAATAATTATATCGGTATATCGATATGGCACTGCTAGATGCTATTTTATTATTCTCTTTATTTATTTCTCATCTTAAGTTAGGTTATTTTATAATATGAATATAAAAGTAAAATATAAAAACACTTACAAAACAATAAAAATTAATATAAACACATTATAAAAAACCTAACCTAGGGTGCCGCCAGCAGCGGGGCAAGGCCCAAGCTACCGGTGGTCAGGGCTGCAGAGAGAGGAACCGGCGGACTATCCGCGCCGTGTCCAAGATCACCGCCTTCTGCATCTGACCCTTGATCCAACCACCTAGCGAGAGTCTCTCAAGGTGTTGGTCGACTCTTCGCTATTAGACCGTTTACTGAAACGACTATCGGGACGATGATCGTCGAATCAACATCCCACATGGCGGTTATCTCGTGAGCCAAGTCTAGGTACTTACTGGACTTGTCCTTCTCGGCCTTCACGAGATTCTCATCATGGGGGATTTTGTTATTTATTATTAAGCTTATTCAGGCTCCGTGTACCTTACAGTACCTACATAGTTATCAGTTAGGTATCACCAGGTAGACCACTTTAAAGGTTTGGAAGGGCAATAAATAAACTGGTTTATAGATTATTGCTTTTATTTGGGTACAAAGATGTAGAGTATAAAATAAAAATACTGCATTTGGTATCAACCTTTTTTTCATAAAACTTTGATTATGAAAATTAAGCATTCCGACAAATACATGTTTTACATCTATAAAATAAAAATTAAAGCATAAGATGTATCTAGTCTAATTTCATTATTTCATTTATCTATATAGAAATTGTATAATCGTATAGTACAAATAAAAAAGCGAGTGAAGTTTGGACCATTGTTAGGAATTAAAGTTTTCCATAGTGCTCAATAATTTACATCAGCTATAAGAATTCGTATTTACAAGATACATTATAAATTTCGTTCTAACGTGATATCGTCGTAGCATTAGGGGTAAGAATAGCATCACTAAGGCAGAGAGGGTGTTTTATTGTACATTATTATTAGTGCCTAGCATTACGTCACTAGTCGCCGCGCGGCGGGCGGCGCCTGGCCGCGCCCCGTCCACCCGGGTACAGCCTAACACGATCCTTACTGCCTTATTCTCGGAAATAAATAACAGTACCTACTGAAACATGTCATATAAGATACGACACTCTTTTTTCGCGCTTGGTTTAAGTGATATTTGCATTTACTGTTTTCAGGTTTAGGTACACCACATGAACCAATTCATCATATTATTGTCATTTCAACAAGAATCAAAGTACCCAGCCCAGAATTCAACCAACACACGAGAATTATTACAACAGGTCACTTTGTGCGGAAATGTAGGTGACTGTAGCTCTTGTTAATTTTGTTTCCGGGTAGGCGGGGTGCGTTCGGTAAGCCGCCAAACAAAACGCCTTAATCCGTAGCTCTACTTACTTAAATATAATTAGACCTCTATGTATTCGATTAGCCTAACTCTATAAGACATTGGTTCCTTTAGTGTACGATAAGTACTTGTGTCGCTCACTACTTGCCAACTAAAGTCTTACGCCTAAGTGCTAGGGCCCAGTGAAGCCTTGTCGATAAATAGCGAAAATAACAGTTAACACTAAACGCTTGTCCACACCGGCGTATTCGTGCGAAATGGCGTGCCGTCACATAGGTCGTCATAAACATTAATTATCGAAACGCATAACAAATTTACATAGTTGTTACTCTTCCACTTCTTGAACATTTATTGATTGAATAGTTGATTAATATGATTTTTATGTACGAAGAGATAGTTATACATTCTTATTATAGATAGAATGAGGCACGCCGTACCATAATAAAGGTCATAAAGGTGTATATAACTTACTTATTATACAAAGTTAAAAATGTATACATTATAATGGCCTTGAGTTTACACTAGCCAGTGTGGAGACAGCATAATAATATTGAGCCCGCGTTCGGATGCTCGTAAGCGCCGCGTATACTTTACGAAACACAAAAAAAGTAGTGCCGTTTGCTGTTTATTAGTGAAAAGTGACTCGATGTAAGTATAGTTTCATTCAAAGTATTGCCGGCGCCGGGCGCGCATCCGAACGAAATGAGACGGATCAGGAGACAACATGCAACAGTTTTAAATTAAATAACTCTCACAATAGCTTAAAGCGTTTCTACACCTGACGTATAATCGCGAAAATCGAAGTTCGTCAATTGCGGGCATTTTTCTCCGTCACTCTAATTACGTCTTAATGAGAGTAAAAGAGAAAGATCCCCACAATTTGCGAATTTCGGTTTTCGCGGTAGGCCCCCTGATCATGTAGGCCTCTCACCGACTTGCGCGGGTGTACGGAGCGGGTACGCACCCGCGGGTACCATCGTGGGTAAAAACCTATTTATCGTTTACCCGCTCAAGTCGGCGAAGGGCCGTATTGTTTCGATAATTCGTTCAACACCAAAACCGGATTCGTACACGAATGATCCCGGCGTAGGCACAGTAACACATCATAAAAATGATCTCCAGATCCGCCCCTTAACATAACATTTTATCATAATTAGAATTCTACCTCGCACTGACCTCATTCCTATCCTCATATTGTCACTAAAACTGCCTTCGACGAAGCAAACTACGGAAAATAGACTTTCGACTATCATTACATCTAATATTTCATTCTATCGAATCAGATCTATGACTTACTAGCTAATATTACGTTGTATCATTTTACGTTGATATAAGTTATATGAAAATAAATGACTATAAGAATTGGTAACTTTATAAGTAACGGGTCCTCTATACGATCGATGATTAGGGTTGTATACGATAAGTTTTCGCTCAGTAGTAGGTAACCCTGCTAACCCTGTTGCTGTACCAAAGATTCCCGCTTTGGTTCTGGCTAAGATCAAAGTATAAGATCTATTTAAAGTACCTACTTCTACCTGTAGGTAACCTGTGCAAACACAAATCGGATATGGGATCAAGAATAGTGAGAAACTTCCAAAATGAAAAAAATTAGCAAGTCGAAACAATACCTTCGCAACTGCTCGTTATGAATAGCAGAATTTTAGGCCGAAAACCACTTATAAATATTTAGACCGTTTTTATTCGATTTGCCAATATAAGATTAGCTCTTCAGTGACCAACAACACACGAATACTCTATTGTACCCAAATTCTATACAAACAATACACTATGATTGCATTCCATTATTATATCTGAATTTACTTTTTAAATAATTATGGTATGTATTTAAAAAAGTTTACAGATCTCAAGCATAAACAATCGTATAGAGGAGACGTTACGTTTAAAACGACAACAGCTCAGGAAGTGTAGGAAGATCTGGATTATGCGTCTATTATACGTAGCTCACTTGTGAAAGGGTAGTACTAGAGTAGCGTCGACACCGTTTCATATGAATGCTTCTATACCTATATTGTCTATGCGTATTGATGCGAACACGATACAAAATGACACATAACAATAGCTTACTGAAGTGACTTCATATTGAAGGTACTTTACATTTGAAAAGAGTCAAAACACAGGTGATACGTTCTAACTAAACCATGTTATTGCACAGGATACCATAGACAGCGTCACTTCAATATGCTAACAATTATTTATTGAACAAAAACTCATTTACCTATTTGTGAATGAATAACAATTAAGATGATCTGATAAAACTTGTGTAAAAAAAGTAAAATGGACCGCCCCGAAACAATGTGATAAAAATAAAAAAAAGGTTTGTATAAAAATAATACTAACAGTTTGCTTACTTGACTAGAACGTGTGTAATGCTTGCGGCGAGGTCCGATTTACATAAAAACAATACATTTTTAAAAGAGATCTTGTAGCGTGCGAGAAAGGATACGTAAAATACAATTTGAAGTCACGATTCACATTATTAAGGGATATTCTTAGGCAGTTTTTATCATAAGATTTTTGCAGTATCGCTTAAGGTACAATTTAGTAGATTCTATACACAGTTCGCATGAACGTCTTACAAAAGCGTAATTGATTCGTCCTTAATTCACACGTTTCGCCGTGCGTAGCGACGTTACATGAACCTAGCGGGTGCATATCCACTTGTGTCAGCTGCAAGCCTGAGGGTTTGTATCTGTATGTTTACTTGACAGTATGAAAGGACATGTATACGATGCCACATTACACCGCCTGTTACACCATAACTTTTCGATTTTCGTCGTTTTATTGCAGGACGTCAGTAAATTAAATACTCTAGGAACCTAAAATTAAAAATGCCGCGGATTTCAACGTTTTTATATTTTGCTCTAGGACTCCTAGACTAGGAGAGAATGTTGGTGTTTGAAATTTCAACCACAATGCTATGGATTATTTTCTCTCCTATCGTGAAATTTATTACTTAGGTACAATGCGATCCGTTACAGAATAGTTGATCTGGTGGATTCGCTTGAAAATAAAAAAAGAGATCAAAATTTTTGTTAAAGCCCTAAGAAAGAAAACTTTTAAGGTTGCTTACAATCACAAGTAAATATGTACTCGCTACGACAAGACAGAATACATTTGAAAAGTACCAAGTTCTTTGATACTCGAGATATAATTATATTCAACTTAATTCATATCTATCAAAGTGACAATTCATATGAACTAGTTGACACAACCTTACCGTTCAACACGGTGTATATTTGTCAAATATTATGCTTCAGAATTATTTACAATAAGTCATATTAGGGTCCAGTCTTAAGTAACTCTTTAATAAGCATTATGATGGATGCAGAGTTAAGTACAATACTTACATTCATATAAAACAAGTCAACTTGCACTATTCGATGACGTCGTAATGTAATCGCCGCAAGATGGATATATGCGCTATTTATACCAGTCAAAAATCTGACAACAGTATCTAATCTATATGGCTAAAGAATTAAAGGTAGGGACAAACTGAGCCAAAACCAACCAACTTATGCAACGCGTTGTGACAATCTGACCCTGAAATTTGTATGCTTGAAAACATACTTGTCACAAGCAACGCAACGCGTGACGGTCAATGTTTCCAAGCATACAAATATCAGGGATCAGATTGTCGTAATGTGTTGCGTACGTGGGCTGTTTGTCCTGCCTTTAATTCGAAACCGCAACAAACTGATAGCTTGTTCTTTTCGAGTATGCTGTCCGTGTAGCAACTTTTGCTGTCTAAGCTCTGCGACTAGGCGATAGCGCTTGCATCCTATAGCCAACATGATAATACAAATAGCTGACTTATTTATAAACCCGAACTATCTTTAGCAAAGGTTCAATTTCCAATAGCCAATAAACCTTGTGCTGGATATGTTGTTTATAGTTGTTCGTCTATGAAGGTAGTCCTTTCGTGCTAATCGTACGAGTAGGCCATTTCGGCGGCGTGCGAACTCGTATGAGAGTTTAGTTACATTGCGGACTATTGAGGTTACATCCAATTCTGCTGATTGATCAAATACCGCAATGTAATGAAACTCGCATGCGAGTTCTCGCACCAACTAAACTAGCCCTAAGAGAGAGTTGCTCGAACAGACCGTCACGATATGTTGAAAAGCATGAGTGTTTCAGCATTACTCCGAATCAAAGAAACATTAATAGTAGAAGCGATATAAAGTCTATGAAATAATCGTATCTTCAATTTGACAGGACAGTGAAATATTCTACAGTGTCAAATTTCGGGGCATGATATTTTCTTAGAATTTATCCATTTTCTACAATTATTTTCTCCGAATAATCGCCGGATCGGTGGGAGTCGACCTTTATTGCCACAGTATGCAGCGTCCCTGTTTCATTGTAAACAGGTAATCGAGTCGCCGGAAGGGCCCTCTAATACCTATGCAGCGTTTGCTCTAAGGCCGTTGCGCAGGGTCATACCACGAAGTTCGTTTTTGTCAAATCGTCTCTTATATTAATCTCTTGAGTCCTGGGGACTTAAATTTGCCAGCCAATAAACGTCTTAGGGGAGAATGAGGACATACGAACCAATACTAAGCTCAGGTGGCGATACAATCGTCAAAAAATAAGACTAATTTCTTAGTTATGGAATTAAGAACTATATAAATCACTGTAACAAAAAACCTTCAATATTTGCTTGTTTAATTTTTTCTATTGCGAATGTATCTAATATTACTGATAAAAAATCAAGTGGGTCGAGAGTTACATCGTATAGACCCACATAAAGTCTGTATTTCTGGATACGATCCTACTCTGTAGGTTTTAACCTCATCGAATGTTGACTGTCATCGCTGACCCAATATCGCGTCCGCGGGGCTCAAGGGATTAATGGAGAGACTGTAAAAACGCACTTGTTGTCGGACGGTGCAAGCTCCGGCCTCTAACACATGTATCACGCGGCCGTGCGTTGCAGCAGCAGGTGCAGGTCGGCGAAGGAGGGGCGGGCCAGCTCGTCGCGCCGCCAGCACGCGCGCATCAGGTCGTACAGGTCGCGCGGGCAGCCCGCTGGGCGCGCCAGCACCTCGAACATACCGTCGCCTAGCTGCAGGTGCGAGAGGTTCTCGAGGACCTGGAAGACGACAGAACAAATAAATACTTGGGAGAGAACAAATAAATCTTACACAGATCGACTTAACCCCAAACTAATAGTGGTAGTCCACCTGTACAATTTATGTGTCCAATGTGCATTTGCATCACATAATTTGCTTAGTGAGACAGTGAGACGCAATGCAATGCAAATACATTGGATCAAGATATTGACACTTACTATGGAATTCATACTGATACACACCAATACATGTATACTTAGATACACATCCATACCATAGATTCGGACCAATCTAATTCTGCATGCCGTTTGCAACGTCAAAGTGTGACAATATATTCATTAACCCTTTATGGCCCCAGTTATACAGATATGTTACCTGAAAGTTAAATACACTACCATGTTTGTAATGCACTGGGGAACACATCTACGGCAAAAAAAAAACGAAATCATTAAGAAAAACATGTGGTCAATATATGCCCTCAGTCTGTTAGTGCACTTGAGTTTTCAGATGATCTGTTTCCAATACACCTATTCATTGACATTGACATAACAAACATAACGTGATCTGTACAGACTGGCGTTTAATTGACTACATACACTGACTTAATATTAGAAATAGACACACAGAGCGGAACACAAACGTCAACAAAATGTGGGTCAGAATGACATTAGCGGCAAATTGCATTGACGATAAAAACGCTTACGTAAATTTTGAGTCAAGATAAATGTTTTGTACGGAAAAGAACTTACTGCCGTAAGCATTAAGTGTCAAATTTGTAAACATTACTACCAACACTGTTTAAACTTTAAGTCCGATGGCACTAAACGTAACTTCACCTTTGTATTTACGTCAAACAACGTCAAACGAGAATAATGAACGAATGGAGTCCCTTTGGTACATTTTAATAGGTATTACCGTATTACTGTACAGAAAAACCAAAGTAATAAATTAAACAAATTTAATTTGATCGGGAGTTCAAATAAAATTAATTCATGGTAACAACCCGTGTAAGTTATCATAAAACAAATTTATTTTTAATAACTAAGTATACGTCTTTAAATACTATTTTCCTTGAAATAAATTCAATTTATTAAATAACTGTGTATTTTAGATCTATATAATACTCTTCGCACTTTCGTTCTTTGCAATATAGTGCACGGGGACATTCAGGTCGCTACTGGTACTGGTACTGATTGGTTATGGTCTTTATCAAAAAAATCCTGTGGTCGTCACTGTGTTCAGACAGGTTTAGCATTTACAGTTAGTCGATGTAAGCCCTTATTGGTCGTGTATATGTCGGAAACAGGGAAATGGGCCGAACACACAAGTGCCGTTTTGCCTTGTTTAAAACTGCATCACCCCTATCTCTTGCTATAATAGCAGTCCACTCTGCACGTCGCATAGGTTTTCTTGGAAATCTTGAATTTAAACATAATATTATATCTTATGAATTCCATATAAAAATAAAAAAGTATTGACCTCACATCGACTCATTAGATTTTTGTTCCTTCACATCCCTTCTTTGGGACTAACAAAATAATTTATTCAAAACCATGAAATTACCACTAGATTACATAAATTATGTAATGCTATCCAAAGAACTAACCGAAAGAAATGCATTCCATGCTTTTTCCTTGTTTTATCTTTGTTGTTTTTGCATATTTTCACGACCATTTTACGACATTGTTGACAACTTCACATTTGAGCGGTCCATACAAGACTAAACGAAAAAGTAACGCGTGATCTGTTTTAACGTTACTTTTGCGGGGCCATTTTTTGCGGCTGATTGGGTATCCAGTTCTTATTCTATATCAATGACTACATACGGTAAATCGAACATTATTGTGTATCTTGTAGTGGGTAGGATTAATATACGAATATCACTGAAAAAATTATAATCTGTGGCCCGTTTCACGATACAATTTACAAGCGGAAGTCTCTTTCTATCAAGGAGTTAAAAAGAGACTTCCGCAAAAAGTTCTAATTACAATACTTATCGATATAGCATGTAACCTTTTATAATTTTATTAATCTTAAGTCGCAAATGATACACTTTCCTGACACTACAAACAACGTAGTACAGTTATTGCAATTCACGATGGAGAGTGGATTTATCAAAATTAGACCTTGTCATCATACCAATAAGAGTCTCGCCACTCGCCATCGTGAATTGCAAGAGCTATAATTCAAATTATTAGATACAGCGACGTGTATATTTTTAATAGTATAATGGAAACAATGACGATAGCTTGCTTCCCTTGACAGGCATAGTGCATAAATTGACCACATACTAATTAAATACACTAAAATTAAATACTGACCGAAAAAGTATGAATGAGGAATGAAAGCCTGATATACTCGCTATAAATACCATTATAGTTAAATAAAAAAGAGGATGTTCTTCTCCGTACATATTTATTAACTAAGTGGTTTCCAAATCGTCTCTGCCTTATAAAGGGTTAAAGTCAAATTACTAAGACAATATGACGTATATAAAGAAACTTTCTCATTTTGTTCTATTGAAGTCGGTGCAAAGATAGGTTAGGGTGGTATTCCACCTGTCCAATATCTTGGTCCAATGTCAATGAGTTTCTGCACTCTCTCATTAAGCAGAATGTGAGACTAAATACACATTGGACAGGTGGAATACCACCCTTACACGGACTCTAACTCATGAACAAGTGTTCGTGACAAACACACAAATAAACGCCCTTATCGCGATTTAATCCCGGGACATTCTTTGTAGGCAGTGCCATTGCCGACTAGGCTTCAAGGTTGTTATTATAGCACATTAATCACTCAAAAGAGGGTCTTAAATTGGAAATAAGTACCCCACCATTAACATGAGTACGTGATGACAGAATTCTATAGAAAGAGATATGACATGATATTTTGCTAAATGTCAGCGAAACCAGGCGTGGCTCACTCCGCGATTTCGTCGCGTCGCTACGAGTACATGCGGGCCACAGCAATTTTGGTTATATGTAGTAGTTGCCGCGCACTGCTACGGAACGGATGCCTACTTGCGCTTGTATCTCTCGTAATAGACGCGTTATGTTAGAGAGTGAACCTTCAGTACCTCGTATTATTATTTATTCTGTGGCAAAAGTAAAAGTAAAATAAAGTGACAGTGAAGGAGTGTGTTGGCGTATGTAAAACCTCATTCTCGGTGAGGTGCTCGTAGGGCCGGCGGCGGCAGAGGGTGAAGATCTCGTGGAGGGTGACCGCGAACGCCCACACGTCGCTCTTGGTCGTGTATTTTCCCAGTAGGACGGACTCCCACGCCGCCCAGCGCAGCGGTAGGGGTATGCGGCCGTCCACCTGTATTTGAAATATGCGTTAGAATATGCTCCAGCGCTATTTTAAGAACAGGACAGAATGAAATTTAGTATTACTTATGCATCTTTAAATTTATAATGTTCCTTCATTAACATTTTGACCGGCAGCTGACGCGCACGAATACAGTGTAATATAGACCTTCATACATTCCCATAAGGTTTACGATAGCGCGTTGTATTTAAGGGTGGCTTTTAAAGGGTTAAATCCGGTACATTACGGTATACTGGATGATAAACTAGAATTTAATGGAATATTTGATGCTACGGGGTGATAATTTGTAAAAACGTTTACGTTAATTGCAGGACGGGATCGAAACCCGGTTCAGTCTTCAGTCAGTTCTTTTAAGGGGCTACCCGAGGTTTTCATCGATTATTGCCAAGTTTTGAATCGTATCTCCTTTTTTGCACTACAGATAGAATAAGACCAACGGTTATCGGTTTTTCAATCTTTTATCTCCGGTTTTGTCCACCGGATTTTGTAAGAAATGAATACTTATTTTTTTATGAATTTTTTAAACATTGTCTAAGAAAACACTTTTTTCGTATCTAGTTTGCAGTGAAGGATCTTACATGTGCGCAATCTACATATTTGGGTTCGTCTTTGACGTCTCGAAAAACGTGTCCAGGGTTTTAATTTGAAACTAATTAACACAAAAGTTATGGCCAGAAAACCAGTTTATTAGCCTAAAATTGTTCAACTTTGATGCCAAATATCTCGAAGACAATGAACTTTGAAGTAAATATGGGATACTGATAGGGCTCCTATGGGATACTATATTGCTTAAAGCCGTTGCTGTTAATATAATAAGCAACAAAAAACATTAGAACACTAAAGGATTCAGATCGAAGGTCATTGGCGAGGCTGGCGTGGCGTGTTTTTAAGTAAGGGGCTACCCTTAAGTTTTCAGAAAAACGTCCAATAATAAACATGTTTGTGCCTATAATCTAGTAATAATATTGACATACCTTATAATAGTCACAGGCGTAAGCCTCGTTGTCGGTGCCAAAATCGCTGATCTTGACTTGGTACCCTTTGCCGACAAGGATGTTCCTAAACAAACAATGAATTAATTAGCTACGGTAGATAACACATTTCATACATATAATGGCTATTCAAACAGTGTTTACACTGCAACACAATTCGGAACACCCCAACCCTAAAATTTCACTTAATAAGTTACAAGCTTCTGCTCACGACTTTGTCTACGTGGTATGACCATGACTATTTTCATCAATTTGGGCCTCAAACTATCATCAGAGCGGTTTAAGTTTAAGCATGAACAGGTAACAACAGACAGGCAGAAAACAGTTACTTTCGCATTTATAATATTAGTACGGATTAGTGGGGATTACTCATCCAGATGGTTCATTACATATTACGAAAGGTGTCAAACTTTAAGAGGGGGTAGAGGAGGGTAAATGTTCAGATTCTGTCAAATTACCCCATTACACACACAAACGCTCACGCACACCACCTCAATTTACTGGGACAGGTCAGTGACCACTAATGTTTTTTTAAAGGCGCTGTTTCGTGTTTGGTGTTAATCACTGGCCTCCTTTGAGGAATTCAAACTGTCAAAGCGTTCCTTTGTGAGAAGACAGGGAAAAAACACTTTTTATATAGCTTTCCTTGTTTGTTCATGTCATGACATAGGTATGTGACGCATTTAAATGTAAATAATCCTAATAGGTAATTCATTTCGTTGTTGACTTTTTTTATTAAGATAGAGGTACAAACAGCAACACTCTTAACTGTCCATCGGTGGACCTTATGCCTTTTGTAATAAGGTTTACGAACTGTCAGTTAACAGTGTGGGCGGTGGTATGGTATGTATGCAATGGTATGCGGTTTGTAGAGATAGACCGAATTAAACCTAGGAGTTATTTTATTAAGGCAGATGGATAATACTTAAGAAGCGATTGAAATGAAAAATAAAAATAATGAAAATTGAACTTGTAAAATTTATCCTTATATAAAATAAACTTGGATTCATTCAAATAAAGGTTATTATTACAATTAGAGATAGAGATACCTCACCTACCTTATTAATAAAACAAAATCAGAGCATTACAAAAATTTCCAAAGGCCAAAGCCACGCTGATAAGACTAAGACCTCGTCATATAAACGTTCACTGAAAGAAAACCAAAGGCATTTCTGATAATTATATCTCGTTTCTGAGTTATCGTTTTGCACCGAATAACAATGAAATAAAAGCACGTTGTTATTTGATAGATACATTTATATAAGAATCGTCACATCAAACCAACATACTCGTAAACCAGACCACTGCGATGTGGTATTGGCTTTAAATATCGTTCTTTCAACTGATAATATAGCCACTAAAACTCGCTGAGACTGCAGGTCGAGTCTTGATTTCAATTTCTTGATAATATATAATTGAATTAACTTTCAAAGCACGTGATAGCTCTTTAGAATAGCAACAAAACTGGGTGAAACTAAGAATCTTATTTCTGAAATTATGTGAACAACATTGCTTCGTCTTCATAAAAAAAATTTAATAATTAAAATTGTTTACGTTAAAATGTGACGAATTTTGTTGATAAATTGTCTGTCTAGTCTAGTATATTGACATGATGTCATATATGTTTTTAAAATGACGTAATATGAATGCCAGCACAATGGAAATTTATTCCAATAAGATAAAAGGAATTCTCAAACTTTTTTCATTTTAAGGCGACGGTAGCGGTGGGTAAAATTTCAGATTCTGTCAATTTACCCCATTTCACACACAAGCGCACTTCACGCACACTACCTAACTTTACTGGGACAGGTCAGTGACCCATCATGTTTTTTTTAAGATTGGACTTTTAGTTTAGTATTGACCACTAGCCTCCTTTGAGGGTAAAAGCGTTCCATTGAAAGATGAAAGAGAAACAATGCATTTAATCTTGCTTTCCTTGTCTGTTCATGTCACACGTGACGTACTTACCTATTTAATTAATTTGATTGTTGACTGTTTTACTACCTAATATTGCATTGTCGAGATACGCGTTTTGTACAATTAAAGCGAATAAAACAAGATGTCATTAAGTCAGATGTAAAATGTTATTTACTACTCTATACGGTTTTTCATAAGGTGCAAAATCCATTCAATAGGAATTTAAATAAATAAAGTTTCAGCAGGGTGGCAATTCCATTTTGGCGGATAAAGCGAAACAGAATAGTTCTATCGAACCTGCTTACAAATTTTCACGAGAATCAGTTGAGAAATGTGATCTGCAAAGGAGAACATACAAAAGCATTTTTGATCAAGCTGAAACGGAGACCTTTGCTAACGCTCGGCCAATGATGGTTTAGGTACACCTATAAAAAATGGTTGTCCCTGCTGTAATTTTAATATCTTTATATTTCAACGGTATAGTTTTGCCTTCAAAAATAATCGGTATCGCTAAACAATAGCGGTACCTTACTACTTATACGTTCACGAAATCGGTATCTGCATAACTTGATTGTTAGTAAACTAACCTGAAAAATAATCTCAAAACCACCGAAACATTTATGTACAGTCACTTGTAATAATATGTTACGTCATTAGCGCCAACTTTGCCTCCAGGGAAACTTTGCCTAAAACGACAATTTTAAACAAATTCGTTAATGTAGAAAAAATTATAATAGTTAAGGCCACCCTACTATTTTGAGTAGAAAATAGGTTATATTTCTGACAAAACTATATACCAAACTTGTGCATAACTTGACTTGGGAATTTAGAGTTTGAGCGAATTGTCTAATATAGGGTATATTTCGGCGGGCAAAAAATTGATAAATAATGAAGGCAAGTAGAAAAAATTGAGAACCCTTTGACAAATATTTCCGGGTTTGAGTTATAACACATGAAGCATAGATTATGTCTATTGAGATTTAAACTAAAAAGGCCTAAATACACAAAAGTTTTAGCGGTGGGCAAAGTAATCCGGTAATTTGGCATCTATACCAACATTGCCCACCACCAAAAACGGATTAGGGTTGTCACTTTCATCTAATTTACCCAACTTCGCAAGTAAAAGAAGGTTATGTTTGTACACTAAAATAAATTTATAAATATATACTGTATTTAATTTGTCTTATTATCCTTTATTTAGATGTTTTATCCCGTTAACGAATGAAAAACACAACAAAAATCATATTTTTGGCCATTAAACTATTGTAACAGATTTTCTCAAAAGTGACAATCCTAGCCTTTGTAAAATGCTTAGGCGAGCCTTATTTGGAAATGGGCAAAAACGGGTAGGCAACATTGCCCAGCAAATTTATTTTAAAGTTTTTACACTTATCGCTAAGTTATTAACAGGGAATGGTAGGATTGCCCAAAACCTTTAAGTGATCCTTAGACATCATCATCATACGAGCTGTATTTGAATACCAAATTGACGTGGGCAATGTTGGCGAAAACCCCGGATATCTTTGCCCGCCCTCTAAAACGCAAAAAAATGAGTAAAAACACGATAAATTTTTTTTTTTTCAAATAAACTGATGCGTTTGATCACAATGGACGTGCTGAGCAAAAAAAGTCATATGATGTGATGTTTTTTGAGAAATTCGTTTTAAAAAATAAGCGGGCAAAGTTGGTGATAATGACGGTACCTACTCTTCGAAGGCCGCAAAAATATGTGACATGGTCTTATGGTTCTACAAATAAGATCGTGTCAGATATTTTTGCGGCCTTCGTTGTGTAACATAAATTGCAGGCGACTGTACATTTGGAATAATTATTTTATTTAGTTTCAACGAAAGTTTCAAGTTTAGTACGAAAATACTTCAGATATGCAATATGCACAAAATGTAGACCTAATCGAAATAAAACATTGCTTTTTATAGGTAATTTATAAAACATTCGATACATAGGTATACATAACAATAACTAGAGCGCTATTGGCCTGTAAGCTTCATCTCGGTCTCCAAAGCCGCAAAAACTCGCTAGTACTTAGTGCTGGTCTAGCCGTTATTTTTTCTTGAAGATTTTCAGAGAACAGCACGTACACGCATTATACATATAGACGGAACGAACCGCATAATCATTATCATTTATTCGTCGCAATCCATGGTATTACAGATCTAGGTACAAGACTTTCAGGTATTACTTATACGAATTACATAACTCTTCCTGTTAATAGGCATTATTTTAAGATAAAAGTTTTATAATATAATACAAGATTAAAAAATTCATTGACGTACAGAAGTCAAATACGTTTTTAAACTGACGCAAAATGATACCAGCATAATAAAAATTGATCCCAATCAGTAAAGATGAGTCTTTAAACTTTTTTCATTTTAAGCGAGTTTTGAAGGAACATAATACTTAAATTCGACTGTAATCGTATTGTTTTAAGATAGTTTACTGCGGTTTTCAACCATTATAACAGCAAATCAAATTTAAATGAGACGCGAGCTGATATTAATGTACCCTATTTTTTGAAATACAATTTATCTACTGGTATACTTTCTCGTGTGCGTATATGATTTAATGTCAATATAATTGTCAAAAGCAAGAAAATCAAGCTGTCATTTTCATTTGAAGAAGTACACGTGTGCTCCGGTGTAGCCCCAACGGGCATCTGACTTGAAGAAGAATTTTGAGTGATGTCGTCAATGTATGGAAATTGTTCGAAAGTTTACATCTGAGATTGAATTTCTGTGTTGTCTTTGTGAGTAAAAATATAAATCGATAATAAATTGGTAGCTGGATTATCTAGCTTTCAGAATCATACAATAATTCAATTACTGTCAAAGACAAAATTGTTTTGCTTCCGTCTCAAACGGAACTCCATATTTTGATTTTTTGATACTTTTAGTGTCGATTTGTAGAGAATAACAGCAAATTAAAAATACAATGGCATGAAGAGTCGGTACTCGGTTTCTTCGTGAACAAATTTACGTGTAATTTAATGCAATTATTAAACATTTATTGAACAAATTATGGTTACAAAGTGAGGTCTAAATCGAAAACGTCATATACCGGCCCCTTAAGTGAATTAGGAAGAAACTAATTACACTGATTGGGTTGTGTTCGTATATTTTTTAAATAATTTGTTATATTTTTTAAGTATTATGACTTGTGAATAAAAATAAATCAAAATTTTAATGACTCCTAGATCTCCGTGTGGCATTATTGACCGAAGCGAAGCGAAGGTCTACGTTTTGACTCGGGCATTTTGCTTTCGTATGTCCGGATGTTCTCCTCTACAGGTCGCAATTCTTAACCGATTCTCGTGAAATTTTGTGACCGAATTTTATGACTATATAATTTTTTTTTGTCAATCCGGTTTTTGGAAATTTTTAAAAATGGCGGAGTCGTGATACCTGGCGCCTAAACAAATAGTCGTATCGATATCATAAGAGTTTTTTCTTTATGAGACACGTTTACAGAGTTAATAGCAAAAAATGCAGAAAAAAATTATCGCTGGTTTAGGCGGTATTTAGATATTTAGTTTTGTATTTCCGGATGTTCTCCTCTACAGGTCGCAATTCTTAACCGATTCTCATGAAATTTTGTGACCAGATTCTATGACTAAATAATTTTTTTTTGTCAATCCGGTTTTTGGAAATTTTTAAAAATGGCGGAGTCGTGATACCTGGCGCCTAAACAAATAGTCGTATCGATATCATAAGAGTTTTTTCTTTTTGAGACATGTTTACAGAGTTAATAGCAAAAAATGCAGAAAAAAATTATCGCTGGTTTAGGCGGTATTTAGATATTTAGTTTTGTATTTCCGGATGTTCTCCTCTACAGGTCGCAATTCTTAACCGATTCTCATGAAATTTTGTGACCAGATTCTATGACTAAATAAAAATTTTTTGTCAATCCGGTTTTTGGAAATTTTAAAAAATGGTGGAGTCGTGATACCTGTCGCCTAAACAAATAGTCGTATCGATATCATAAGAGTATTTCTTTTTGATATATGTTTATAGATTAAATGGCCAAAAATTCAGAAAATTTGTATCGCTGGTTTCGGCGGTATTTAGATATTTAGTTTTTACTTGAGAATGAGTAGCTAAATTTCGTCAGCTTTAGTAAGAACTATCATGGCGCATTTTGCAAACGTTCGCTTTTTTGTTTGCATAGGGAGGTCCCTGGTTCCATCCCCTGTAATTGTATGCTGCTACATAACTTTTTGTATTTTTTTATACTTAAATTTCGTATCAATTGTTGTTTTTTATTTTATTTTTTATTTTGAAAAAATGAAAAAAATCGTATTTTTTTATTTATCAAGCGCGGGCTAAGCGCATTCGTTTATTTTTTGCAAGAGATGATGGGTTTTTGCGCTTTAAAGAAAATTTGATTCTTGAATATACGGCGCCATACCTTTGGCCTATGCTCATCTAGATGGCGACACCATTTTATATTTAACAATTTTTACTCATATCAGTAAAAGAACATGGGTCAAAATCATACGGCGTTCTTAAAATAAATAAATCATTTATCCTTACATATACAGGGTGGAAAGGCACGACGATCCTTTCCGGAAATGGGAGATAGTTTAGCCTAAGCTCTATATTTTCTCCATAGAAACTATGTTAATATGGGCAACCGTTTCTAAATTATGACCTTTTAAACATCCACGCAAAAAACTACTTTGTTCTAACCCTAACAGGTGACAGGGTCAATGAACTTACTTGTAAACAATCAGTATTCGACAGGAAATTATGCTAATTTGTTGCCATCTAACCATTTTTAGGTCTGCTTACAGCACGGTAAGAATCATTGCAGGATTTTCGCTTTCTTAGTGGTTCCACTTGTCCAATACTTGAATGAAATAGTTATGTTATTCCTTAATATTAATAATACTAACCACAACATTGTTTACAACGACAGTTCAAATGGTGACATTGACAACCACTCAAAAGTACGCAATCGTCTTATAAATATCTCTGGTTTCCTTGACTGATAAAAAGGTTTTAGTTTCTTAACACGTTTCACAAAATTATTTTCGAATAATTGGAAACTATTTAAAATAATAAAAAATTACATGTAGGTTGTGTTAGTTGCACCAAATGAACTTGCAAAAATGAAATACTAAGAATAAATCAAGAATAAATACTTCTTCAATACCAAACTAACAAACCTTCTTGCGTGGTAGGAAATAGACAAGACGTCTGATGTTTGAAATTAAATTTTCATTGAACTATACTTATTGAATGTCATATTCTTCAAATAAAAATGTTAGATGCTCGTGGCTATTTAAATTTGTGGGGCTGTGTAAAAGATATGGTGTACCAAACCAAACGGAATGTGAAACTGCGGACGCAATGAGACAAAGGCTAATTGGTGCTTTCTGCGGAGGATAAATGACGAAGAGCATACACTATATCGCATGTGCATCGACATACTCGGGTACGGGCTGCGGCGGCGTTGTAATACACGGAGGTACATTTGAACACCGTATGTGAAAAGAAGATAGTATTAAATATTGGAAAAAAGTAATTATCTAAGAAAGTAATAAAATTGTTTGTAATATTTTTGCATGCATTTGATTTATTTGACATTTATGCGTCATTCATACATCATTGCGATACTGTCAACGATCGGAAAAAAGTGTAAAGTCCCGAGCTTTCCCGACGGAGATCCTTAATCTAGCCGTCATGTGCACATGCTATAGGGTTATCACCACAGTTAAAAAGTAGTATTTTTGCAATTTTTATTTTTTACTCAATTAACGATTCTTACCATTACCAATAGTCTCTGTATCACTTAAACGACCTAATACTTCCGGGAAGGATCGTCGTGCCTTTCCACCCTGTATACATTTATTGTTTTTTTTTTTTTCATTTTAATCCTGTATCGAAAGATGGCAGTAAATTTACTGTGACTACAAAATTTAGTATGACAATAACCCTCTACTACATATAGGGACCGTGCGCGTTGGAGGGTCTGCCATCTTGTGGCCTGAATCGGAAACATGTACATTGCCAAAACAAGTTCTACCATCTACCGTTCTTGTTGACCGAAGCGAAGCGAAGGTCTACGTTTTGACTCGGGCATTTTGCTTTCGTATGTCCGGATGTTCTCCTCTACAGGTCGCAATTCTTAACCGATTCTCGTGAAATTTTGTGACCGAATTTTATGACTAAATAAAATTTTTTTGTCAATCCGGTTTTTGGAAATTTTTAAAAATGGCGGAGTCGTGATACCTGGCGCCTAAACAAATAGTCGTATCGATATCATAAGACTTTTTTCTTTTTGAGACATGTTTACAGAGTTAATAGCAAAAAATGCAGAAAAAAATTATCGCTGGTTTAGGCGGTATTTAGATATTTAATTTTAATTAATTTGAATTTGAGAAGGAGTAGCTAAATTTCGTCAACCCATCTAAGAACTATTTGGCTCAGTTTGTAAACGTTCGCTTTTTCTGTTTGCACAGAGGGTCTGGGTTCGATCCCCAGTAATTGTATGCTGGGATATTATAACTTTTTGTATTTTTTTACACATAAATTTCGTATTGTTTTTCTTTAATTTACTATACACCGTGTTTTTATTGAATTACGTTAACTTCGGGGTATAGTTAAGTACGTTTACAAGAACTAAATGGCATAGTTAATTTAAAAAAAATTTTTTTTTTTGTTTTCTTTTTTGTTTTTTTTTTGTTTAAAAAGTAATTAAATGTAGCATATAGCGTTGTTGTAACACGGGCATTACATTTAATTGAAATCTGTGACATATCAATGTCATTTCGTACATCAATCGACCGAGATTGTACTTAAGTTTAGTAGCAAATGTATGAACTCATTCTAAACACTAATCAATATGTAAGCCGGCCCTAAGGCAAGTGTACACGCTTGTAGAGGCCTTATAGTAAAAAAATAAATTATGGATTATCTCCGAAATGGACTTAATTAGAACATCGGTGTCTTTGAGAAAGTTACTTGATTTAAGCTCAGGAATGCACCCTTGAAATTAACGGAAATAAAAAAAAACACGGTGTATTTAAAGCTCTTAGCACCATGTTATTTCAAGCTCTGCTCGCGAGGTCTACAGCTCACAGAGCCACTAGTAGGTACGTTTCCTTATGCATAGTAGGTTCTGTCATCTTGTGGACTACATCGGAAGCATAAACGTCACATTTACGCCTCACGCCAAAAATCTGACGGCTCCTATGCTACCCCCTATAGTTCACGCACGCCCACTATAGGGACCGTGCGCGTTGGAGGGCCTGCCATCTTGTGGCCTGAATCGGAAACATATGTGCACATGTACATTGCCAAAGCAAGTGCTACCATCTACCGTTCTCGTAAGTACGTTTGCTTGTGCATAGTAGGTTCTGCCATCTCGTGGGCTACATCGGAATCATAAACTACATATCTACGCTTCGCGCCAAAGATCTGACGGCTCCTGTGCTGCCCCCTATACACTTTATTCTCTTTAGATTAGATATTTAAATTCTTACTCGAGAATAAGTAACCAAATTTCGTCAGCTCATCTAAATGCTGTCATAGCGCAGTTGGAAAGACGCTTACAAGCTAGGATATGGCATAGGTGGTTCGATCCCCAGTAAATGCAATTTTTTTTTATGGTTTTAGTTCAAGGGCATGGCTGTTCCAGGAGTCAATTTCCACTTACGTTTATAGCATGGGCGGTCACCATCCATAAATCGCAGGGGTTAACATTGCCTAGGGTAGTGGTCGACCTTGGGCTCAGGGAACTAGCTGTAGGTTGCTCGTACGTTGCGCTTTCCCGGGCTCAAAGTCTAACTAACAATAATGTTAGTTAGACTTTGAGCCTTTTAATTTGGATCGCCTCGCTTAAATGGCCCATAATTTCCGCAAATCATTTTTTCTTCGAGGCAATTACTCCGTTCTCATTTTTTTCCAGTGGAATTTCTTCGCTTTATTTAATTTTTCGTGTACATTTTTTCATCAACTAAATTTTCCCTTTCTCAATTTATTCCCTTTTCTTTTTAATCCTAGTAGTTAAAATAACCAGTAGGTTTTTATTTCACTAACTAAATATTCTCTATCTCCATATTTTCTCTTTTTTTTAATGCTAGTGGTAAAAATAACCAGGTTTTTTTCAAATAGGTAGGTTAGGGTTATTTTTTTTGATG
Source organism: Cydia splendana (assembly GCF_910591565.1). Taxonomy (NCBI): domain Eukaryota; kingdom Metazoa; phylum Arthropoda; class Insecta; order Lepidoptera; family Tortricidae; genus Cydia; species Cydia splendana. The sequence goes on along the minus strand of NC_085987.1, from coordinate 40,914,707 downwards.
ACCCTAAAAACGAAACTGCTCCCAGAGATAGGTAGGTTAGGGTTATTTTTTTTTGATGACCCTAATAACGAAACTGCTCCCAGAGATAGGTAGGTTAGGGTTATTTCTTTTTTGATGACCCTAAAAACGAATCTGCTCCCAGAGATAGGTAGGTTAGAGTTATTGGCTGACAGCGTTTGGTTATTTACTTGTAGTTTTTTAGATTATGTTTTAATTTTAGTGTTTTTGATATTTGTTGTATGTGAAATACCTACAAGTAACAAATATAATTACTACACTATTAACATACAGTAACAAGAAAATATTATCCTAGATATTTAAAAGAACGAAAACTATAAGGAAAAGATTAATTTAAAAATATTAAAAATAGGCGATTGCGGAAGAAAACCATTGGGAAAATATGGGAACGGAGTAATTGCTACCGAGAATGAATGATTTCGGGAAATTATGGGCAACGCAAAATATGAGAACGGAGTAATTGCCTCGAAGAAAAAATGATTTTCGGAAATTATGGGCCACACTCGCGCACGAAGCTTCTTAGTTGCAGTTTACAGGTTAATTCAAAGGTAATGTTGGTTTCCTAACATAAGTAGAGTTAGACCAAGAAAAGTCTGCAGAGATTTTGACACTGGCACAAATAACATTGGAACTGCGTGTGCTGTCAAAATCTCTGCAGACTTTTCTTGGTCTAACTCTATCCACTTTTCTATACAATTAGTATGGCGACGTGTATACTTAAGGGGCATCGACCGTACACTGACATCGGGATGATATTTTTATCATGTTATTTAGTAGTCATCGTGCGTCTCGCTTGCGTCAATACATGTACGGACAAGAACGAGTGAAATGCACGATAACTAAATGACATCAGTTAGATAGATGTCTTTCTGATATCAGTGTAAGTTTGAATTGGCCTGTTAGCCAAAAATTGTTTCGTGTGTCCATATGTTCTACTCTACAGGTCGCATATCTAAACCAATTCCCGAATTTTGTAAGCAATTGATAGTTAAGTTTTTATGGTCAAATTAGATTCTCTAAATTCTTCAAAACAACGGAACCATACATTTATTCAGTTTTAAACTCTGCTCGCGAGGTCTACAGCTCACAGAGCCACTAGTTTATTAACCCTATTTATTTTGAACACAGTTTTTCACTGGTATCATCATTCGTATACGGACATGAATTTCTGTCAATATATATGCCAAAACGAAATGTCAAAATGGGACGCCCACGTACGCGACCGCTCCGGACGAGCCCCAGCGGGCATCTGATCAAAGGAAAATTTTGACATATATGGCGAATGTATGAAAATTTTACGAAAGTTTACATTTATGATTGAATTTCCCTGTTACCTTTAAGAGGAAAAATAGGAAAAGGCTGATTTGTTGTAGTCCAGTTATCTGGCTTTCAAAATCACTCGATTTGATAGCTTGAACATCGATTTTTTTAAACAAATTTTACTAAACAATGACACGCGTTCATCTCATTTTAGGTACAACTTTGCAGACGTGTATTTATTATATGGTAAAAGATTTCAGATTTTTAAGGGTGATTCGTTGTAAACACACTCTTTAGGATAATAATGACATTTATTATAAATTTTTTTATCAAGAGATGTGAACGCTAGCGACTAAACGGTGACTGCCATTTTCGCTGATTTGGCGTACACGATTAGAAGCAATTTGCCTAGCCTTGTAACTTTTTAAGCGACCTTGAAGGAGCTCCTAACTGGGCACTATAGTCCTATCGACAACATCGCAATACACCTTGCAGCCAAGTTACGGTACCTAAACAAGTTGAATGACTGACATCGAGCGGGGCAAGTTTTGAGCGTTCGTTTCATAGCTCAGGGTGGTCACCTATCCAATGTCAGTGCGTCTCACTCTCTCGTTAAGCAAAATGTGAGACGCTATACACATTGGACAAAGAAATTGGATAGGTGGAATACCACTCTCTTAAGCTCATAACATTAAAAGCGAGGATTGCAAGTTTCATACCTGGCCGCCAAGTCGCGGTGGACGAAGTTGAGCGACTCCAAATACTGCATCCCAGCAGCGATCTGCGTGGCGATGTGTAGCAGGGCACTAGGCGGAGGGGGCGCTGCCCGCAGGAGGGCGCACAGGTCGCCCAGCTCCAGGTATTCCAGTACCACGGCGAGAGGTGGCGAGCGACAGGCGCCCAGCACCCGGGCCAGGTGCGGCGATGAGAGGGCTGCGAGGATACGGACGTCGCGCTCGAACTCTTCCCTGTGGGTGCCACGATAGGTTATCACACGGGAGAACAAATAAATATAATAGGGAAATTAATAATGAGCGTGCGAGTGAAAGCAGTTCAAAGGCTGATGGTCTATGTCAGGCGTCTAAGTAGTATTGACACATTATTGAGTTATAAAGTTCAACTACGTATGTACTTGCAAAATTAGTACTTAACAAGTTAACAGACACAAAATACTAATAAACACATAATTTTGTACTGTTTGATAACTCATTGTTTTAATTTCACCCCGTAGGTGAACTACACAAAATAAATAAATAAATGAATGAATATTACACAAAATATCGATATCCATACCATAACATAATACTCATAAGGCCTAGTTTACCCTCTAGTTAAGAAGATTAGTTAAATTCTTGTTCATCAATTCTCTAAGTTGCCAAAAGCGCATTCTTATCAACTTAATTAATTAACTTGCGTGATATTGGGTCTAGCCTGCATCAGTACATTTCTTTGACGATCAAAGGGTTAAAGCAACTCGAAAAGCGCTAAGATGAGAGTAGTAAACGATCTATAAGCTATGCATACATGATATACCTCTCCTTAGCGGATGCGTCGTGGCACAGGAATTTGACGGCAACCAGCCGCTTCTCAGGGGTTATGGTGCCGTTATATTCAGGTACGCCGTCCGCCTCGGCCACGTATACCGTGCCAAAGGCGCCTTCGGCTAGTTTGGAGATCATACGCAACCGATGTCGCGGGAACTCTATCACGTTGGTCGTCTCCAGTCTCCGCTTCATGTCTATGAACACCTCCTGTTGGCTCGCCGACTGAAACATAGGAAACATTACATAAATAGGTGAAGATTTATTTACACCTTGGCACTGAGTGCCCAGTCGCAACAAGTCTAGTTCAGTCAGCGTCAAAAGTAGTGGATCAGACTACGCGTCATAAGTATCTACTATCTCCGTTTAGTAGTAAGTAGTCTCAGCTGACTGTAAAGCATTTTATTTTGTGTATAAGAACTTTTTTTCGACGGTATAGCCGATGGTAATTTTTCTGGGCATATGTTTGACTATTTTTAGGGTTCCGTACCTCAAAAGGAAAAAACGGAACCCTATCACTTTGTTGTCCTTTCGTCGGTTAAGACCCTTTCTTCATGGAAAAAGAAACTTCTGTTACCTACAAATCATTCGCATTTATACGGGCGTTTATAGAGTTACACCAAGTTAAGTTGGTAACGATTATGATAGCCCAGACGGTGCAAGTGTTATTTAAACGCCAAAATCTCATAGAACTTTGACGTTTAAATAACACTTGCACCGTCTGGGCTATCAAAATCGCTGCCAACTTAGCTTGGTCAACTCTAGACAATTTGATGGACTCACCCTTGCGCTGTGCTTGGAGCGAACGGAGCCGGCCGCGGAGAGGCGCGCGTCCACGTCGAGGTCGAGCCGCTCGCCCATGATCTCGGTGGCGCGGTCCGACAGGCTGTCGCCGAGCCGACGCTTCGTCAGCAGCGGCGCCGAGCTCAGCTCCGGCACTGCGTAGTCGTAGTTTGAGCTATCTATTGGGACGAAAAATACGTTGAATATTATATTCAACATAATTTGCTAATTATCTAAAACTTTGGTGTACCTGCAACTTTAATTATCTTTTTAGGGTTCCGTACCCAAAGGGTAAAACGGGACCCTATTACTAAGACTTCGCTGTCCGTCCGTCCGTCCGTCTGTCACCAGGCTGTATCTCACGAACCGTGATAGCTAGACAGTTGAAATTTTCACAGATGATGTATTTCTGTTGCCGCTATAACAACAAATACTAAAAACAGAATAAAATAAAGATTTAAATGGGGCTCCCATACAACAAACGTGATTTTTGACCAAAGTTAAGCAACGTCGGGAGTGGTCAGTACTTGGATGGGTGACCGTTTTTTTTTTGCTTTTTTTTTTTTTTATGGTACGGAACCCTTCGTGCGCGAGTCCGACTCGCACTTGCCCGAATTTTTTTAATTTTATAACAGATTATTGACGTACATAAGTATATTCTAGTTATTTTTAGGATTGTATAATAAATGTTACCCCGCTTCAGGAGTGGAAAAATATACCGGCATTCAAGCCTTAAGGTCATAAATAAGGTGTATAGCATACTCGCAAAACCAGCACAGGTCATAAAAACCGATTTTATTAGTAATAAAAAAGTTAGTTACCTGATAAAGCTGTATTGGAATCCTTAACAAAGTCTTTCATCTCTAGCAACACGGTGCTATAACTAAAATACGGCGCGCACTTGAGAGCCTGATAGGGCTCCTGGTACTCGTCGGACTTAACATCTAACGCGCAGTCTATATTCATCTTATTCGCCGGCAACATCGACACGTGCGACGAGGTTCCGCAGCGGCTATAGCTGTCTTCCCTCTTCTGGGAGACCGTGGTCTTCGCCAAGGGGGACGCGAAGCACTTTCTGTGTCTGTGCCTGTGTATGATGAGGAACACGGCGACGGCGAGGAGTATCACCAGCGCCGTGAGCACCCCCACGACGATGGCCATGTAGAGCGGGTCCTCCTGATGGGCGGTCGATATGGGGATCTGGGGGTTGCTCGGTATGAGTTTGGTTTTCTCCTTGCCGCTGGATGGTTTTTGGCTCTCGGGAGTGTAATTGCCTTGAGCGACGTCTGTGGATAGAGAATAAAAAAATAATAAACAAACGTCATGTCCAATAAATGTTTAAGTAGCAGAACTCCAGTGAGCTTCAATTGTAAAAATAGAAAGCGGCGTTCACGGGCTTTGCAGGTTATAGTTTTAGGCCCAAGAAGACGTACCCGAGTCAAAGACAACCTCGCTGATCAGGATCCACCGCGAAGAGAACCGCAGCTCGATGCGGACCCACTTCCCGATGCGGTGGTGTAGCTTGATGCTCACGGGGCCCATGTTGGTATAAAGCCACGTACCCGAGTCAAAGACGACCTCGCTGATCAGGATCCACCGCGAAGAGAACCGCAGCTCGATGCGGACCCACTTCCCGATGCGGTGGTGTAGCTTGATGCTCACGGGGCCCATGTTGGTATAAAGCCACGTACCCGAGTCAAAGACGACCTCGCTGACCAGGATCCACCGCGAATAGAACCGCAGCTCGATGCGGACCCACTTCCCGATGCGGTGGTGTAGCTTGATGCTCACGGGGCCCATGTTGGTATAAAGCCACGTAACCGAGTCAAAGACGACCTCACTGATCAGGATCCTCCGCGAAGAGAACCGCAGCTCGATGCGGACCCACTTCCCGATGCGGTGGTGTAGCTTGATGCTCACGGGGCCCATGTTGGTATAAAGCCATGTACCCGAGTCAAAGACGACCTCGCTGACCAGGATCCACCGCGAATAGAACCGCAGCTCGATGCGGACCCACTTCCCGATGCGGTGGTGTAGCTTGATGCTCACGGGGCCCATGTTGGTATAAAGCCACGTAACCGAGTCAAAGACGACCTCACTGATCAGGATCCTCCGCGAAGAGAACCGCAGCTCGATGCGGACCCATTTCCCGATGCGGTGGTGTAGCTTGATGCTCACGGGGCCCATGTTGGTATAAAGCCACGTACCCGAGTCAAAGACGACCTCGCTGATCAAGATCCACCGCGACGAGAACCGCAGCTCGATGCGGACCCACTTCCCGATGCGGTGGTGTAGCTTGATGCTCACGTTGCGGGAGCTCTCGAATATGTTGTCTTCGACGTTCGTGTAGCGGATGGGCTCGTCTTGGAAGTGGTGGCCGCCGATCGAGAACGATATGATCGCCTCCGAAAACACCTTTAGAAAATATAATTAGTTCAGTGTCTGTACTAAGATTATTGTATAATGCAGATATATCATACGTTTTCCCAGTTGTAACAACCGCAGCTATGCTAATGTTTTCAAATTGAAAGCTCCAGGCAGCTCATTGAATAAGATATCAACATCAAGATAATATTGTAGATAATATCTACATAGGTATGTAGATATGTATATAGATAATAACTACATCGGTATCTACTGGATACATGTATGGTTGAAGATGCAAAACTACAAGATATACAAAACAACAGTTATTTATATTCGTATTCATATCATAACAATATGCATAATCGTAAGTAAATGCGTTAGGTAAAATGCGAAGTACATTTGACTCCACAGTCAAGTCTATCATATGGGTATGAGTAGATTTTCGTATTTGTGATAGAAGCTAGCGACTAACCTGAACCTCCCTCATGAACTTGTTGTTACAATAAAGGTGCACGGCGCTGAACTCGCGCACTTTGTCGAACTCGAACACGATGGCGGGCGGGTTGGGGCGGGTGTCGTTCCTCCAGCCGACCCAGGCGGAGTTCTGTGAGGCCTCGCGGATCTCGTCGCCGCCGAACTTGCCGTCGACCAGCTGGCCGAGCCCGCCGCGCAGCTCGTCGCCCCACGTGCCGTCGTAGATCATGTCAGTCAGCTCCACGCCGTTGCTGCGCTTGTCGCCTTTGGGCATGTTGTATGATACTATGCCGACTGCGGACAATATATATGTTTACCGTTACGTTCAAATAAATTGTATTAACAGAGGGTAAAGGTGGATAAACTACGTATTCAAAGTAAAACATGCGAGCAGTTTGAGGGCCTTTCGCAAGCAACCTTAATTTGCGCCGCGAACGCCCAATCCGGATGCACCATTATTCCATAGTCTAGTAAACTCCACAACTATACCTACAAGACTGATACTGACAACATATATGTACCTAATTAACAGTATAAGTGCCTTGGCTTGAGCTGTAAACTTATACATAGTGTTTGAATAAAGAATAAAGAATAAAGACGTATTAAAGATCGGACGGTACACGTTACGGCTACGCACACAACGAATCATTCGTATGTAGTGTAGAGCGTGATCAGTTGTGGGCATATCCTACCGCATGTAGGGAAGACTGGTTATGGTTGTCGTAGAGGTTGGTTGCCACAGCAGCCATAATTATCAACTAAATGCATGAATAAGTTCATCAACCGGCGTCGAAATATAGCAAAAGGCCTCTTTCTTTACGTGATGATCCTTCCGGCCGATTTCGACCAAGGCGACCACTTCGTCTCTAAGTTAGCTCGGCGCTCGTGCGCCCGAATATGGCTGACGTAGCCGATCTTTAAGGTAAACCCCCGCGCACATTGAGGGCACGTGAGAACACCAGCCACATAGTGGTAGTGAATGGAAGCAGGCTGGCGTGCTTTCAGCTCATCGCGTTTAGCGTCGAGGTCAACTTTACGTTGCTCCTCGAAATCGCGCACTTTGTCATGCACCAGCCTGCGCCACTCAGGACGCTGTGCTGCCAAACCTTTCCACTGAGAGGGCTCGATGTTGCATCTTTTCATGTGCCGTTTCTGACACTTCTTTACGTAATGAATGAGTCGACCAACTTTTTCGTTCGTTTAGTGGTTTATTATGGCCGATGCAACAACCAACCCTCTGAGACAACTACACCCGGCCTCCCCTACCTACAGCCATCTTCAAAAGTACATGGCTACTTTATGAATGGATTGTGTCATCAGAGGCTTTCTGTTCGTGATAGTTCGACATGGGAGCAAAGTAACTTCGGTAGGGATAAAAAAATCTGTGGGGAATTCTATTCGCGGATATATCTCAATTTTATAACCATAAAATCATCTCCAGTGACCTTAAACTCTCAGGTCTTGCAATTCTTGCATCATTTTTTTGTTTTTAAGTTTGTGTTGGTAAAAGCGCTACAATATTTCCAAACTAAGCAGTTCAAGTATATGTACTTGTAAAATGTCCATGGAAATCCTCAGTCGAACTTTTGAACCAATTTGAAACTAACAGCACTCCAACGCTCGTAACGACTAAAACAAGCTTCAACATCTAAATGGAGCACCCAATTAGTAATCCATAAAACCCAACTTTACACAAACATCCCAAATATAAAACATAAGTAGCCAATAACGCAATAGCTAAACCACAAATGCATGAACTGAATCTGCTAGACAGATGTTACTTTATTTTAGGGACCAACGTAATGAGTATTAAAAGCAATTTTTAACTGAAACATGTTTATTGCAATCTAAAAAAAGTCTGGCACCTCCCGTGCGAAATTGCGACGACTGACTTCTTAGCTGTTTCTGCAAAGCTCTTTAGCCGTATGGCTAAGGAGTAATGCGCGCATCCAAAGATTGGACTGATAAAAATCTTAAAGTGCAAGCGGTGCAAGGCTTTGCCAGTTTTTATTTAGCTGTGGGAGTAATATAAGCTTAATCTATCGATTTTAAATAAAAAAGAATGTAAGAACAGGCTTCCCTATGTTCTAGTTGTAGTACATTACCAAACTCTTTGACGTTAGGGTAAACGCCAGCTGTTCTAACGAGATAGTAACGCAAACAACTGCCCATTCTATTAGTTAACACTTTCGCAACCGGGCAAAAAACGGCGCACTACCCCAGAAACCGGTCGTCTATATCTGCGTACAAAACAACCCGCTGGGCGGGTTGTCCGGCATCTGAGTAAAGTTTACGAGTGCCCGAGAGTCGGGTACGCGGTGTCGAATGTGTTAAGTATAGACGTACAGATGTAGCCCGCATATAACATCTATCATGAAACTGTTTATCACGTTTTTTACGATAAACGCATAACACATAATGTTCGCAATTTAAGCTGTTTTATTTAACAATAGTTTTAATGTGTTGTATCTAATCTGACGCAGTACATTATTTAAATAATCAAAATGCAATAAATTAAAGTAATTACCCAAGTTATCAAATAAATGTACCAGTAATCATGTCTGGGAATATCGTGTATGCAATGTATCATTGCTACATGCTACTGCGTACACAGAATAGAAAAGCAATTTTAATTCACACAGTGCATATTCCTGTACCTAAATTATCGACCTATCAAGCTGTCGTTAAAAAAACACGACAGCTTAATTCTACGTAATAGGCGTTATGGCATAATTTAAAATACAATTGTCACGCTAGCTACTGTCGTGGACAATTTTCTTGCCACGTGATATTTACCTAGGGTGTAGCTCATGCAGATATGATAAAGGGATAGGTGCGTAGAGAATGTCCACCGTCTCAATGATCATTATGATCAACCTTGGGCAGTTTAGGTTAAGTTTTTACTAGAGCTGAGCGTTTTTTTCCGTAAGTGTTTTTAAAAACACTTTCTTGTGCTGTAACGAAATAACAGTTTGTGGCAGGAACGACAAACTGTTTTTATAAAAACGATGACAAAGAGGCGGCGACATACGATAACATAGTCGCGCATAACGGACGCAACTATCGCAAAGCAAAACGCAGCTCTAAAACTGTTTTATTCGTTTTCCGATGAGCAGGGACAGATATAGGTTATTGGCTAACGAAAGAGCGAGATAGAGATAAAAACGAAACGAAACGGATTGAGCTTTGTTCAGGTAGACGCTAGGCACGCTTTTTACCAGGCCATTATATTCAAAAACTTTAATGTTCGTTAGACAAATAAGCGCTTTATTTTCTAAGCATTAGGGTTTAAATTAAGGAATCTTATGCGTAAATTTAAAGCAAGTAGCGTCAATTGAACAACATTAAAAATGATTCACGACGCTTAACGAACACTCGCTAGCATCATGAATTGTGAGGCCATTTTATGTGTGACCTATCGATTTATCTTTATAAAGTACTGAAGTTAGGGGTCAAGTTATATTAGACATTAGTGAGACGATGCAAATTAGGTTTTTTTGAAATGTGAATTGCGTATTTTACGTTTTATTACTTCAATATGCGATTTCGTTTCGTTTCGTTCGACACACACAGGGAATCCAGTTATTTTAGAAACTGTTTTTGAAAACAGTTACGTGGTTAAAAAAAACTGTTACGTTTCGTTTCACGGAAAACTCGAAACGACCCAGCTCTAGTTTTTACGGCCGAAGTGTATTACTAAGCATTACCGAAGTGGAATACTGAAATACTTTTTCGGATGCCATTTGGACAGCACATGATCCCGCATCCCACATGAAACGTATTTTTATGAGCCGAAACACTAATACCGATGCAGCGTTAAAGAATCGATATTTTACAACACTAACAACACCGTGTGCTTAATAATAACAGGAACATGTATCAAAAGACTTTACTTTTGTTTTGAATCATACTGCTTTTGTTTCAAGACTGATATTTAAACGCTGTTTTTTTTTAGTTTGGCCCTTGTGGTGTCAAGGTAGCAACGTGCTTAAATGCGGCTCGCTCTTCACCACTCGGTTTATCGTGTGTTTCAATCGGAACTTACTCAGAATCGCTAAGCAAAAGGGACAAAATACCTAAAACAGGCCTTTTAAATTTTGTTTAAAGTTATGCTGCGTTTAAAAATAATCTTCATTTTTAAAGCAATATGGGGCCACTTGAGGACTTCTTTAAAATCGTGCTGAGTATAAAATACCAGTCTCTATTTCTGCACCGGCAGCATGATCAAGTTTAACTTCGAAAGCTGGGACTTTTGAAAATGGAAAACATCTACCAAACTAGAAGCACTTTCTACTGTAACAACAGTAAGCATCTTGCCTTGGTAAGCGTTGCAGTAGCGTTAGTGTTGCTAAAGTATGAAGTGCCTCTGGTTTTATAGATATATATGTACCTATTTGCCATTTTCAAAATTACCCCAATGCAACTTATTCGTTGCATACTTGCCAGTAATGGCCGGATTGTTTCAGTCGCAAATTTTTCTCTCTTATTATGCCATATATGTATAAATAGACAGAACGAATGTCGGCGATCATCACACGAGTCCGCGTCATTTTACGCCGTTTTGGTAAAAGGTTGTTACAGTAACACAGCTTACATATAGATACGATAGACTAAAACATTTTCGAACATTTTGGAATAAACGGTTGTCTTACAATTAAAATTTCGGACAATTTGACGCCTTATCGCAGCTAACTAATTTGGATTTATAATAATAATAACCAAACAAGACATTGCAAACCCGGTCAATGTTCGGTAAAAAGGGGTCTAATCATATAATCGGTATAAACGTTTAAAATGTGGGTAACATGACGAGTTTTATTGATATTCAAAACGCATGAACGCATACGCACACCTGGGACGATTGTTGATGTATAGCCAGTCGTGTTTTAGCAAACATTCATTATATTGAAGGAAAATAGCGCAATAAAAGGTACAGTCACCAGCAGAAGTTGCTAAGCGGGTGAGGTGTTCAAAATGACCTTTAATACGCTCGCTCTTATTCTCAGTCAGAGTCGCATCTGTGTAAATTTTAACTGCCTAGCTAACACGGTTCATGAGATACAGCCCGGTGATAGACAAACGGACAGACAGACAGATGCACAGCGGAGTCTTAGTAATAGGGTCCCGTTTTTACCCTTTGGGTACGGAATCCTAAAATATACATCCATGAGATGCAATCTACAGTTGTAGACTATGGCATACTAAGCAGGCCAAAAGCCGTAGGAACGTATATGATTATGATACATACATACTTACATATATGCAAAACAATAGGTAATTAAAAGCTGGATATGTAACCTACAATACTACAATACTAAGAGCTAGTAACCAAGCGGCACACTAAAAGGCTTAGTGTAGTATAGTAAGACTGATAAAATGTGCGAATTGGGTGAAAGTAAAACTCCAAGATATAATTGCGTTAACTGGCAAAAACGTGAACTTTTATAAGCACAAATTTAATTTTCATAATGATGTAGTGTATCATCCTCAAATACCTAACTACCCACTTTGTACAGTATACACCCAACATTTGTATTTAAATAACGTTACATAAAATATACACTGCGGCGCTTCATGACATAATAGCTTAAAAGCTTATAAAGGACTATGTGTAAGTAACTCATGTAGCCTTGTCTGTTAAAATTTTGCCGTAAATTTACATCAGTTGTGTACACAGATAACATACTTAAACACGGGGCACTATTAAAGTTTTCTTAATATTTATTACTAAGTTTTAGTTGAAGACTGATAGATGATTTTAGTCCGCGGCGTTTTCTACATTATTTTACAAATTAAGTTAAAAGTTTAGTATTAACTAAGCCGCCTAAAAGTATAATGCTAGTAACAGGTATTAAACTTTATGAATTTTAATTTGTGGAAAAAAGGGATATTAAAAGCTGGAACTATAGAAACTATCGCGGTGTAGATATTGTGTAGATAGGTGAGAAAAAAAATACATTCAGTATTTTTCGATATTTTTCTTTACAAATGGATTAGTAAACAAAAATATCGAAATGGAAGTTTGATTACGAATTGCGTTACGAGTTCATACAAACAGGCGGGTATTGTCCTTTTTTCAGACCGTATTTACAACTGCTGGCAGCCGCTAAATTCAATTGGGGAAGTTCGGTGTGTACAGTACTATGCAAACCTCAATAGATCGATTTCAGATAAAACGTTATTTCGCTTACAGTTGCCGTCCGATCGGTACGAACATTTTAATGGGAGGCGCACATGGCGCGCTGCGGGCGAGGAGGACGGCGTCGAACGCCCTAAGAAATATTAATAATTTTAAATGAATTTTAATAACGGCGAAGACTTAGCAAGCTATGTAGTTGCACAAATTTAAGATTGATTGATGTCTTCTCTTTACAAACATTTATGTATTCACTTAAATTTATATTAGAAGAGTGCTGCTTATAGTTTAAAACAAACTTTATTAAATAATTATCTAGCGAGAATTTAAAGATTTCGATAAACGCGCGGAGGGTAAGAATGTCTAGACTATCTCTTTTCGATCATTGAAATCAAATAGGTAGTTGCAATATTAGGTATAACATCGCCTTTGGTGAGTAAAACTATAGTAAGTTAGGTGTTCACATGAAGCAACGAATTCATAAAAGTCGAATAAGGGAATATGTAAAGCTACTAATTGATTCATAGTAGCGGGGAGCTGCCATGCGCCAACTAGACAGCGACAAAGGATACAAACTAATAGCACTCCATTTATTTGCGTCTGGCGCGGCAAATAGAAATAATAGCTGAATAAAAATACAATTTTCCCGTCACTACGTTACCACTGGAATTCCTGAAAGAGCTTAAGTTAAACCTGAAGGCTCAAGTGCATGCGCTCATTTGCTGCCCTGGTCGCGTGCAATTACTGACTCCAGTACAATGTGTTTTCGTTAATGGCTTGCGCTTTTTCGAGCCGGCAGCTTAATATTCCCGGAAAGCTTTATATGACATGAGTTTTATTTTCAGACTTTGAATTTGACATTAAACCCCGAAGGTACGTGGTAGCGGCTGGCTATTTCTGCACGACGTCCGGAAAGCCACTTTTGCTACTGTTACTTGATGATACGACAGGTTAAAATTTTATACGACTGTCTGTTCCGATATCCGACGGGACTGAGAAAAATGTTATATCAAAAATGTTTGGGCGCCCTCCTACCAGATATTTACCGACGGCGTATCTTTGCCATCTTTTACGTGTGTTTCAAGTAATATGTTTACGTGTCAGGTTGCGCTATTATGATCAATCATTCATAAATCGTTATGACCAAGCTACGCTGCACACTCGCTGATAGCTCGATATTAAAAATATAATAACAGTTAAATTAAATACCTAACGCTATCGGGTTCATCAACATTTCGACAACAGATCCCTTCTTTAACACTATTATGATTCTTATATATTTTTTTTTAAGGAATAACGCCATATATTTACTTGTTCGCTTAATTATAAGTAGGTAATAACTGTTGCTGTTGGCATAAGTGGAACTATCATGCAAATCTGCCTCAACGGGAAAATAGTCGTAATATAATAAACAATTCAGGGAACGAGTAGGGAGTAGGGAACACATACCAGTTATTTACAAGAACGCTATCGTTACCAAACGATTAAAAACGTTGGCAAGAACTCTTTCACTGCGATAGCTTATTCTAAGAACTGGCTGCATGACCGGCAGTTAACTTGATATATAATTGCATATTTATGTAAAGTGCGGTTCAAAAGCCACAAGGGTTATTTGCGTTTAGGTTTCTTTCATGTGTAGCCACCAGTCAAATCATGGCTAATTATTTTCAGATTTACGAGTCGCTCGGCGTGCTAGCTTATGTTATGTTGCGATTTCGAGACGGGCTACATGACATGGCATGGTCTCTAAAATATATGTAATAAATTCTTATGGTTAATAGACTTTATTGAATTTCTATTGAACTCGTACATTAACAAGAGATATTCAATAACAATTATTTAGACAATGGGGAGTTATTTATGAGTCGTGACACATTTACAAATTCATCTCACAAGATTAAGTACCTAGCTTTATGACCATTAAATTTCATTCTCTAGGATTAAACCATCAACGCTCATGTACTAACATGTTTATTTGATATTTCGTTGTTTCAGTTCGCATCAGCAGAATCACAGATGAAAAACATCCGTTTATCAATATCTTAGTGATGTTGCCTACGCTTGCAGCCAGCGATTAAAGCTAACGAACGCTTTACACCTTGTCACGGGCGTTGCACTCGTAATAGAATCATGCAAGTTAAATAAAGAGAAACTAAATAAAAGTTCACACTTATCAAACGCTGGCATTACATTGTCGTGTAGCACGACCAACCTGCAAATTACTCCAGCGCACTCGCAACTATTCGAGTAAAGTCTGTTTGACGCCCTGAAATATTGTATTACCTCTCTGTTGTTCTTGTTCATTCTTTTTACAAGCACGTGTTTTAGTAATAAAAGGTCTTCGCAGACACCCTGTAAATAATAGAGTATTACGAGCGACGTACTAAGTCTATATAAAATTCAATGCTATTTCGTATTGTCTGATTTTAAGTGGTAATAAATGTAATAAAAGTACAGAACGGCTGTCTTCCTTGAGCGCGTATTGTGTACTCTTCAGGTGCTTTCCTAACGGGTTACCTGATACCGAGGAATTTATATTGCGTCTGTTATTTCTATTCTATTTAAACTGGGCTGGGGACATTCTTTGCTCGGATAAATGAAAATAGGAGATCTAGCATACAAGGACCATTATACTTATTGCACACTTTTTAAAGCTCTTATAGAAATAGAATGTGCGTATTGTGCGTTCGTAATATTTTAAAAAACAGTTCCTGCAGGCATCATTGATCGTAGCCTATTTCCAGGCACCGGAGGTGGCAGAGCCGTCTAGACGCTCAGTGAATCGCCTACTACCAATTATTACAGTTCGCAATGTTCAAAGGTTAAAACACCCATTAATTACGATGTAATTAAAACTGTTTATCCATCCGCGAACATCCAATAAACGGCAGAATATTATTCGAATGTCATCAAAAACCCGTGTACGGAATTGATGGCAAAAGATCTCGAGAGACGCAACTAAATCGTGGCTAAAATATTAATATTCGTCTATGAGCTCAAAGGCTCTAGTTCTAGGGGATATAGGGAATAGCAACAGGAGCCCGCATCTCGTTCATAATAGTTTTTTGAAACATGAACCTTATTCTATGGTACTACAGTTCAATTTATTGCTTAAAGTACAAAACTGTCCGAGCTTCACAAAGTATGAATCTGTTATTCGCAGAACTTTGAAATAGCAATACAGTATCGAAGTGATTCAAAGAGAATCGCGTAGACGAGCAGTTCTGGGTAATATTCCTTTTGTCCGTCCCTTAGTGACAGCATGAGTTGTTTCTCTATCATCCGCTTTCATATATGTAGTTAAAGAAAACTAGAACTTTCCCAATTTACGCACTTTTACAGTCAGCCTCAAACAGATAGTGTCGTCCAAAGCGGCCAAATATATCGGAACGGAACACATCCTTATTTCTATGGTATGAGTGTATGTAACGATATATTTGGCCACTTGCCTTGCTTGGCCGTCACTATGTTTTTGATGCTTACTGTGCAGTGTACAAGTACGAAGTATGTCTTGAGTCGTTTGTTTTGTGTTGAACATTTAGATCGAATCGACACGCGTTATTTCAATTGATTACCTTCTATAAAATATTTGAGGCCTAGGTTTACCTTATATAAACAAAAATAACGAAATGCCAAACGTTAAAGCGCTACATTCAAACGTAAAGTCTTATATGATGCCGTCACCACGTCGCTTAAGTCCCTATAGTTCAGTGGGAAGGTTTGGCAATAAGGGGATCTCTGTGACATTTAGTAGCAATGTCAGGTCTGGCCGTAATACTATCTGTAGGCGTGCTGTGCCTCTCAATAGAACAAGTTTTCCTATATCGCCACCAACTTTATTAAAGTGAAAACTTTTTCTTGTACAATCAGTAGAAGAAATACCACAGGATTCGTAAAGTCAGGTCCATAATATGTACGTGATGCAAACAGATTTGTGCAAACATTCAATTCAATATTTTTTATTGCCTGTTTACACATTGATTATTGTAACCCATAACTTGCATGTTTGGTTGAACTGTCAATGTAAATTTGGATAATTTCAAATAATAAATAAATATATATTCAATTCAATATTTTGTTGTCACGAATTATGAATATTAATAAAACATTATATAAAAATTTATAAACGTAAATATATTAACTCATTCACTGCCAGCGCGAGCTACGCGCTACGTTCGTAGCCGATAACATGGGAAAACCCATTAGTAGCAAAAAGCGCCTAAGAACAGAGAACTCGCTGGCAGTGTGGTGTTAATTCATAATATCTACATATATCATAACTTATATAATATATACACTCAGGCGACCTGTAGCTTACCCCTAACCATCATAAATAAGTATGTAGCAAAGCAACAAGGGTAATAATGTAAATCTGGCGTTTTATTCCGCTTAACATGTGCTAATGAATGAATCGACAAACTTAAGACTAAAATCACCATAGTGATCACCAGTTTTAGGAATTTCAAAGAAACTAATGTTATTTATTATGAAGTCTAAGAACTTTCAAGTGATCATTTATGGGGTGACTTAAAGAGCTACAATAGGGTTTTTTCCTCCTTAGATGACTGCTTAGAAAATATAACAAAACGGAGTGGTAATTAACAGGCGTTCCCCTCTGTCGAAAATAGGCGGCCAATGCTCAACGACATGTCAACCACATGTATGGACTGACGTTTATCTGACATGGCTATGTTTACGTTACGTATACATTTGATGTGCCCCTCCCCCGCAAAAAACGACAGACTATTTTGTACCGAAAATTATAGATATGGCGTCTCCGTTGGTTATATCATCTAAGGATGACTGACATTGTAGTAAATGTGAAAAGGTTTCACAGTGGAGGAATCAAGTTGTACTTCAGGCTCCGACGATACACACGTGTGTAAGGAACCCGGCGGCGTGTGATGACGAATCGCGGGGCTTGCGTAATTGAAGCCGGGCTCTGTTAGTGATGTGCCGATGAGAACGTTCTCGTTTCTGAGAATTCTTTTCCGAAGAAATTTCCGGACAGTTTCCAACTTTCTCGGAAACGTTCTCTTATTAGCATATATAAGTTATGAACAATCTTATTTCTTTTTAATTGAATGACATATTTACTTTTGTTAAGTTAACCTTTTGCCTCAAATAACTTGTTTGGGCAATTTTGTGTTGTTTTACTCCTGGGTTGTTATCAGTTAGTATTATTTTTTATATTGCTATGAATGGAGCCAAGTATTTGCCTTTAAGCTTCTATTTGTCTTATCTCCTACAAAACAAAAGAATTCATCGCTTTTGCGACGAAAAGGTAAAGCTCTCAGAGAACATTTCCGAGAAATTTCCGAGAACGTTTCCGACAGATTTTTCTGTTCGCGGGAAAATTTCGAGAACGGCACATCGCTATCTGTGGATTATAATTAGTTGGCGAAGCTAATTAGTCACTAACGCACAGTATATTATTAATTAAACTCCCGTCATGTGGAGACGCGAGGCGGCGTTGACTAATCAATAAATAATAGCTTCTGTCAAACAACCGTGATGTTTGGATACACATTATATGCAACAGGATTGTTTTCATGTCAAATCGTTTGCTCCTTCATCATCGTCTTCCGTCTGTCCTGGCTTTTTGCTACGGTTCAGAAAGGAAGTCGGGTGTCCGCTCGGATACCTAATTCCAAAAATTGGCGCAACACTAGTTTTATAATAGTGACAGCCATTTGAATTTCCAAACCAGAGACAAAACTAGGATCGATTTAACTATTTACATTTTCAAATATCCATTTACTTGATCATTGGCACAAATGACGTCGAATTCAAATGCTAACCTGATACCTAAATCTACCCATTGCTTATCATTCCCTTGATAGGTATGTAACTTCCTATGCAAATATGTATAGGAAAAAGATGAATCAAATGTTGCGACAATATTATGTACCTATAGGTACCATAAAATAATGAAACTTGATTCTAGGAATATGTTGAATTTGTGTATAGAAATTTGTCGTTATCTGTTTGCTACGAGGGCTGCCTTCTAAGTTCTGTCGTTTGCAAATCTCTCACAATTATATAAAAAAAACTTCGCCATCGTATCAAACTATGTGAATTAAGTATTCAAAAACAATTAAACCAATCATGATTGACCGAACCGTTTTAGTATAGCGTCGAGTTAAAGTTGACAAGTCAGTTGTGAAAATGGAAATTTCATAGGAACATTTCCGTGCGATAATCTTCTATAACTTTAAAGGAGCCCCCTGATTAACAGTCCGCCGGACGGTATCGGCCTGTCAGTTAGAACAAAATTTTGACAGTTCCGAACAACTGACAGGGCGATACCGTCCGGCGGACTGTTAATCAGTGGGCCCCTTAAATGAGGTTTAACGCGACTTCAGTGCTTTACAGAGCTGACTACTGTTTTCAATGACAAAGCATCATGCCTTGTGATTGTGTAACGCTGGTATTTGGAATTTTAACGCGATTGCTCTAGTCTCAGTGATAGACTGGGTGAAGGTCATCCGAACACCGCGAAAAACCAAGAAAGCATTGAGGCTGTACGGCAGCTGATCGTCGAAGATCGCTATGTGTTATATCGAAAGATAGTATCAGCTTCTATACGCATTTCAGGGACAACCATTTAAAAAACCTTACATGAAGAGCTAGGTGTAAAAATAAAAATCTCTCGCCGGACACCACATTTGCTTACTGCCGACCGAAAAACGGCCCGCACTAGTTAGTGCCGCAAAACTCTACAGCAATTCGATCGAGGGGATACAAAACTCGTTTATGACATTGTGAGTGGTGATGAATCTTGGATTTATGCTTATGATCCAGATTCCAAACAGCAATCCACCGTCTGAGTGTTCTAAAACGAGCCGAAACCGACCAAATATACGCTCAAGTAGTACTTAAAAAAGTAGTCTCCTTGTTTGCCGCCAAAAGTGGACACGTTGCCACCATCGTGTTAGAAGATCACAAAACAGTTAACCCTGGCTAGTATATTACAGTTTGCTTACTAGAAGCTATAAGTGAATTCCGAAATCTCAACCGAAAACATCATATGGTACTGAGCCATGACAATGCAAGCTCACACTCCTCCCGGCAAACAATTGCGATTTTACTAGAGCAAAACGTCGAAATTCTCGACCACCCGCCGTACAGCCCTGACTTGAGCCCTAATGATTTCTTTACTTTCCCTAAAATCAAGCAATGTCTTCGTCGTTAATGGTACCGAACACAAGAAGAGGCGGTTGACGTATACAAAACGGCCATTTTGAAGCCCCAACTTCGGAGTGGAATAAGTGGTTTCAAAACTGAATCGACCAAATGAAAAAGTGTATTAAATATCACAGCAAGTTCTTAAAAAAACAATAAATAGTACTTGAGGTTTAAATTGTCTTTAGATTTTACAAACGACAGAACTTAAAAGGCAGCCCTCGTATTCTTTAGAGTTAGCTTATTAATCTCTTCATACACGGGTAAGTTTGTCTCTTATGCAAAGAAACTTGTAAAAAATGAGCCCACCTTGGAAAACTTTCTGCACACAGTCAGTCCTAAACATGTAGATGTTCAATTTTTCACCTTATTCCAATGACAAAGAGTTGAAAACTCTTTCATTGTTGAAACGTCCGTCAGAGTACATCCGTCAGTAGTGCCATGTTGCCTCAAGAGACTGAGCAATCTGCTAAGTACCAAAAGCCGCTAAAGGTAGTCGCACAAACTTGCGAACAAAAGAGGCACAGAGTTTGCCACCTGGCTGATGTTACACAAAGCGGTAGCTAAGTACGAATATTGATGGGTAGAGGAGAAAACTAGTGCTTGACGAAATGCGAATGTTGACGTACGTAAGTTCAAGCATCAAATAGTTCGTACCGTAAAGTAGCTAAATATGTATAACGAAATACATCTTTATTCGTATAGAGGTAGAGACGTAAATAATCGTCACTCACCGCTCCAATAGCAGCCGTAGAGCTCGACCCGCATGCAGACGGTACGCCGGTGGAAGCTGTAGGGTATGACGCGGATCCTCTGAGCCCATATCGGCGGGTCTAGGTGGTTCTTCTTCTCCAAGTACGTGTTTGTGTTGCCCTGCATTATCTGAAATCGAATTGTTTATTTATATACTAAATTCAAATAACTTATGCATAGAGCCGTATAAGATCACGAAACAGTGCATTAGTTAAGTTTTAGTGTAGGCTCAGTTTTAGGGCCAGTACGTGTTAAAGAATTCTACGAGTTTCTTGTTTTCTCAATAATTATGTTACGACATGACATGGTAATTTTTTTATTTTCACCAACAAAGTGTTCATACTTAGGCAGATAATCAGCCGTATGTTGATCAAGCAGTCGGGAAACAATCAATTTAAGTGCAGATTAAACCAATTGTGTATTTAACACTTAGATTAAGTACAATTTATAAATAAGAACACAAATAGGAGCATATTTTTGTAACATGATGTACTTAGGTACTATTCATTCGAGGCGGCGAACTATTCATTAGTAATACACCGACGATGTCAACACTTCACCCCGAATTCTCTCCAATTGTCCAGTTTTGATCGATGGACACTTGCATCACCTCAATCCTGTTAATTTCCTGGGACGTGGCGCATCGGAATGCAATCTTGATTTATGCCCTGCGACCGATTCGGAAATTAAAAGGGCGCCAGTGTTGTGGCCTTGCTGCGCCCGTCTGTTTGACTTAACTGATTGACTATTAACACTCATAGAGACCGGTATGTACTGTACAGGATCATTTTGTTGATCATGTGACCATTAAGTACTGTAACTTGCACGTAGGTACGAAAATATCAGTGGTTTTTTTTTTCATTTATTTATGTTTTTATATTTATTTATATGAGCCTAGAGTGTCCCACTGCTGGGCAAAGGCCTCCCTCCTCCCTTTCCACGTAATAACTGTTTTTACCCGTCTCCCACCAGTTCCTATCAAAGGCGTCAAGGTCATCTCGTCAACGCCGTCGAGGTTTGCCGCGACCCCGGGTTTGATGTGGGACCCAATTGGTTGTTGTTTTAGCCCACAAGTCATCCGGCATATGGCAAACGTGTCCCGCCCAGTCCCACTTGAGCTTGGCGGCTGTTTCAGCTACGTCGGCTATTTGAGTTTTAGAGCGTAGTACAGTGTTTTTGATGCGATCGGTCAACTTCACACCGAGAATACTACGCTCCATGGCGCGCTGGAAAACCTTAAGGTTGGATTTCTGAGCTTTTGTCAAAGACCAAGTCTGAGCTCCGTAGGTCAGGATGGGAAGAATGCACATGTCCATGAGCCTTCTTACTACAGATCTATATCTGGGAAATCTCCCTTCATTTGCTCCTTCATGGACCAATAGCTCTTCCAGGCACTTCCGGTTCGTCTTGCGACCTCCTTGTCCTGTCGTGCCTGGAAAGAGACTATTTGGCCCAGGTAAATGTATTCTTGGACATATGACATTTCTTCTCTATCTACTACCACTGTTATTTTTCGGCTGTTAGTCATGAGCTTCGACTTTGACATGTTCATCATTAATCCTACCTCAAGGCTTGCCCTGCTTAAGTCTTGTAGCATGGCACCGAACTACGTAGCTAAAGAGGAAAACAAAACTATGTCGTCAGCGAAACGGAGACTTGTTAATCAGCGTCCACCGACGTCGATACCTTTGCTCTCCCATCCAGCCGCCAGCTTCCTGAATATTTGCTCAAGGGTACTAGTGAACTAGCTTGGGCGATAGCGGGTCACCTTGCTCGACGCCTTTCTTTATATCAAATGATGGTCCGGGAGACTGTAGTTTTATGCAGGCAGTACTTGAGGCATAGATATTGTGGATGAGCTGTATGTATGTGGGTTCTATATCTTGTTCTTGCAGTGCGGTAAATATAAAGTTGGTCAAGCAGATCCTGTCAGTAGAAAAAGGCGGCAAATTTAAAAAATGTAGGCGCGAAGGGATATCGTCTCATAGAAAATTTGAATTTCGCGCCTTTTTCTACTGACAAGATTTGCTAGACCATCTATAGATGAATGACTTATGCTATCAAAAGCTTTGGAGAAATCTACAAAGGCTAAATATAGGGGGATTTTGAATTCTATGTACTTTTCGATGATTTGGTTAATTGTTTGCAAGTGGTCCGTGGTAGAAAGACCAGGCCGAAACCCGGCCTGTTCGGGGGGAAGGTGACTGTCCAATTTTCCAGCAATGCGACATTCTATTATTTTGATAAAGGTTTAATAAAGGTGTGAGATGAGGCTAATGGGTCTGTATATAGGGTAAATGTGGGATAGATGCCATAGGGGGATAGATGCCCACATTTGCACATAGCGACTTGTGCGAATTCAACGCTTGCAATTCGTTTTTTATTTGTAAGCTTACTCCTTTCTTCCCTCTGGTTAATGACGAACACTTCGCTAAAATGGACGTATTGTGATTTATTGCGAAAAACTATTTTACGCCGCAACAGATTAAGGTAAATGTGGGATAGTTGCCATACTTTTTGAAAAAGGTGAATAAAATATAGAAGATAAGCATTTAAAAATCTTATAACACAGTGTTAGTTTGTATACTCATTAATAAACATTAATTTCAAGGTAGCTGGATATTATTTGTTTTATTTGTATACTATCCCACGAGTCAAAATATCATTGCGGCTTCTAACCCATACAGTTGGCATCTATCCCCGTCCGAAGGACCTTTTTATTTTGTTTATAACTAAACAAATAAAACAATTAATATCAAACTACCTTGAAAATATTGTTTATCAATGAATATACAAACTAACACTGTGCTATAAGATTTTTAAATGCTTATCTTCTGTATTTTATTCACCTTTTTCAAAAAGTATGGCAACTATCCCACATTTACCCTAGTTATTGATATCAGATTTATCACCTTTTTTGTGCAGTAGGATGATGTTGGAATGACAAAAAGTTTTTAGGAATTTACCGGATTTTAAAATACAATTAAAGAAATTGGTGATATGAGGTAAAAGTGTTGGTTCCCCTATTTTAAGTGCTTCCGCCGTAATACCATCCTCGCTGGGGCTTTTACTGTACTTCATCTTCGCTAAAGCGAGATGAACTTCGTGCCCGTTAATGGACGGGATAGATTCCGGACAGGAGTAACTGGCTGCGGGTGGGCATGCAGGCACGGGGTTCCGGTCGGACTACAACTGTCTGTAAAATTTTGTGCAAATATTTGTTATCTGATCCCGACTTCCTTGTTTTATCCCTCTATCGTCACCTAAACATGTTATCCAGGTTTTACTGTTTAACACATTCAACACCAAGAACCCGACTGTCGGGTACACTGTTCGTAGCGACTACGCGCTACATACGACGAAACCGTGGCTACGCGCTACGAGCGTAACCCGTAGCACTTAGTGGTATTGAATGTGTTAATGTGCCTTGCTTGGCTATTCTAAGAGTGCGGTTCTTTTCTAAAGCTATTTGTATCAATCTATTGTTGTAATTTCTTATGTCTTTTCTTATACTCCGCTTTACTTGTCTATCTATTGATCTATATTGTGCGCTGGTAGTATTGGTTCTATGTGCTTCTCTTTCTTTTAACAGGTCTAAACTATGGTTTGTTAGCTTCTTTTCTTTATGTCTCTGCTTTTGAATTTTTCTGCTTGCTGTTGTAAGTAATACAGTTTTGTAGTTTCAAATATTCGTATTCTACGTCGTTGCTTAAAGTATCCTGTTCCAAAGCACTGAAAGCGTTATGTAATTCTAAATTAAACAGTTCTTTATTAACTAGCAGAGTAGTTTAATCTAGCCTTTTGATTTTACTTTTTATGTTTCTATGACGCTGGATTTTGAAATTTATTCTTACTTGAACTCGAACTGGTCTATGGTCTGAACTATATTTTTTTTCATGTGGTTGATTAGATCATTCCCTTGGATATGCAGGACTGAAACATTAGCGAGCACTGTATATATATCCTTACGCCGCAGTAAGACGTGATATACCTACTCATATAAGCAGATACCGTACCTCCTTTTCGTCCGAGCCGCGGTAGCGCACCCACTTCCCAAGCTTAGGCCGCCAGTACTCGATGACGTAGGCCTCCGCGTACTCTGCGCCCTGGCCGTTGCCGAAGCGGCCCTGCGTGCCCACTCCCGTGATCACATGGACGGACCGAAGGTCTATCTCCAGCCATTCGGTCGACTCCGTCGTGATCTGGGACTTGGGGCACCAAGCGCCGCCTTTTATCTCTTGATTTAACCTGTTGAAAAAGAATAGGTCATTAAATTGCTTTGTTATCGAAGTTTAGTAATCATTTCTAAATTCAACTTTATTTAAGGTGATCTAGCGTAGAAGATACCTATCAAGAAAGATATTAAGAAGACATTTTGATGAATTTATTTATCAAAAATTTTATAGCAGGAGAGTGTATATAAAAATTCGTTCAAATCTTTTCACTTGTTTATTTAAGCGCCAACAGTATCTCCCCCTTTATCAAAATAATTTCTGTACTTGAATAACTGGTAGGGTTCGAGTACCATGCAAATAAGACGCACAGACGTATACCTACATTAAAGATTCATGGTTCCGATAAAACACCGATACAAAATATTAACTAACGGGGAACATCTTTCGGTGCACATTCTCGAATGTTCCATAATTTACCCAAACCGGGTGTATCGATTTAAGGGAAGCAAAGCGGAATCGAAAACAGTTACGAAGGAGCCATTTGCGCGACGACCGCTCATGTTATCTGCCATTTACATGCTGAACAATATTTATATTTTTACATGAAAGCTCCATAGGAAATTATTGGTCTACAAAAAGTGTATCGATATTGAAACTTAAAAATGGTATTCCGATTCCGAAAGAAATATTAAAGCAGCGAAGCCGTAAAAAAATTTAGTATAAACAATCACATCAGTTTTAGAATAAACAAATATCTTTATAATTATTCAGGTTAACCTTGCAACGCATTTACGTATTGAATAATATACAGCTTGGTCAATGGTCATGGTTAGCATTTTACTTTTTAAAGAAATAGTTTTGCGATCAGTCTAAACAAGTCATGAGTGTCATGACAATGCGTTTATTTACCACACAGGGCATTGTATTGCGCTCTTCGTCCTTTGAAAATCTAACAAGTACCTGTTCTGCGTTTGAGCAAACAATGAACGTTTCTATTCATTGTTTTCCACAGACGTGAAACGAATACAACCGTCAACTGTCTACTAGAACAGCGGTGAGGTTCACGTGTGAAGCTTCGGCCGGAGCTAACAATTATGGTCTCTGTTGAACCAGTGATTACTTTGAAGCAATAGGGGATATTACTGCAATGTTCTGCCACCAGAGTGCAGCACTACCGACTCAGTAAATTCATAGACTAACTTATACATTGCCTGTGCCTTAAACTGTTTTTTGACAAGTTTTCACAGACAATAAAATATGACAATGATGCATCAAGGCGGTTTGTTAACAAGGGCCTACCGGTAAAAGCGAAAATCTAAACTTAGTTATCTGCCTCTTTATCGCTCGAATTTGGTAAGAGTGATAGAGATATTAGATAACGGAATTTCGATTTTCTTGTTCCGCGGTACGCCATGTGTCAATGTGGTTTGTTTACTGTATGTGCCACAAAGGTGCCACCTACGCAGAGCTTTGCCTAATATTCCCTATTGCGTCTTGAAGTTTCAGTCGTTGCACGGTCAAGCTGTGAAGGTTTATTACTCACATTTTAGGCCATAATGACTTAAGCCGATTTTAAGGTATAGGTTTAAAGGAGTTAGCATTGAAATTGCTCGTTAAACGGAATAGACTTGAGCTGGTCTGGATGATTTCAAGTAGGTATATATGTTTACGTTAGAAGCCAATTGTGATCCGGGCACGCTCGATTAATCCGCTAGCGTCACACGGCGGATTCTATTGGACAGAAACGTCCAATTTAATCACCTGGAGGAGTGTCTCGGATGGACCTGGCGGATCAACCGTATGTCGACGTGTAGCTCAGCGCAAACTCGAAATACTTCGCCCGTGTATAAACCGCTTTGTTGCGGTTGCCGGGAGGTCTGGTATACGTACGGGTACATTTTTGTGCGATGAGCCCATGATTAAGAATTGCGAAACAATGTTGAAATCTTTTTACTGGTTGCTAATGAAGGGTTGACCCTCGTTCTCGTTTCGCATAATTTTGCATGCTGGATTGTTGCGCAGAATTTTTATTTTCGCATATGTTTTGCCTATGTACTGTGATAAATTTATACAAGAGTTATGAACCAGGTACCTATAAGATTAATTACTAAGCTAACGCATAACTACAGCCTGACAATCAGGCTAACCAATATGGATTAGTAGCGTCCCACCTACTAAATACCTAACAATAGTTTGAGTTATGTAATTAGGATTGTTCATTTTTTTTAGACCCCGATTTTTATTTTATTTTCTGAAAATATAGGTTAATTTAAGATACCAATTTGAATGATTTATTAATTCACGGCTCGGTTGAATATTTATAATTTATTGAAAATATGAGATACGACTTCTCGTAAATTACATGTAGTGGCTGATTTGATAAAGCACAAGCAATAACAAACATTAAAAAAATAGTTGTAATTGTCAATTGACTGTAATGTCACCTGTCTACAATGTCAGTGTCACGCGTTTCTATAAATAATATCGTCTGGAAAACTCGTTTATTTTGAATCCCTAAATCAATAATTTCAAAATACCTACGCTATAAATTTGTGAAAGCTGATTCCAGAAATCTGCCTAAGTTATATAATATAACTTAGTTTTATTGGAGTATGTATCCATATAGCATCCAACTCCAACCATAACTTGGCTGAAATCAGGGGAGCAAAAATACAAATGTAAGTTACATCATATATTTTTTAACTGATTCGATTCGTAAGATGATTGGATTCATAAAATCGTTATAAGCGTCCATTGCTAAGGTAGCACCCAGTGGGTTCTACCGGCTTGTCACCATTGTTTGGATATTGTACTATATTAGGTACATGCCAATTTTGCTAATTATATCCTATAATTTCAGGTCATCGTGTGATTCCTATTTAGATACGGCTGTGGGATACGTAATGTACGAAGGAGATTAATTTTGTTAAGGCACTTGGGCCCTGAACAAAGTTGAGCATTTTGTATCGAAACGAACGTCATATTAATCGTCATAATACTTTACGACAGTAAATAATGCCTGGGAACAGAGTAAATAACAAACCATACACTTCTCTTCTGGTTCGTCAACAAGAAGCCATCATTGTCAGCTGCTCGTGCAGAACATGATGAACATACATATATGTATAGTTACTTTTTTTTGGGAAACATATATACATATATTTCCTAAATTAATAAAAAAGTAGGTAAACAAAAACATGTTTTATTATTCACAACTATTAACTTAAGTCTTGTCCACCATGATATCAGCAGCTTGAACTGCAACATGTACCTGGAAATTAGAAATTATATCTTTTAAAAGCAGTTTCAGGCTGAATTTTGAGTATGACTATGTATTCTTGTATAGTGTTTCTTTCTAGTAGGCACCATCTCTGTTTAACGGTTTGCCTTTATATACTCTGGCTACATTACCACAGAAAACACATAGGTCCCCGCGACCCTACCTACAAAGTGAGCTTTTAAATAATTGTAGTAAAATTATATTAATTTTATACTTACATCGACGTGATCCTCACAGCAATACTGTGTGTAAGTAGGTAGGTATTCCAAGTTCAATTCACGGCACCATGTTTCACGTCGTAGGTCTTCGCGGATTCGAACAATTATTTTTGTGAATCATTCCCACACGTAGGAACAAGGTCTTTGATATATTAAGCAACGAAAACTACTGTTTAGGTATCAATTATAAATCAAATCATAACAAACCAGCGCAGCGGTTTAACTGAAAAATTTCATTATGACAATGATAACTTTGACAATTACGTGAGTGACGGATTGATTTACTATGGTCCGATAACTTTTATTATGCGATGACTTTACATTCAGCCAACGAGAAAGGTCAAACTAAGGTCATAAGGATATTTGTTGAAATATCTTCAATCCTCAATTATTATATCGCAGCAAATGTCGGAAACTGTTTGAAAACCTCATACCTCGAAATGGTTTTCGAAATAGAACATTTAAAAAAAAATGAACAATCCTAATTGTACGAGTACAAAGACCACTAAAACTACTTGTATCTATATTTAAGAGGCCAAAAGAAAAGATGGAGAGATGTTTTCACACCACGGTTTGGGCCAGGTTGGAAGCAAAGGGCCGGAGAAACGCAACTGTTGGAAAGAAATGGGGGAGGCCTACGCCGCTGAAGCAATGTCTACCGAACTGAAATATTTATATACGTAATTGTTCATTATTTATAGTAAAGTGTAAAAATGTATGGTAGTAGAAATAAAGGCTTTTTTATTAATTTATTTTATTTTATCACCTATATTTGGTTAAGTTGTGTATTTTAAAATAAGTATATTTGTCTAATAAATAATATTAAAAACATCTTTAACAGCTTGTAAATATGTACATATATAGGTAAAAGATAAACCAACTATAATTTGAGTTTACAAAGGTAGTTACTATATGTTGTTCGTTTCTTTATTGCAGTATTCGTGTCCTATTTTTTTTCCCTGTCATATTTCCCAAAGCGCTTCCAGCCGAAGAGCTCGCGCGACCTCTTAGACAACAAGCATAGCTCTCCTTATCCAGTGGTGCGATAACGACACACAATAAGCCTATGCACACAATGCAGATAAGTGGTCGCAGTCGCCGCTCGGAGGAATGCGGTGTGTTAATCTGTCGCGGCATTTAAATAACATTTATCATACTGTCATCACAGACACGTAAAAACGTAGACTGACAGTCTTATTTAATTAGTTACGTTCATCATTATGGAAGCTGTCAATTAATGAGGATTCCGAGAACAGATCCAAATCGTTAAGACATCTAGAAAGCGCAGTTTAAAGCTTAAAACACGTTACACACATGAAACTTTACAAAGGAACGAATATCTCGCTAGATGTTGTAGATAAATTATAAGCGTGAGCAACGCGTCTCAGTCTACTACTAGTTTTAGCTTAACTCGTCTCTGGTGTCATGATCATTTCCAATCAGAGTTAATAACGCTATTGTAAACGTTCCGCGGTAATCGTTTCAGCCAATCAGTCGGCGGGATGGCCAGTCATTAAGGACCATTGACTGCGGCGCGTCAACCGGTCATAATTGATAGTATTTCACTCGGTGTTTGCTCGAGTTCCAGTTTCGATTCACGATCCGTTACTTTCAGCATAGGCGTGTCATCGGTCAGGGAACTTCAGTTTCGAGTAACTCCGAACATCCCAGCGGTTAGTGCAGTTACGATCGGATCTTACAATTAGAGTACCATGGCCGACGCAAATTTTGATGAAAAACTGTAGCAAGTTATAATTTCTTTGTTTTATAGACATAGACATAGAACAATTTTATTCAACATCACATGAAATGACAGAGTTAACAAATAGTGTAACACATATGCTTCACTAGGTGTTATGTCGTCACTGGAAAAGGGCAATATCCTTAAACAAATGTCACAAATCCAAAACACTGATACACTTAAAAACACACCCCGATTTTTTACGTAAGCGAACGATATAAAATATATACTGTACACAGACTTGATTAATGTTTTCTCATAAGTTAAAGTATTGCTCTTAATATGGACTGAGGCAACATTCGTGACTAGAACTAGCACGACAGATGTCAAATTGTACGGCTGTCAGTTACAATCTAATATCGATTGATGCGAGTTAAACGCGCCGAATTCGGTCATGCCGCTATATTAGCGCAATAAAAGTACATATAACATAAGTACAGTACATTGACTTTCATGACAAGGGTAGAATCTATATGGTTTATCGTTTGTGAAGTTTTGTAGGAAGGCACATCATGTAATAAACACTTTTCATCCTGGCAGCTTCCCTCAACCGCTTAACCCAGCTGAAGCCAATAAACGCCAATATACGTCACCCATATAAGAATTAAATTACGGACTATGGCG
The DNA here is from genome assembly GCF_910591565.1 of Cydia splendana. Taxonomy (NCBI): domain Eukaryota; kingdom Metazoa; phylum Arthropoda; class Insecta; order Lepidoptera; family Tortricidae; genus Cydia; species Cydia splendana. Next base: position 40,884,152 of record NC_085987.1, on the reverse strand, counting down.
TGCGAGATAATGGGCCTTGAATGCGTTACATGTTGAACTAAATTTCTTAACACTATTTGAAAATGCAGGCTTACGCCTCATGGAATATTGTAAATGTTACTCGAGTATTGGTTTAAAGATTAAACTTCAATTTATACAAGCGAGTATCCATCAGTGAGTATAATCGGATATTCTGTATTTTGAAAAAAAGAAAAATACCTATTGCCGCGGCGCTTACAACTCTCAAAGTTCTATCAAGTTCATAAACTGTATTCAATAGTATAATTGTGTGATATTAGGCCAACCAATTCAATTGCCTGCTCTTCATCAGTTACAATGATAACCGGGAAATGTATACGGTATACGTATAGGTACTGATGTTGATTGCACTATTTCCAAAAACAGAATTATTCAGATATAGATAGGTAGTTAAGCGGTAGTTATTTGTATTACAAGTCTAGCAAATAGCCAATACCAAACGAATGTTAAGTATACGTTAATTTACAAACGCTGATTAAGGCGACATTAATAGAATGTAAATGGACTTAATAAGATAAATAAATAAATGCACGTGTTGAATTCTTCTTGCACATTGATTATCTATCATTGATATCAATGTAATGGACACTACATATATAGTTACGGGTAGCACGTTTATTGGTAAACAAGTTTCATTGCATAATTTACTAGGGTGAAGAACTTGGTCCGAGTAAAAACTATTCCCCAAAATCTTACTCTGACAGATGGTCCCGAAAAACCCTTTCCCGACATTTGTATGCAAAACAATTAGTTCATTTTGTATACGTAAACTTTAGACTTCACTGTCAGTTTTATAGAGTCTGTGCGGAAGAGAGGAGTCGTTGAATATAAGGGAACCAATACATTTCATTGGAATCGCACAGCCTTATTTAATTTTCACCTCCTTCAACATTCATTTTTACCGTACCTCAAACATGTCAACAAATAATATAATTTCTCTCTTAAGGAACATTTTATATGAATGAAATATGGAGTCTTAAAAGGAATCCTTCCGAATTTCCGGCTGCGGTTGCCGCAAGCAGAAAGTTCGCATGTCACCAGATGTACTGTGCTTTGTAATATGTATATAGGTTAACTGCCGCGATAGCATTGACGACGGTATAAAACTATAGGAAACGGCGGTACATGTACCAAACTCTCCGTTCCACATTCAGTTTTATAGCTACACCTGTAAGGTTTAGAATGAAGAGAAGGAACCAAAATGTGTAATAGTTTTTGACTTGAAGCTTTCATAGATATTGATCGAAGTATCTGCTTTATAATTTATATAATGATCGGTTGTCACGATGGGCCAATTTTTAACCAACTTTTTGGGCCAACATACATATAATATCATCATCATCATCATCATAACTTAAGAGCTTTGCTCTTGTCGGTGGAGTAATCGCAAATCATTTCTTTCTTGTGCCAGTCTTTTAATTTTCTCATACGACGCATTATTTTTCATTTGGCTGCGATTTGATTCTATTCGATTCTAGGTTTCCCTTCTTCTTTTGTCAATTCAATCCTGCCTTCCAGGATGTTTAGGAAAAAGTTGTCATGTCCTACCATTCATATAATATTAAAGGACTTATTAGATATTTGCCACAATGGCCTATCTTATAATATGCAATATTGCATATGTAATGCAAATAAAAATGAAGAAATTCGTGTCGATTCGCATCTTAATGTTTTGTTTTGAAATGACCTACGAATATTTTATTGCTCTAAATGTATTTTAAATTTTCTTACAGAATAGCCAGGTCCTACTTACATACCTAGTGCTTCGACAGCTTGTACGTATCGTAGAAATCGTTCGAAATGCAGAATGCGTACGTTTGCCCCAAGGCGTAGGTAGCAGAACGCATCCATACCATAGATAAGGCCTCTGGATGTGGTCTCTGGGATAGCGACGCACCTAAATAGAAGCGACGCGATGGGACTCATCCATTATGCAAACTGATCCACGCGACAACATAACACTAACTCTGTCTTTGATATCTTCGTAATGCCAAGCAACATGTCGCTTTGTTGTTTGTTTATAGGCAAAAGGTTTTATGGCAGATTTTATTTTGTATCAAAATTGTCACTTTCGTATTTGCATACTTGCCAGTACGAAATGGGAGATTTCATCTTTGGCGTATGTACGCAGTATGCTTTTCTCGAAGATATATTTATGAACATGTTATTATAATTCAAAACGATGAGTTCTGCAAACAGTGTGAGAACAGGGTACCCTTTAAACGAAGACGTAACATGGCCGCTTTCGAAATTTCTAACATGTTCTCGTAAGTACCTTGAGATGTTACTTAACATTTTTGAATTTTGGCGTCGATGTTTTTACTTGTTTTTGAGAGCCGACAAATTTTATTTTCGGTTTTATTTGTGCTTGCTAAAATCACCTTTATTTACCTGAATAAATATTTTTGGTATCAATTCTCATTGGTCAAATTATAAGTCGAAATGTTATCCTACCATAAAAATTCAGGAAGCTTCTATACGTCGTCACACCGGAAAGTTCGGTGACTTGGGCAGGGGGCCACCCGCCAACCATGTTCGACGTGTTGCCCCCCCCCTGTCACACTTACGTACGAATTTACAAGTGCGACAGAGAGACAACACGTCGAACGTGGTTCGCGGTTAGGCCCTCATACTTTAAGGTGTCATTCTATGGAACTTGCTAACTATGTAAACAAACCGCTATATTGAAATCATCATTCAGTGACAATTTCAATATGGCGGTTTGTTTACATAGTTAGCAAGTTCCAAAGAATGACCCTTTCATACATACTAGACCGACCGATTTCGGCCACCTGTCACCGTTATGCAAGTCTGTAAATGTCCAGCACGGCTACCACGAGTTAGCATTCTCTCTCTATCGCATCAATCCATCAGTGCGAGCAAGATGGACTGCGATCGAGTTTAAGCAGGCGCTAACGTAAACGTCAAGTGTCAACTAGTGGTACGGCTACAGGTGTGATTACTATCACTTCCCATTGCAATATATAGGAAAATATTAGGAACGTTCATCTGTTCGTTTACTTGCACTAAGCGCCACTTGCCCCATTCCACTAACCCGGGGTTAACCGGTTAAACCTGGAGTTACCAGTACAATTTGACGGTTTAACCGCTAAACCCCGGGTAAGTGGAATGGTGCAAGTGGCTCTAAGTGTTCTAACCTCTGCTACACGTCGCGAGATAAATCGAAATAATCTACACAGGTAGTCAACAATGATAACTGTCCTTTTATTAAATATTGGCTGATGATTGTCTGTCAGGCTTTGTCGCGTCATGCTCGTTAGGACAATAGGCGAGCGGCAACCGATGCAACGCGATGCGTCGCATTATTGGCGTTGCAGAAAAATCAAACACAGATCTATGGCACTGTCACTTGTTCTGTAGCTGTAGACCAATGTGTACCTACAGTTGTTAATTTCCAGCAAATTTTATTTATTTTCATCACACTTGCTCGAAAAAGATCTTAGGAGGTGTACTGAAGGGTAAAGGCCTACATTGTTCCCGCGGGAGTTATGGATTGTGAAAAAGAAAGTTATAACTCCCTAGGGAGTTATAGCTTTCTTTTTAATTATGTCACTAATTCATACGAACCAAGTAAGTAAGTAAGTAAAATACTTTGTTTAAAGTAATTTCAGTTTCAGTCATCAAAGGTATTAGGGGGTTTAGGGAGGTTAGGGAGTTTACTTTTAAAATACTGACGTTTATAATTTAATATTTTTGTTTATGTTTAAAAATATTTAATTTGATTAATTTGGTAGCCGTTTAAAATATTACACGATTTTCAATCGTGGCTGAATGACGAAGGTCTGTGCCTTCGATGCCTAACCTGTCAAGAAATGACAATATGGCGGACAAATGTTTGATATATATGTATTTTATTTAATCATTATTTCGCTTAAAATTTAGTTTATTGTGTGTAACTCCTGGGGGTAAGAATATTGGAAGCTCGAGTCTTTAATTCCCTCCAGCCGGATATATAGACCTCCCTTACAAAATCTCACTTACCACCCAAGTTGCACAATGTAATGTAGATACTATTGATATTCCACACATAATATACGACTGCAAAAGAACTCGGCATTCATTACAGATAGACTGCGATTGGTTTTACAAGCCGTCGGCTATGTAAAACGAGTCCGAGCCAATCATTCGGAATAAGGCCGGACCCGGATCGAACCCGGACCCTCGCCCGGTGCCGTTTAACTTAGCATTTAATTTGCACATTTATACTGACTGGCTCAGGTGGTAATTACGAAATCCGTTTGAAGGTTAAGCTTTGCTCAGTAGGCTTCTAAAGGGGCCCACTGATTAACAGTCCGCCGACGGTATCGGCCTGTCAGTTACAACAAAATGTTGACAGTCCGGCGGACTGTTAATCAGTGGGCCTCTTAAAGGAATACTGTTCAAACTAACCTTTCGAGTGTCTGGTGCTAAGAGACATTTGAAGAGTCAAAAGCGTATCAGAATGTATCAGATGGATAGACTATACGAGTCATTTCGAATTAATTAGTTTTAAAAAATCGGCCATGTGGGTACGGACCATTAAGCAAAAAACGGCAAAAGAATCACGTTCGTTAAAACGGGGTCAACAGAAATCGCGGGGTGAATAGAGAAACTGAGCTGTTTCTTTCAAGTTGTTATATTTAAAAACGTACACCTCTAAAATAAGATTTTTTGGAATGCGTATATAGTAAATAGACTATTTATTCTCTAGATTGATACCAAAAGAACTTAATCAAATTGCCTAAAAGTTAGATTTTTTTTACTCTAAAGTAAGGTCTCGCCGAGGTAAGAAATGAAGCCTGTCTGAACTTTGTTCTAGCGGTAAATGTTTTCACATTAACTAAGTAAAAGTTAGCTAACCTGGTAATATAGTATCTGTAGTACCTAAATAATAAATAATGTCAATAATTTTCTCTATAAAGAAGCATTTATTTGCAAAAAACTAATAACAAGCAATTTTACGTGATAAAAGGGTCAGTGGACACGCATATGGGGTGAATAGTTACGCCATAGAGGGTTAAAAGACATGAAAAAATAATTTTGTGTGAAATAGCTGTTTAACAGATATACATATATACCATTTACTAATAGAGTATCAGCATAATAATGACCGAATTCGATGCCTATGACAACTAAAACTTAATAGTTCTATTCACCCCTTTCTTGTGTCTATCGACCCCGTTTTAAGGATATGGAGAAAACAGGTAGTTTTTTTTTTCTCTGAATAGGGTAGGTAAAAATTTATTTCACAAATGCAAAATTGAAGAACTAACCAAGACTTAAAAATTATATAAAAATGTTTACTTTTATCATTTGGATTATTGGCGAAAATCGTCCTTGAAGTTGAAAATCGTGTCTTTTCACCCCGTTTTACGGTTTGTTGTATGGGAGCCCCACTTAAATATTAATCTGTATTTAGTATTTGTTCGAGGATATCTTCCTTAAGAGGGGGCGTAAAGCCAAAGGAACAAAGGATAGGACGCGCCGCGCGAATATTGCGACGGAATATTTGGCGATAGCGTGGCTTTTAACGGTTTACTTCAATAACTGAAGTAACTACCTGATACTTCTGATTAAAATTTTGCTAGTCAAATCCCTCGGCTATATAACTAGCTATTTTATACTAAAGTTATACCGCTACTGTATGCAGGGTAACGATATACCTACAACTGGATATAAATGAAAATTAGACATGTTTTCGTTATTTTATTTTCTATCGATCCAAGAGTCTGCCCTCGCAAACATAGTCTAGCTTCTGTGTTAATTTTTTCATGGCATTAGCTCTTGATTAAAACGTGTAAAAAATCAATATAGAAACTGCAATTTTGCGTTTTAGCCCCCTCTTAACTATAGTACCTACTTTGGGTTCCATTATGGCTACTAAATTCGGCCCATTTCAACAAGATTGGAGAATTTCGTTTTCCTTAGACTTATCTACTTAACTACACCCAAATGTTCATTGAACTCCGAAAAATATTTACTGCAAAGCCAGCGGTAGCGTGAATTACAAGAAGTGAAAGTTATTAAGGTGATAAAAGCAATAAAAAATGATCCCCCAACCAACACAAATCTATAAGCATAGTAATTCACTTGATTTAAGATAAGTCGCGAATGTTTAAAGCCCTCACGCCTCACTCAAGGCAAATAACCGAAGCATAGTGATCGAATAAAACCGTCTTACATTCAGATATCGGAGAGTTTTAAATAGTCGTTATTATACCAAGAATAACTGGCGTTAAGCAATCAGCCAATCACAGTATCAAGCAAGACCTACGAATTAAACTACCGTTTGGTTGGCTTCATCTCATCGATCGGTAGAATGACCCAATGCAACAGCCACGAGAAGTTTCCACCACGTTGTCAAAAAGCCGTCACTCGCATGCACCTAAATCAAACCGCATTTGTAGGTTTCATATTGATTAGACCAAGCCCGGGGCGGGCGCAATAATCTACAACTCTCGATAGGTTGTGGTGGCATAGGTATGTATATACTGTTTATACTTAGATACGAATGACCGACGGCCAGTCAGCAGGAGGTCTATTCTGGAATGAAAATTTGACTTATGGAATTCAGAGGTTTCGCGTGCACTTCGACTAACGAGAAACTAAAAGTGTGAGAACGGTTACATTAGATTGAAATAGTGTTTAGTTTAACTGAAACAAAAATTAATGTCAGTTCAGTTCATAATGCCTAATATATGTAGGTATGCAACAGGTTTTTTTATTCGCCGTGCTTTGCTTTTATAGACTTGGTGAATTAATTTTACGTGCTATATCCACTGTAAGTCGTTATACTTACATATGATATTACATAACTACAAATATACACAAGGAACGAATCACCAAACAAAGCACCTGTCTATTGTATTCAATATCCAAGCACAGGTACTTAGAAATTCAATTAATATTCCGAGGTATCTTGCACTAAGCAATGACCATTTAGACCATTGACGGTTATTAACTTGGAGACTCAATACATCGCCGTTTGAATGGAAGCACCGGTCAAGACAATCACGTTGCACTAGCCTTAATTATTATCCTCTTGTTCACAGGATACTGCGAATCACGGCATGTCTGTACATGCCAACTCGCCCCATACATAATATTAGTACGGACACAAGGTTGAAATCCTTTGAAATCCATTTCTATGGGACAGAATGCAACAGAATGGTCTATTGGCGTCGGCTCTTAAAGCCAAGGACACACGGCACCTTACGCCAGATTATCTAGAGAACGTCTTAAGCAGAAAACAAACAGTGGGCCGTCTCCATCCGTCGAGGTATTCCGGTTTCTGAATTCATTTCCATCAGTCTCACTTGATGAGAGCGAGAGAGACGGAGGTAGAATAACTTCGAAATAGTAGTTCGTGATAAACCCCCATATCTGTCGCTGTGAGCATCCTAATGCTACGCTTTAATGCGAGAAGACTGAATTGCTACGGTTACGAGTACGCGTATTTGTTTATTTGTAATGCTGAGCTTTAGTCAAACGGTGTCGTGTAGCCAAAACGTTTAATATCCCATCAAGAACATTGACAACTTAATTAACGTCTATGCAATTTCGTATCACTTTCAATTATGATTGAGCGGTAGGTTTCCAACAAAGGGTGGTCTAGTAGCGCCTCCCAGCGGGCGTCTGTACCGTCGTCTGCGAGAGAGAACGATACGATTACCTAAAGGCAAAGATGTCTATGTGGTGCCTGCTTAGCTAGGCTGGACAAAATTATAGTTATATTATATGACATTAGTCATATGGCAATATTTTTATAATTATTATATTTGTCAACGATTAAAAAAATTGTACATGGCATAAAAAGCATAAGGACCTTTCTCTGATGGAAAGTCACATATGATACTATTAAAAATACAGTGGAGTCCGCTTATAACGACCTCCAAGGGACCACTGATATTACGTCGTAATAACCGGACGTCGCGCTAAACAGACTAACTTTTTTTTTAATAGTATGTATATGTACTGAATATATTGTTATTCATATTTATGGGACCACCAAAGAAAAAAAAATTATAATCAAAATATTTATTTCACAAAAAATAATCATCTTCTCACTATGAAAGATTTACAATTTTAATTTCAATAATCAACAAACGTAGTTTCACATAAACTTAACCAAATGTACATTATGTACTGAAATGTATATAACAAAATATATGTGCACATACTTAATGTAGGTACCTTCCTCTCTCTTTAACTAAACAATAAAATACCTACTCCCCTGATTTTTATTAAATAAGTCAACTCGTTATAATAATAAAAAAATACAAAACTTAAGCTTCTGGGACTCTGAAGGCTAGCGCAAAAAGTCTGTAATTTTAGTTTGTTTTTGATTTTTATTTGTATAGTAAACAGTACGGACTGCATTATGCAAACGAGACATCATACTTTTTATAGTGTCATCATCAAAATTGGAATGCACAAACATATTCAGCACTTCTGCAGCTTTTAGAGCTTCAGATACACTCGGAGTGGTACAAATGTGTTCCAGATCGTCGTCATCTTCACTATCTTGGCCGTTGCCGATAAAATTTTGTAGAATATTCACGTCAGTTGGCTCCTCACACGTTGCGAGAGCATCGTCAACGGCAGAATATTCTTCAAGTTCTTCATTTCCTATGGGCAGTCCTTTATTAAGAGCTCTCGCCCAGACAGACAACGGCATATCATCGTCATCATCATAGTCGGCACTGGCAGCAATACTGGGACTATCTCGGACAAATCCAGCGTGTTGATAACAATTGAATATCGTCACAGACGTAAGCTTGTTCCACGCGTCATAAATCATTAGAATGACATCCAGTATCGTGATCTTCGGATGTTTGGCAGTGATGGTGTCTTCATTTGCATCAAGACTGCCGATAATTTTTAGAACCAGGTTTTTGCGAAAGTTTGATTTTAACGCTCGAATTATTCCTTGGTCCATGGGTTGCAATACAGATGTTGTATTAGGAGGCAGAAAAATGAGAGTTATGCTCCTCAAATCGCTGATTGAAGGATGTGCTGGACAATTGTCAACCAAGAGCAAGATCTTTTTCTTCTTTTTAGCCAGTTCACGATCCCAATTACGTACCCATTTGATAAAAATATCAGAAGTCATCCAGGCCCTGCGATTGCTCTCATAATCTACCGGCAGGGATCTAACATTTTTAAAACATCTTGGATTCTTTGACTTGCCGATAATTAACAACTTCTTTTTTACCGTACCGTGCCACTCATGTTAGCTGCAACCATCACAGTTATTCTGTCTTTCGAAAGTTTTCCTCCCGAGCATTTCTCACCTCTAAATTTGAATGTGTTATCTGGTGTTAGTTTATAGAATAATCCAGTTTCGTCTGCATTAAATATTTCGTCATCAGTAAATTTTGCTCGCAAGTTAGGCCAAACTTTAGTTTGCCACTCGGTCACATCGCTCTGTTGAACCGACAAAGATTCGCCAGCTATTTTTCCGGCGACGATATTGTGTCTACTCTTGAAACGGCTAATCCAACTGGCCGAACAATTGAAGTTAAGAATGTTTAGCCCATTAGCGAAAACATTCGCTTTTTGTTGAAGCATAGGCCCACTTACAGGTATTCTCCGATTACGTTGCAGCTTAAACCACTGTAAAAGTGCCGAGTCAATTTGTTCGTGACACGACACCCTCACGCGTTTAGGTTTTAAAACATTTGCATTGAACAAAGGTTCTATTTTGTGTTTATTTTTTTTTATCGTAGATATTGTCGAATGATTTACACCGAATTCCTTCGCAATAGTTCCATTCGATTCACCAGCTTCCAAACGTTGTATTATTACACTTTTCTCCTCAATGGAGAAGTTTTTTCGCTTTAAAGGAGCCATTTTAGTACGCGCACACACTCATCACCCATAAATTACTACCGTAAAATAAAAAGTCGCATTCCAATCAGCTACGTGTAGCCAAGGTAGGTGCGCGAAACTGAGATAGCATCTTACCCTCAATTTATTTGTAAACACTTCAACACTTGTCGTCGTTGTAACAGGACAATTATGTGTGAAATTCCGTCGTTAAAAGCGGTCGGTCGTTATAAGCGGAGTCGTAATAAGCGGTTGTACTTTTATAGTAGCTTGTACTAGAATCAAACAAGTGTCTATACTTACGTCGCTATAAGCGGTTGGTTGTTATATGCGGAGTCGTAGTAACCGGATTCTACTGTATCTGGGAGACCGAGCTTTGTTCGGAAAACATATAAAAACTCAAAAACGCGCGTTTTCCCAGAGTTAAGACCTAGCTAGATCGATTTTTCGGCCCCGAAACGCCCATATACCAAATTTCATCGAAATCGTTAGAGCCGTTTCCGAGATCCCCGAAAAGATATAAGTGCCTAGGTAAAGTTTACAATTTCTATAAGATAACACATTTAAATAATTTTGTACCTTAACCTACATTTTGTTAAGTATCGTAAACTACAGTGTTCCGAGAGTAACCATAGCCAAAGCCAAGGTACAAAGAAAAAGTTGATTGACCCAAATACTAGCTTGTAAAGTGCATCCAAAATATACTGATGCGCTCCGTTTCCAAATATAGCATTAGTAAAGTTTGGATAACAACAGACGATTAAGCCAGGCGCTGTTAAAGATTTATTCCAGACATGTTTCGGGTAACAATTACAAATTTACCGTGGTTTGGCCATAATAAGTACCTAATAATAGAACAGAAGCATTCCACGGGCTGTTCCGTTCAAACACTTCATACTTCGGGTACTAGAACTTTTTTCCGGCGTTAAAAGCCGATGATTAACTACTTGTCTGCAGTGCATATATTTGACGATTTGTCACAGAAATAGAAAATTCTGAAAATTCGCTTTTGTACGGGACAGTAGACAACTTCATGGAATGCTCTAGGTCAGGAAAGACAAATTCATTACGAAAAGAAACATTATTACTAAGAGGAGTGAACATGAAAATGAGCAATTACTCATTAACAAGCTTTTATTAGGTCGACCTGTATGTAACTAACTATGTAATAGAATCTAAGGTAACTAATTTAACCATCTTCCAAGGATCGTAGCGTCATGAAAATTGGCAGCTGTATGTAGTTCTGATGACAATACAATAATATAGTACTGTCGAACTGATCTGATGATGGAGACAGGAGGTGGCCATAGGAACTCTGTGATGAAACAACGCAACCTAATTGTGTTAGGGGTTTTTAGAATTGTCTCGATGAGTATTAGTTGTCTGTCGTAAGAAAAGTACAGTCAGCGATAAAAGCTTGTACCAAAAATGAAATTTTTGCCAAAAACTTATTTTCTACCTATTTAACTAGATTTGGTTATGAAATTCAACATGTGTCATCATCCCAATTGTCAGTCAACAGCGTGAATGGTGCAACGTATAGCATGTCATGTCGACAATCCCATACTCGGAACGCGCCAAGTCGCATAGTGGCTGAGAAACGGTCCCGTATTTGCATCAGACGTCATGTTGCACCTCGTTTTCACCATTTTGCATATACAACGGGACGTTACAAGATAATGGCTCACTTTTAGCCCGTGTTACAAGCAACACCACTATATATGTATATCACAGCGCTTAATAAGGGCGATGCCATAGAACCTAGAGGTGTTATTGACCAATTATGCTGATACTGCATAAACAATCAAACTACGGCGGGTATTTAAATGAGGCAAACAAGCACTCTCTTTAGATATTTATTCACTTGAAAGCAAGATAAATACGGAGGTGTCCGAGAATAACGATATCGTATAATTATTCACAACATCTATCAAATCCATTCCATTAGCAAGTACTTCACCTCTTTTTATTGAAGACAACGATAGAATCTATTAATGTAACCTGCAATAATTATATCTTGCAATATGACTTCATAGTGTATAAATACCTGACATGCTCTAAAAACGCATCACATTTTAAAAATATAACGAATTAACGACCGTCTTATACATTCGTGGAGCGAAATGCACAGAATAGATTTTTAACCTAACCGGTCTAATAAAGTATCTGAAGATATATTTTTTACTTATTTGTATCGTTTTTAACTGTAAGACACAAGACACCACTATGTCGAATGCCAATAAGGTGCTATTGACAATCGGACTTGAAACAGCGTTTAGCTCTGAAATTGAACGTAAGCGAATCGTTGCCGCGACCGTTAACATTGTTTCTTTGTTCAATGGCCGATTAACGTCAAATCGTTTACTGTCGTAAATTTGGTGTGCCTGTTAAAATCATTGTTTGGTAAATTGACGAAAACAGCCGCCATGTGCTATTTTGTAGCCGGTTTGTTGAAAGTTAATGCAGCTCCAATATAAAATCTGCCTAGGTTCTCGTAGAATTTTCGGCATAGTATTTCCAATTAAGTGAAGAATGGCAGAGGAAGCCCTGCTTCGTCAAACATCCTCGTAAATCTCCCGTGATTGGGGGCGTGGCCACGGCGAGCTCACCTTTCATTTTGAGGCATCCGTTGAACCATCGTCAACATTGTAAACTAGTGTTGTAACCAACACTAGAGTCTTTTGAGTCCTCTGCTTTGAGACTAGATTCTGTTTTCAGACGCTTATAATTAAGTTGAAACTCGAGCTATTTTCAATTTGTTAAAGACAAGTCTTCAATCCTTTTCGAGAATTCAGATTTTTTTACAAAACAAATTGAAAAGCATTGTGTTCATGTAATATTTATGGGTTAGGTACACAAACCATTTAGAACGCCTATTTAATTCTGTTAGTTAGATAAAACTGGGATATAACCGCGTAAATTGAAGTTCGCAAATTGCGGGCATCTTTTTCTGTCACTATAATTACGCCTTCATTGGAGTAAAAGGGAAATATTCCCACAATATGCCAATTTCGGTTTTCGCGGTAGAACCTCTGTTATCAGTCTTTATTCGGAGGCTTAAAAAGTCGCAATCAATGACTCGACTCTGGACTTAAAAGACACGGAAGGTTTTTAAGCGGTGAGACTCGTAAAATACGAGTCGAGTTTAAATTTAGATTCAAAAGACTCGAAGTTTAACAAAGTCTATGTTCAAGAGACCCAGTTTCAGGGTCACGTTTTTTTGGATTGCTGCGGTAGTGTCATCTATAGCAGTCACTGACTGTTGACACTAAAACGACAGATCTCTAACAGCTACAAACACTCGCTTAGCACATCTCGGTAATCTTCGGACTTAGACTCTGCTGTCTAAAGGTGAAACTTCGGCAAAATTGGCACCTGAGGACCTACGGCCAAAAATTAAATTCTAAATGTTTTTATATGTATAAGCAGATAACAGTTTCCGATTTTTTGATGTTGGCGGCAGGCCCTCAGACACTGTAATTTTTCTGTAAATTTCCGTTTCGATAAGTATAGGGACTGTACGCTTCAATAACGTGCAGGGACAATTTCGACAGCGGGAAAAAGATGTTTTACGCTATCTGTTAATAATGTCAAACATGGAAGATATTTCATTTAGTTGAAATTTCCCGCAATTGCCCCCTACACCTTACACATTTTACTTCCTGCATCAGTTATTATCTATAGTCATAGCGAGGTGACAGTGAAAGTGGTGAAACAGAGGCTAGAGTCGGCTTACCTTCCATTCTGTGGTCCCACATTCCCGTCGTTGAAGGAGGAGCTGGCGCTCAGGTCCTTGTCCGGTATGAGCCCGCTCTGCATACCCAGGGGCGCGATGCATTGAGCTGCGAACGAAATAAAACTCAATTATCAAAGCTGTACTAAACGGAAAACTCCCTTAATACAAATTTGGGAACAAATCAAAATATTTTAATTAAAATAATTAGGTTTGTTCCCAAATTTGTATAGATGGCAGGACCATCTCTCTCCGTAGTGGGGGAATTCGTACACGAGAGTGCAGGCACGTACTGCTCGCCCTTAGAATTAGTCATAGACGCTTATATAGTATTTCTAAGTACGAGTAGTTATATCTACTTAAGTATTCATATTGTTATTTTCATGTACCTATATATCAGAATACACTTTAGTTACAGCATTTTACTATAATATGTATATACAGGGTGTCCCATATGTGACACGTCACAGTGACACTGGAGGTAGACCAGGCCAAGAGGACCCAAACCAACTTAACATGACCCCAGTAAAAGGGGCACGGTTTTCAAGTTATTGCCAAATTAAGGTTTTTCATGAATTTTGACCGTTTATAACATTGTTAGTGCCAGTGTGCACTCGGAAAGGTCTCGAAGTTATTATTTTTTTGTGTACGGCATCATGAATAGTTAATTCAGATAACAGAATATGTATTTTATCGATAAACAATGTAAAATGCAAAAAAATACTGGTTTAATCTTGAATTAAATTCACAGCGAAACATTAATTTCGACTTTGACCACCTATCGTAAAAAAAAATACTAGAAAAGTAATGAGCAAATAACGTCAAGATATTGAGCATTATTTTAATAAATTGATTAAACTTCAACCTGCAGTAGCATATATAAATAAAGTACCAGTGCAGTGTGGAGATAAGTTAGTATGTAGGTATACAATCTCTCCTAATAAACCTAATATCTGGGAAACCGAACTTTACTCGGAAAACATAACTAAAAAGCTAAAACCTCTAATCAATTTATCGCCCCCGAAAACCCTCATAATATAGCAAATTTCATCGAAATCGTTAGAGCCGTTTCCGAGACCTTGTTCGATAATGTTTTTTTTTGACATGACGCACGAAGATTTATGAAAATATTTTTATATGTGTATGTAGTGGGTATTAGTGGCTACTCATGCATATTTTTTTTGTAGGTGTAGCCGGTGTAGGTACCTTCGCGGGAAGTAACAAAAATGAGAAGAAAAATAAAATGTTTTTTTGAAGTGAAAACTTCTTTAGCGGCGCTGAGCACTTTTTGAGGTGGGGAAAAAATGATAAACTCGAGACAGCGTAAGGCGTCTCTCCTCTCTTTCTACAACAATTAACGCTACAAATTTAAGCTCACTGGCCAGCAATTTCGGAACTAAAGTTTTTCAATAGAAAGGAGGATGGGTCAATTATACATAGATAGTGTTGCAGACATTTTGGAATAGTCATTGAGTTTTGACTTCTGTCGGCACTCCCGGAGTGCAACCGGTTGTTTTTTTTATACTGAATTATAAGGACAAGATGCAGGTTAAAAATATGCATTATGTAGTCTATTTTATTGTTGTTGAATATAATTTTGTTTGGTTAATCTAACTTGAACAGTTTACAAAATATGACACTTTCAATGATACGCTGATTATTTTACATTATCCTGAATAACTCCAAAACAAAAGAAGATCGAGGACTGATATTAAGCATAGAGTGTTCTTAGGACCTGCCAGTACACCACCTGAAAGAATGACCAAATCGTCTTTGGGGGCACTTCTTGTTCGCTTAGCCTGCTAGACCCTTTGTCATGCATTGATCTTATTTCATTTAAATCCGTTTAAGGAAGCTATTCTAGGGTTTAGTAAAATCTCTTTTCTCATTTTCTTATTAAATTACAACGAGATACAAGTACTAAAACGCGTTAAATAGAGAACCTTCTTATAAATAATCCGTTAAAAATAGATTAAACGCACCGGAACGAAATGATGAAGGCACCTCTGAAATGGGATCGCCAGAATCCAAAATTAAACCTCGGCAAACACCATCATAAAGTGCTCTTTATATTATAATTATTAATGCACACGTGTAACCATTGTCGTCAACGACAAACGTTGCGATAATAATTCTTGTAAACAGAAATGTAAGAAATGACATACACTTAAGATTTATTTTTATGACACAAGCACAAGGCGATATTGGTTTAAATCTCGCACTGCTAGTTTTGAACAGTTTGAAAATTATGAGGTCATTCATGTTCGTAAGTTATACTGGTTTTCCTACATTATCTATAGCTACTTAACATGTTAGTAAAGGCTAAGATTATACAATGTTTAATCTTGCAATATTGAGGTAAATGGTACTTGGCACCTCTTGCGAAAACGATTTGGCTTCCCTCTTTACTAGTTATGAATGTAACCACCGTCATACGGGCCAGAATATGAAAAACTAGATTTGTTAAAGTCACACCCATGGTCTAATAAAACATGGTCTTCTATTCCCAGAGTGACACGGGCCTACGTCACAATAACATTGCCACTTTATTTCAACATAACATGTTACATGGGTACATTATAGCTATGGTTAATAAGTTAAAATATTTCTTTATAATTTTATAATTTTCATTTATAATGTATTTTATCTTAATTTTTACAATAACACGTCATTTTTAATTATTCGTTAGCAATATCTTCCGATTCACGAAAGAAATTTCAGACGTTCGGGTAATTCTGTTTACATTACTGGCGACACAGGATAGCGCTGTCACATTTGACAATTCGGATCTAGATAACTTCATGCCCTGACCGTCATCCTTGTCGAACGCGTGTTAATTGTTATTTCCTTCTCGCTCAGTGTCAGCAGTCGCAGTGTTTTCCAAACTTTTCACGTCGTAAGCTTGGTAATTAATGTGTAACTGTGAATTAGTTTTTTAAACGTTTGTCTTGTATAGATAAATAAAGTTTAATTTAATACATTAGATTTGTTTTATTTTACTATGTTTCTACATTAATAACTTAAAATTAATGCCGTTGACGATGACGACGAATGATGACGTAGGCCCGTGTCAGTTAGGTCATACGCGAATCTCGGAATAGAGTACCAGGCGGAGTATATTATTATACCATGGTCACACCGTCCTCGGTCATTATTAAATTATCACACGTTTGTACCTGTGAAAATAAAGTGTGAGGGTAAATTCTCGCTATGTGTATGTATACGAGTATTGGGCTGACAACAACATCTAACGAAATATGCGACAACACAACTCGCGCGTCCCCACGAGTCCCAGGAAAGCAATATTATTTCCTATGAATGACCTAAACACATTCCTACCTCAGGTAAGTAAGGAGGTGTTATTCCTGAGAAAGTCACTTAGTATTCTGTCGCTAAACGAGCTTCGAACGGCTAAATTGTTAATACACTATTCGAGACAAGGAGTTTCCCCAACAATGGCCAGACTTCGCTGAGCGATAGAACGCGAATAAATTAACTTGGCGAGGTAAACCACTCTTCAGTCCATCATCCATTTTGTAGTCTCTCGGGCTCGGTGAATGATCAGCTTATAAGTATTTCAGTAAAAAAATGTTTTCATAAGTAAATTTATGAGAGAAGGCAAGTTTGTAATATGTGTGTCGCGGTAGGAACTCCCTGGGATAAGCTAAGGTACGCTCCTTAAAGCGCTCCGGGAAAGTGTTACCTGTCTGCAAAACTTCAGCTCTCTAGGCCTCATGGCTTATTTGAGGCGTTGCTAAAAGCCCGACAGCGGAGTGAAAAGCATCGTTGGATTTTTTGTCGAACAGCGTCGATCGATATTTTAAGTAGACTGCGCTGCCGCGTTGTTCACCGTATAATTACAAACAGAACTACTTTATTATTAATGTGTCGTGCCATTTTGCAATAAAGCTTAAATATAGTATTAATAGGCGCCGTCAGAGTCTCAGCATCAGAATATTTCATGAAGGTTAAAGGCTGGTAATGGGAAAGGGGTTACGGGAGGGCTTTAGAGTTCAGAGTAGGGAGTATTTACCACCACCATACATGCACCATGTAAGTCCTTCTGCAACCATGTGTGGACGGTCATTAGTTAGATAAACTGCTATCACATCAAGCTCCTCCATCTAATGATAGTAAGAGTGCGTAATCAAGTTACGTCGTAACCATTTAGCGCGGTGGAATGGTTACCCTGGAGGAGGGACGAACGGTCGGCAATGGTTGTAAATTCAGCATTTTTACGGTTCCATACCGTAGTCCAAATCGGAAAAACAGCCCTTATCGAGTTCATTTGTTTGTTATTCAGGTATGTAAGTATTTAAAACAATAGCAATATACAAATACACAGCACTACAAAAAATCATTTTTGCACTAAAGATATAAATTAAGTGACTGGCCTAATGGATTTAGGCTGTGGCCTAAGCTCCACTTGCACCATCCGACTAACCCGGGGTTAACCGGTTAAACCGTTAATCCAGTGTTAAATTGTGCTGGTAACCATGGTAACTCCAGGTTTAATCGATAAACCCCGTGTTAGTGAATGGTGCAAGGGCCCTAAGACTTTACACATAGACTTTATTACTTATATAAATTCCAATTATAAAATTTGTAGACTTCAATTATAAAATTTGTAGACTTATCGACCCACCTATCCTATAGGTACATCATAACAATAATTCTACCAAGTAAAACGTTATCATAATGAAAATTTGCCGAATGTTGGTTGCCAAAGTAAATCGTCTGCGAAAAGTAGGTTGGCAAGTGAAATTCGGACAACAAAACTTTGGCGAAAAGGCAAGAACACCCTGTGATTCGTGGTACGCTTTTTATATCGTATGGACTTATGGAGGTACGGATAAGGATACCTACATTGAGCGTGCTGGTTTACATTAAATTTTATCAAGTCAAATGCTTGACGTATTATGTTCAAATATATTTTGATTACTCAAACATATAAGTTCCTGACCATAGTACTTGGATATTACGTTTATTAAACTTATATTTTTTTCAAAAACCATACAAACTTGTTTGAATTCTAAAATCTTTCGATTACATAGAGACATTTCAATTCAATCTTATAAAAGTCAAGGAAGAAAAATAACTACTTCTAATGTTCATATTTTTATGGGTACTATGTAGTTCAAAAGCCGGGATTCGAAATAAACATAATTAGTACAAGTAGGTATTGTAAAGTTTGTTAGTCAAAGGCTAGTTGAACCGGTAGGTACCTAGTTATTAGAAACTTTCGCAATATCAGGCATCTTCTGAGAAGTTCGGGAAAAAATTTGAATGCTAAATAAATATCAAGATATTTTAACCTCCTGAGACCCAGAAGCAATTGTTTTGTTTTTGAAATTGGAACCCTTAGTTACACAATTAAAGTTCAAAATAGATTTTGGAATATGTACAAAAAATTGTACCCAGGGACTTAGGAGGTTAAGGCGTTTGTCAATCACAACCACATTGACTACTTATACATTAAGCGATGGCAACATGTTGTATACTGTTTTCATGAAAACAGAGTAAACTTTCTTGACACATACTTGATAAATAAGTACGCACCAACATTCTCTAAGAGCCTTGAGCCTGTAATTCAGGAGCTCATAAGGGAGGAGTATAACTTTTCTACATATACTGTGTATACACAACACCTGAATACTGCAACAGTTCACACCATAAGCATAGCAAAAACCTACACCTCCGCTGTTTACCACCAATATCTTAGGAACATCTCAAGAATACCTAACAGTTCCAGGACGCCTCACTGTTCCGACTCTCCCGACACGAAACGCCTTATCGATATACAATACAGCTGGTCAGTTAAGTCTTTATGTTACCAGGAAGGGACAACGAGTATCTAATTAGCAGGGCGGAGGTGGTGAGAGCGAGGGACATATAGGGTAAGTTCAGATAATCGCGTGATGCAATTCGTGGTAGAAAGTGTAAGCAGAAATAAATAAATAAATATTAGGGGACATCTTACACAAATCAACCTAACCCGAAACTAAAAAAAGCTTGTACTATGGGTGGTAGCCTGGTAGGCGACTATATACATACTTATATAGATATATACATACTTATATACATAGGTAAACACCCATGACTCAGGAACAAATATTTGAAGGATGTTTTTGTAATGTAATTTGTTTTGCTAGATTCACAATACCTAATTAAAAAATACAATTATTCTGAGTAGGGTGTTCCAAATTAGCTCTTGTTTTTACTTTTTGTAACGAAAGGTAAACTCGATGCCGGACAGGCACAGATGTTTTAAAGGCCACTTTCACCATTTACTAACCCGGGGTTAACCGGTTTAATCCTGGCGTTACCATGGTTACCAGTACAATTTGACCCTGGGTTATCGGTTTAAACGGTTAACCCCGGGTTAGAGGGACGGTGCAAGTGGCGCTAAGACACGCAGGCATGGTACCACAGAATTGTCCGAGTTCACCCTATTCCATAAACAATTTACCCGGGGCACGGGAACTTTGATGACATTTCAGCGCAGCTCATGTAGGTAGGACCGTAAATCATTAACGCGATGGGACGCACGGGAGCCCGGGACTATATGTCGCTGACCCCTACATATGTATAGCGATGCCCTGAACTGTCAAATTAATCGACATGCTTTACGTGCTTGCATGACCATGCTTTAAGTAATTATTGAAATAAACATGATATTTAATTATAGGTACATATCATCCTTGAATTTAGTAACAAAGGGTCCCCTCGACGGGTGTTAGTGATAAGCTGATAAGTAGTGATATATTTTAAATCTACCAAAGCTAAAGAACACACGAAGACACTCAGCAACAGAAGTAGTTAAGCGGGCGAGTTGTCTTAAATTATCTTCATTTTCATTCTTTTCAAATTATGGCTTCAGCCCATTGGGGCTATTTCGCCAGTGTCAAGGTCGTAGTAGCAGGGTAAAACGATTGAAATTGTACGGTTAGTACAAGACAGTGTACGGTGATTTAGATCTTGTAAAGCGATAGCTGGCTTTACAAGAAACACGTGGACAACCGGCCGTTGACTCCAAAATAATGGTTAAACGTGCTTCAAGATAAATTCTCCATTCACTGCACACTACCACATTAGTTTACTGTATAATAGGCTATCGATATTACACTTTAAACAATATTAATGAGCAAAAAACAAAGCAATTGATCCCGACGCGTGCCATCAAGATGGCGCTCGAACCGGAAGTCCTCTTAAATTATCTGAGCGCTACTTTATTGTTAAGACAATACATACGAGTAATAGAGGGTACGTATGGTATCGCTTCTGCTGCTGACATAGCATTATAGCTGTAATAGTTTCTGCTGCTTACAGTATGAGTACCTCTAGGTTTAAGAAAGCACATTGTTCAATTGTATTTATTAATATCATAATAAATAAATAATAAAAATAATAATAAAAATAAAAAATAAAAAATAAAAAATAAAAAAGCCTTTATTTCTAGTCATTTGTAGAGAAATGGAAGAAGGTTCATCGATTACATAATCTTATCTAGTTTTTTAGTATTACATTGCATTGTTTCTTATGTCAAAGTTATAATTAAGTACAAGGTGTATGTCAAGAAAAGCTTACATTTTATTTAGGTATTTACACTGATATAGTTAGTCGGACCAGAACCCCTCATCGGGTGAAGGCCTCCTCCAAGGACTTCCAGGTTTCCCTATTTAATGCAGTATGTTTCCAATTTATACCGGCTATTTTCTTAATGTCATCCGCCCAGCGGCTATTTGGTTTGCCTTTACGGCGTTTTCCTGTGGGCCCCTTCCAGGTAGTAGCTGTTAAGGTCCATCGAGAGTCTGAAAGCCTGGCAACGTGTCCAGCCCATCTCCATTTTTGAGTTTTGGCATGCTTTAAAGCGTCTATTAATTTTGTTATTGCTCTTATATTTATGTGCGGTATTTTTTGCACTCTTCTAATGTTTGTTAGGCTTCTTTCCATTGCTCTTTGACATGTAATTATTTTTGATTTTATTTTTGTAGTAAGCACCCAGGTTGGACTAGCATATGTCAATGAAGGCAAAATGCACATATCCATAACTTGTTTTTTTACTTTCATGTCCATATTACTTTTTAAAATTTCTTTTAGGCTCCAGAACTTATTCCAAGCAATTTTTATTCTACGGTCAACTTCCTGTTCATGCCGTTCACTGTTGAAAGATATCTGTTTGCCTAGGTAAGTAAAACTGTCGACGTACTCCAGAGGTGTGTTGTCGACTGTTATAGCCTTTTGTATGCTGTTGGTCATAAGCTTGGTTTTTAGGAAGTTCATTTTTAAACCTACTTTGGCACTAGCTTCGTGTAAAGTCTGTATCATGTGTTCCAGTTGGACTCCTTTTTCTGAAAATAATATTAAATCGTCGGCGAATCTCAGGTGGTTTAGATAATTACCATTTATATTTATCCCTAACTTTTTCCAATTAATGCTGCTTAATACGGTCTCAAGTACGGCTAGAAATAACTTTGGAGACAGCGGGTCGCCTTGCCTGACACCTCTCTTTATTGGTATGTCTTGCCCTATCATAATACCTAAGTGTAAATAAATGTATTTATATTGAATGTTATATCAAAACACATTACTAGGTTTTACATTGGTTTACATAAGCTAACATAACTGATAAAAGAAAGCACGTTTTAAACATTGGTATTTTTTTATATATATTTCAGTACTACTCGCATGAAATAGTATAAAAAGATTCCTTTTCCTTATTGCTCTATTATTTCTTTCCTTGGACATCTTTTCAGCTACGGACTGCCCGCGGTTACTTTGTAATAGAAAGTATTTTCTTTTAGTAATACATATATATTTTTGCCCCCTTGGTATTGCTGTAATACACAGATGTATTAAAGTGGCACTCTATACCAGTGGCATCGGTCTACTGCATCAAAATCCGTGCCCACCCAATAAACTAGAGTAGGTATGCACTATATGGAACACAAGTCGCTTTTCGCAATTTTAGCAATGTAACCGTATAGGTAGACAACAAGCTTTCAAGTAAAACCAGTGGCAAAGGAAACTATGCTTTGATTCGAACGGGACGAAGCGGGTAAAGCCGACAGCCATCTGAATATTCAACTTGAATTTCGGGGAAATTAGATTTGAAACTATTGAAATATTCAACAAGCAAGCATGATAATGATTCAGTATTTTTGGTGACAATAATAATTAATAATGCACGACACTTGGGAGCTTTATTTATTCTATAAAGAAAGTACTACTGTGATCGTAAATATAGTAAATGAAACGGTTTTTGTTTTTTGTTTAGCTAAGATTATCGATTCACGGTCGTTATCCAGCATAACGAATAGCCAAATATTTATTGAAGTTTTTCGTGAATATTATTATAAGAAAACGCTACTTGTTGTTTCTGGGTGTTATGATCGCAGTACCAAATGATGTGACATGAGCTTTGACTTATATGGCGTACTAGCACTTTAATATAGTGAAATATTGTCATCACATTTCTGTAGTATTGAAACCATCAAAGACTCAATCTGAATAACGTTACGCAACGGCTACGCTATGAAAATGAAAATTTGGGTAGCGTAGTGAAGTTCCGTTTCGATGGCAAACTATCATCGACATTGGGTTGTATATAATCAGATCATCTGCCATATATTGGCAAAGTAAGGCTTTGTTTCGTACTGGACGATGCGAGCTGTGACTGTTGTGAGTGGCATCTTTATAATTCAGTGTTACCATACCGTCTGGCTTTTACCCATTAGTGAGCTCTTTCCTCCCTTACACCTCAGCGTTGGGGGAAAAGAGAGGGTGCTTCCCGAATGCAAGCAAGCCGAACGTTCGAGATAACCATTTTAAGTGTGGCTTTGAGACTCGTAACGATCTTACGTTTCTAAAAGCTCGTTTATAGTGGTGTTATTTTTTTCAGTTTGCGCTCAATAAGCTACTGGAATAACATTCCTGGACGTCAATCGCGTGCCGCAATTTTAATTAGCATTGTCGTACGTTTTCAACCTTCTCCGTTTCGTCGGTGGACGGGCGCCCTTTTTAGCGTATTCAGAGCGTGAAAGGCTACTGTCAATCTAAAAAGTACTACTAGTACTGCCAAGTTTTAGGCTTTTTTCTATGCGTACTGGACGGTTAATGTTATATTATGAGTTTTATAACTAATATCAGATAAATTGTTCTTTGTGGTTACCCAACCTTTTGCGTTTGACACTCTCAAACAAAATATTAGATTTGCAATTCTTTGAGCATAATATAAATGCATTTTCGTTTTCCGTGTGTCGGGATGTTCGCTCACTCAATGGCAAACGTGAAACGATAACCCTTGCGACTACTATTCACTTTTGGTCTTTTTCCATACAAGTATCAAAATAATCGTAACAAAGAGCAATCTCCGAAATTAAAATTTCAAATAAAAATGTAATATAGAAGAATTTGAAAGCAGACAAATGTGAACATAAAAATGCTTCTTCAACCGTATATCAGCGTGAATATTTAATTTCTACAAGATTGCCTAAAAACAAAATCTTGTAAGGAAACTTCTCTGAATAATAGCATGCTGTTTGTAGGTAAGTGTATTAGAAATGAGGTCTTAGTAAATGTTATGGCGAGGCCTGGGGCATCATGACACATGGTACAATTTATAGGTGCCCAAGAGGATTACGCGAGGTTACCTAGGAGTGCATAATGTGACAGTTCATTAGTGCTTATTAAGTTTTAGTGTTGAAGAGGAAAAGGGCTAATAGCGTAATGATGTAGAGTGTAGACATAACAGCGTGATATACGGTGTGGGAAAATCCTGACGCAATGTGTACTTTAGACGGTTTATGACTACAGCATTTGTGATCTCGCTGGACAGTGTCGGGTGTTGGACATGTCAACCGTTTTTTGTTGTTATATTGTTACATTTTACAACGTAAAATACTAAAAATTTACTTTGAAATAGTATAGTATTTTCCCAAATGTTTACATATCAAAACAAAGTACCTAGGGCGAGGGCAAGAATTCCAAAGCTTTCAGAGTGATTCCTGTCTCGTACAGTATTCTAGACAGGCTGACCTAAAAATACGTTGACAAACAATTTTTAGGAATATTTTTCTTACTTACACGTTTTTCTACAAATTATAGTTAAGATTATCTTCAAAATACTCGTTTAGCTTTCATACACAAACGCAAATTTGTTAAACATCAACGTATTTTTGGCCCACCAACTGGGCCAAATAATAAAATGTAGGTGTATTTGGAGCGTAGTCAAAGTCGAGCTGGACCGAATGGAAGTCCAGCTGTAGCTTACAATAATGTTGTACACCTACCGACTAAAATCAGAAAGATGTGGGCAAAAGGTTAACATCTCCGAGCGGAAACGAAACGGGTCCATATTTAGCGTTCTCGAATGAGCACGCTAATTATTAATTATGATTGGGGCGTCAACAACACGCACACAAGTAAAGATTTAGGTGTGTGAGTGTTGGGGGCTTCACACCGTGTCCTCCGCGCCGTTCCTCTCTCTCCCCAGCGACGGAAAAGTTAAGTGAAAGAGACGACGCGACCGTATTTTCAAATTTCGAGTGCAGGCCGCCGCCCGGCGAGGATTGATATTAATGTTCACTGTTACTGTTTGGGTTAGCAGATAAATATCTATTGATTTTTCAAGGGTGCGATCACTGAAGCGGTGTAAATTGAAATTTTCTAACGTTTGTTTGCGGATGCGTAAACATGATTATAGGTACGGAAGTTTCATCAGCCGATATAAGGTGAGGATCGTTACATTCATTACAAGCAATATATTTCATAGTATTTACGTTGTACTGATCAAAAAGTACATGAGGATATTTGAAATTACACATGCTATTTTTGTTTATGTGAGACTATGTAAGTAAAGCTCACTGCTACTATGTTAACCTCTGAAAATATGTTTTTATCTTAATTAATACGTAAATACTTATCAGAATTGTCAACACTGACTTCATAGATATTTACCACCACCAAAAATTCGCTGAGCCAAGAGAAACTAGTAATTCGTGAGAAAATACGTTGCAAAATACATTCGCTCGCAGACGGAGTTTCAATCCTTTCTTAAAATGCGTGGGACAGAACTTATTTACATAGCTAGCCCGATGTTTGCTCATTTAATTAAGTAGGGTAGAGTGCACAGTCACCGCTGTCAGCAAAAAAGTTCTATCTGCTTTGGAGCTTCACAATGACACACGACTTTAAAGCCTTATTTACTTCTTATCAGTTAAAGCCAGAAAGCATGTCACCGAGAAAATCGTATAAATCAGATTGCAATTTATGTATACCAACGGTCCTCAGGGCTAGAAGCCATATAGGCAATCGTTAAGCGTCACATCTGTCAATCATGCACACGCACTGGCAAATTAACTTTGCTTATTTATTCACAGGTTATACGCAAATATTTGTATTCTGATGGTACCGATCATAAAACTCCGAATAAGTAGGTATGTAAGAGATAAATATTATCCACGATACCTTTTTGTCTAAAGGTATTCTTTATTTGCGTTTGTCCAGCTTTCGCGGCGTAAATTCCAACTGATTTCCATGAATTGCATCCTGCATGTCAACTAAACGCAATGTTTTGATAAGCAAAAACCGTGGGACGGAGCTAGTTATTGAACGAGACGGATAATTTGAAGTGACATATTTATGTAGAAAAAACTCTCCGAGCAATATCAAGAAGCATCGGATACAATTATCCCGGTATAATTTATACCAGTTAATAAAAGATAATCCTAAAACGTTAAGCAAACAATGCGTCGCTTTTTTCATGTGCTAGAAATAACTTTATAGAAGACCAGCCGACCGTTGAAGCAGAATAAAAGTACAGCATTCAAAGCATATCTTTTACATTACAATAAGATATAATTACCTACAATTATCAAGCGCCATCATATAAAATAACAACCAGTTTCTCGAAACTAGTATTTAGTCGTCGGTCCGAGCGTTGGTACCTCACTCTACTTGCCCTTATTTGGCGACCCTTTGGATTGTAGGCCCATTGGTTTCAAATATTAATTTTAGATACGAGTGACCCGGGCACTCAGTGCGTATAAATTTATTAATAAAGGTTTCTGCGGGGAATTCTAGGCAAAGCGGGCGAGCACATTCGTTATTTAGGAAAATTCAGAGCGGTCGCTACCGGAAAATGTTGAATCTTTATATTATGCTTGTTAAGCCGGATGTGCTGGAGCACTCCTTCAAAAGACAAAGGATACAGCTTAGTATCCAGACGCGGCTAAGGAACATGTCTAGGGTATTTTACGAATGTGCGTTTGCTTGAATTCGTTTTAACGAGATATGTACATGTGAGACCATCGCAAAATATTACTTATAAATCCATTCTCACGTATCACCAATGGAAGAGCTTTTGGTTATATTTACTTCCTTTATGACTCCTTACCTTTAGCAAAGAAAACAAAACTGTTATCGATCAAATCAATAATAATATAGTGTCAAAGGAGCATTTTTATTGCCCTACGTGATCGAAAACAGGTGCTTTCGATCACGTAGGGCAATTAAAATGATAAGGTTATCATGCTGCTGTTCTAGATGCTGATGGTCTAGAATAGTTATTGTCTGTAAGAAGTACAAATATCAAAGTATATTTAACTATATGTATAAAGTTAATCGATTTTGAATGTCAAATTAATTAAAATAAGTTGGTCGGAGATTTATGAATAAGGGCATCCGTTGATCATTGTTAAATGTTAATGCATGCAGTAACGTAGCGCTGCGCAATTCGCATAAAATTCGCATAAGCACAAGATGTTATTGTAACGCAAAGCAAATTAATGTAAGCTACAAGTTGACACGCAAATTTCTCAACAGGGCCCGGCGTCCCGCGAGGGCTTATTTCTCAACAGGGCCCGGCGTCCCGCGAGGGCTTATTAGTCAATTAGGGAAAGGTTCCCGCGCGGTACGTACGCTGACAAACAAACGGTACAGTCATATGTGTTATGTGTACTATATGTACGTCGTGTCGTGTCATTTAATTAGCTGCCACGGTTTGATAACTTCTGACTGTCTCAGATAGGAATGTCGCCGTCAAGACATGAGCGGTAGCGAACAACTAATGTGTTCACGACTGTAAGCAACACTAACATAATATTATTTATAACTTAACCTGATGGGGCTTTCATAAAATTCGATTCTCACTGACATACCTATTTTGCGACAATTTGAAAAAGTAAGCCAAATTATTTCTGAAATGTATAACGCCCCGCCAGTGATAAAAGTAAGATTAGCGCACTAACCACGCTACAATGTTAAGTTAGTCTGGGTAGCCAACTTTTGTCACTAGAATAAGGCAGAAAATTTGACATATTTAGAGTATTTAGACATATTTTCTTCTTTCTACAGACAATAGTTATAATATTAGTACGCCACCTAAAATAATCGATGTAAGTACAGACGATTCACAAGATCTGTCACGAATGGAATGAATGAGTGAATGAAAATATGTATGTGTGTATCACATTAACTCAGCGGTTCTCAATCTTTTTTTTTGACGGAACCCTTTTGGAAAGCGAAATACTTGATGGAATCCTACAATAAAACAATAGTTTTTAGAAGTGTGTTTTTTGCATAGTAAAATTTTTCGAGGCGACTAAAGCATAGTGTTCTAAATTCTTGCAGAACCCCTGCAGGGATGTCGCGGAACCCTAGGGTTCCGCGGAACACACTTAGAGAATGGCTGCATTAACTAATATGTAAAATGGTGGCTCTGATTGTATACCGATACAGGTGTCACTCATACAATTAAATTTAAAATCGTTCATTCCATTCGTGTCAGCTTTCGTGAATCAACATGCACCTATCCCATATTCTCTTTCAATTTTTTAGCATACGTACTCAAGGGACACAAATAGTCGTTCCCAGCCCCATTTGAGAAATACCCCGCGTTTATTATGATCCATGAAATATAACACCGCCGCAACAAGATAAGGGTAGATAGACCCTAAAGGATGTGTCGGTTTCTTTATGAGATCTAGAGTAACTTTCGCTCCCGCAAATTAGGACAAGCATGATACCTATTACTTTCAACGTTTGATACATCAGACTTCAATACATATATGTTTCTAGTCACCAACTAAATATCTACAATTATTAACTTAGCTGCGTCGTAACAAGACTCAAAATTGAATGAATTTCTAATAACACTTGCAATGGTGTAGTTTTAAGGGCGCCAATATTTCAATATTTAAAAATAGATGAACGAACAATAAAGAATCATCTGTCAGTGGAATATGAATAAAATCGTTTTTAGCGTGTCACGGTAAACAAATCGAAAGGGGAGATGCGAGATAGGCGGGGAGAGAGAGGCACCTCGGTGCCTGTGGGGTGCTTCCGCATAGTTTACTTATTTCGACGAGCCTTGCCTTGCTTTGAACCCACAAAGCTTGTTATAAGGTCGCAGGTGGATCCCGCGGCCGCCGTGGCTTTAAGGATTAAATAAACCAAAACGAGTATGCTACATCATTCTAGTACAAGTACAAAATAATATGAATCGCACATATGTATTTACATTTATTTATAAGACTGTACAACTTTAACGCAAAGGGCTCTAAGCGCGACGAATTTATTGAAAGCATCTGGCTATTGTTGTATAAGGCTGTTAAACCTCGAAACTTTGTTGCAAACGCTACGAATGTTAAGCTAAATTTAGTGTAATAAAAAGTTAATTTATTACTTGAGCGCCGAGCACGCTGAACGCTCGTTATTTGACCCGGCCTTAATGTACAATGGCGATCCATCATTCCATTCAAGTACGGCGCGATGCACGCCTATAGACGAAAATTTAATTTAAAACTGTTGCACAACCGCACGAAGCTATTACAAATACAAATGGGAGCATACGGCGTGAAATATCATACAATTATCACTGCCGCTATCACAACACAAACGGTGCTCCCGAACAACAAGAGAGAACGCGTGCCCTCCCCCTAACACCTTTCTTGCGTTCGTGCAATACTACATTCTTAATGAGGGTTTCTTTATGTAGTTTTAACTTGAGAATGGCGTAGTGGCATAATGGGTACCTATGCGAATTACATATTTATAATAGCTCAAAGGATCGTTGTGGGTTACTATTCAATGCGCCGCTAACGACGTGCGCGCCACAATAAACATCACGGAGCACGCCGGAATCGACCAAACTAGTGCATACGTAGTCGATAGATAGAATATTCCCATATAACGAGTAGTGTGCTTGATCGTTTTGTTGAGCCTCGCCTGGCTCTGGAAGCTAATAAAGTAATCAATCAAGCGTACAATCGTACAATGGCTTCTCAGACTGTCTACGCTGGAAGTATTTTCCGGTCGCCGTCGCATTACAAAATGACAAAATGTCTTCATTTTTCTAGCCGAGGAAGACTCCATTATGGCCTTTTTGCCTTGTACCCTTCAAACGAACAAAAGACAATCGTCTATAGGTCAAATGCAAATAGAATTCGCTTGTTGCGTGTCTCGTTAACTCAAGCAGAGTCTCTTGTTGCTCAGCGCTCGAAAACAAATTGCAAACGTCATAAAGCCAGTTTTGAATATTAATAAAGACGAATAAACGATCCCCATTTACGCGACCGTTCCGCTTCGCAAGTGCGCATGCTTCTGACGTCTCAGCGATTGAAATGTAATTATTTTACGGCCAAATTTACCGCCTAATTCTTTATTAGGGAAACCATACTAGAGTAAAGCAACATTTAAGTAATTTGTGTGAGTGAAAAATAAATGTTGAGTGGGGAAAGTTTCAGAAGCTCAGAGCTTGTGCGTGCTTATACTCTTGCGTGACATGTAGTCGTCTAATGAATAATAAACAGCGGTGGCGACTCGCTACTCATTCATATCCATCCACGAAAGGCATACATATTCTTTTTTACATAAAACGATTGAGTGTCAACTTAAACCG
Source organism: Cydia splendana (assembly GCF_910591565.1). Taxonomy (NCBI): domain Eukaryota; kingdom Metazoa; phylum Arthropoda; class Insecta; order Lepidoptera; family Tortricidae; genus Cydia; species Cydia splendana. The sequence continues at coordinate 40,853,673 of NC_085987.1, read as the reverse complement.
CTTACAATATTGGCTTTGCCACGTATAAATTTCAGGGTATTGCCGGAGCGGACGACGACGTTACCATAGATACCTACTGGTGCCGGTCGTTCTCATTACACACATTAACCAACCAATTTTTTTTTCTCGAACTAAAACACTTTGCGTGATACCGTTGGAACTATTATTTTAATTACTTTCATTGTACAAGGAGTCGTTAGCATATTGTTTCCCCTTTACCATTTTTCAGGCTCAGTGGCTTTCATGACAAATGTGTAAGGCCATATTATTTCGGCGGCGATAGCGGCCATACCTACGTGGATTAACCTTAATTACTTTTCAAACTATTCGATGTCCAGATGTGACTGTTAATATAGGGTGGTAGGTAATTACATGTTGAACATTGAAAAATCGATAAAGCAGGTCAGAGAGCTCACGAAAAGCATAATGCTTCGTAAATTCGTGACTTTTATACCCGTGACAATAGAGGTTATTATAGGTTTATGTGACACGAGGGCAGATAATGACCGCTGGGGTATAATTGTAACTAGAGCAATTATGTTTAATTTTGTAGTGACTTATTAGATTATCGATTGGAGGAATGTTGTGCCGGTGGATTGGTCGGGCAAGTTGTGGTTTCGAGATGTTTCGGTTACTGCATATTGCCTGGAAATGTTGGATTCAAAGACGCTCGAAATAACTCGATTGAGCATATTGTATGTCAGCAACCATGGAGTCGAGTCCAATATTTGCTTAGTTGTAGTAATAGATTTACAGTTTCAATGTTATTTCTAGTTTCAATTTATGCTTTCGATCTGAAAACTTGGTACGAACTGAAACTTTCGTAATCAAATGTCGGCTCTATTATACATAGTTAACAAACATGGTTTATATGATTCTACAATATCTGTTCCACCGAGCTCTGGGGGCCTAGTCAAAATGACAAACGTACATCGACAATCGCCAAACGAAAAGGAAAATATGTATTGGAATGACAGATAATACGAAAACTCGTGTGATTATTTCTATAAATTATTAAAGTTTCAATTGGCCGTTTCTATCAACGATGGTCATCTTGGTTAGGCTCCCTGTTCAGAATAAATCAAAGCACTCAACCGAGCATCATAACAGGGACGTCTATCATTAACATTAATTAAAAAGAATAGTTCAAGTATCAAATTAATTAGTCCTAACTTTACTTTCTTCTTTCTTCCTCGCGTTATCCCGGCATTTTTGCCACGGCTCATGGGAGCCTGGGGTCCGCTTGACAACTAATTCCAAGAATTGACGTAGGCCCTAGTTTTTACGAAAGCGACTGCCATTTGACCTTCCAACCCATGAGGGGAAACAATGCCTTATTGGGATTAGTCTGTTTCCTCACGATGTTTTCCTTCACCGAAAAGCAACTGGTAAATATCAAATGATATTTCGTACATAAACTCCGAAAACTCATTGGTACGAGCCGGGGTTTGAACCCGCAACCTCCGGATTGAAAGTCGCACGCTCTTACCGCTAGGCCACCAGCGCTTCTAGTTCTAACTTTACTATAAAATTAAATTGAGCCAGATCTATATTTTGTCTTCGTAATTCATAGCTAGGTAAATGTATTTTAATTTTTCACAAATCGAATATCACTTAATTGAAGCAATGTTGGTTAATTCAATCTAAAATAAATGTTTGTTTTTATAATATACTTATTAGTATTGATTTACGTATAGACTGGTGCATATATCGGGAAGCAAACAGAGCAATGTAAGCAGACGTAATGAGCTGTAATGGCGGCATGTTGTCAACTAGCGATTCGGGAACAAAGGAAGCAATCATAAACGGATTACCTACTCTCTTTGCTCAATCAATCGGAAACTTCGGTACTCTGTAAGCGCTTACGCAGTGATTACTTATTTTTAGATTTAGATTGGAATATTATCCTGGGAGCGTCTTCTGAGATTTAGAAATTGGGATGATGTTCAGTGTCAATTCGACCAACAGAGTATATAACTTTAGTCTGACAATATTGGCGTAATCACAGATTAAGGTACGGACCTCAATACGGAATGGAATACGGATTCCAATACTCTTACTAATTTTTAACTTAAAACGTTGTATAATTATTTCCATATCATAAATACGGCTGAATGCGTCAAATTTAATAATACTTACGCATGTGATCTGCTGTGTTGTCTATTTTTTTTAATATAATACTTATAATACAATCGCACGAGATTTTTAGTACTTACATAGTTGTAGAAGGTTTATTTTGGCGTTGTTTTTTGGAAGTAACCGGCAGCCAAAAATTCTACTACATCAGATCTCACTAAGAGACAGGGAGGGAATCGGCAGACCTACAATTCCTACGAATCGAAGTTTGACGAAGTCACGCGTACCGAGAATTTCGTAAAAAAATCCAACTGAGCATACGTAACCCTTACACCAACTACCTAAAGTCTACAAGTGGTCACTGAAGTGTGTTTTAGTTTGTACTTTAGGCAGGCCACTTGCTTCCGTTTCGGAGCGTTTAAACACCGCCCGTGACGCGTTTCGCTATTGTCACAACCGGTCGAGCACGTGAACTGGGTAGGAACACGCGTGCGCGGGCGCCGCCAGTGAATACTAAGCGAATAGGTGAGTAACACGCCAAAACTGTGTTCTACACGACGGACAACGGGTTAACAGTACTGGCGATAGGCATCGGCGCCTCTAGGCCTCACATTCCGATAGGGAAAAAACTCTGTTGGGTTATAACGGCCGCTTTTTTATGTCTCCGTCAAAAGCTTTATAGCTTTTAAATGTGACACTAATTTCATGGCTGACAGGCCAACAGCCGTGATTAACTGAGTGTGTGCTCAGCAAACATACTTCCGTCTTCCGTTCATTTTATCATTTATTCCTTTGTATAATTATTTCATTATGAAGGTAAGACGATTCAAACATTCAGTAATGATATGATATAACAGTATTTGGTATTACGGTATTACTTAAAACTTAAACATAACTCGGAAATACTGCATAACTAGCCACAACAACCATAATTACAAAAATAAACAATCGGTGAGAAATGCAAGCTTCGAAGTTTGCGTGTGACGAACAACAGAGACATAGTTCAGAGAGTAAACAAGGCCTTAAAGTTTCATCAAACGGACCACTATCCTTGCCTGAAAACAATTGAATTGCAGCTCGCACAATTCACGCCAAGTGTCCCGGCCGGCATTAGTAATGATTCGAGAAGTTTCCATTACAAGTTCCATTGAAATATGACGGCGCAACGTAGCTCTTAAAGTATTTGGTGTTCGTATATAACTTTCCAGCACAAGAGCGGGAACCGGGAAGTTTCTAATTAAATATTAAAGCGGCCCATGCACAGACATCGAAGTGGGACGGGCCACTAACTTCAATTTTCGATAGCATTTAAGTGACGTGTTTATGTGCGCGAAGTCAAACGCCGAGGCACTACCGTGAACAAATTAAACTAATATAAAGTTCCATTGTCGATAAATAGTGTGGCAACGTTCTAACTTTATTAAATTTTCAAATAAAAGTGTACACCAGTTGGTTTATAAGGTTCTATTAAAAATTCAGTTGCAATACGCTTGGCCGTTACAAATGAAATTGTTTTCAAGAAACTCATTGTTCACCGCTCGGGTTTCAGCGGGAGGGTTTTAACTTTGTCCCGTTATATATAGGCGGACACTGGGTACATTGGAAAATGGTCGCCCACGTGAAAATATCTATATCGAGATGCACTCACATATGTCGAGGGCGCGCGCGGACGTGGCCAGAAGCAGCGCAGCTACCACACACGGCACCATCTCGCCGCGCTCACTTCACCATCTCTACCTACGCCGCATGTCTGTAACAAACAAACATAAATAAAGCCGATAGAAAACTTACAAGATTACTTAGATCGATGTTACTTAAATATAATGCTATGCCGGTGAGATGTAGGACACCATCAAACTTATATTTATTTTGTTATACGTCTAAATCTATATTTGATTGAGCTATCCGGCACGGAGCCGGGTCCTGTTTCGAATCTTTGGCGAAATTTCATTCTAATGAATTTTTGAAGTTATCAGTATTTCAAAACTTGACTTTCAGTTTTGTACAATTAAACAAAAGTTGAAGGTTTCAGAAAACAATAATCGAAATATGCCTATAACCGTATCATGGCTAAACCTAAAGAGCGTCCCAAATAAGTAAGTAGACATAGGGTATTAGGTATAAGTATACCTAGTATACCTACACCGGAAAATATCCCCCGCTTCAGCAGCAGTCGGGTCAAAAGTAATTAAATCTAGAGTAGGTAACCACCGTTGCGGTCGGAAAAAATCGCTAGATGTACATTATTTCACGTCGGACACGAGATTGGGGTCTATACGAAACCGTCAGCAGCAGAAACTGAGGTGACGCGGCAAGTGTGAAATGTATTATGCTTCGCTTAAGAGAAAATGCAGTCGAAATAGGTATAAAACGTTGTTATCTCACGTGTCTGTGCATGAAAGGGGCGACTCCGTTAATACGCATAAAACAGACCAACATAGCATTGTATATTTCCCAATTGTCCTCCTTCATAGCTTGATCAATAGTAATTAAATATATGTATAAGTACTAACTGCAAAGATAACATTAATGGATTGTGCCAAATTTTGCTTTATATATAAAACAACATGTGACTTATGCAATAATGTTCACAATACAGTACGGAAACAGGGGAGAAATAGTCTCCGCTTCCCCAATAAGTGCAGAGGACCTCTTCGAATCAGGGACAGGAACCGGTTACCTTAACCGGGGTTTTTCATAGGGTTATTTTAGAGGTGTTTATAAAAACCCCTACCATAACGGTCACCGCTTAATAAGGTAACACTTTGATTCGGTAACCGTATCAGATCGAGTTAACCTCTGTTACCGGTAACCGAAATAAAAACCCAGTCTATTCAGTTACCTCATTATGAGGTTTTTGACCAGTTCAAACGATTGTAATCTTTACGCACACTTAAATTCAACTTATTATTGAATAACCGAGGTTGGCATGGGCGGTCTATGAAGCCTCCAGCACAAACAAGTTTTTTTGCCTTTCCTTTGTTTATCTTTATACCTACCTGTGTGGTGTGTTCTTATTATAAATATTATTATATTATAACTATAAAATAATTAAAATAAATAAATTAAATAAATTAAATAAATTAAATAAATTAAATAAATTAAATAAAATAAAAAAATTAAATAAATTAAATAAATTAAATAAATTAAATAAACAAAATAAATTAAATAAATTAAATAAATTAAATATATTAAATAAATTAAATAAATTAAATAAATTAAATATATTAAATAAATTAAATAAATTAAATAAATTAAATAAATTAAATAAATTAAATAAATTAAATAAATTAAATAAATTAAATAAATTAAACAAATATAACAAATTAAACTAATTAAATTAATTAATTAAATGAAATATATTAAATAAATTAATCAAATTAAATAAATAAAAAAAAATCAATAAATTCAATAAATTAAATATATTAAATAAATTAATTAAATTAAATTAATTTAATAAATAAAGTCAATAAAATTAACAAAATATAAATAAAGTAAATAAAATAAACAATTTTTTTAGTATTTTTTTTTAGTTCTGACGGCACATCACTAAAACTACTTTAATGTAGCAAACCAGTAAGCAACCGATAATAAAGGTTACCATAACTGAATGAAAACCTGTTAAAAACCCTTAACAAAAACCCTATCGCGATGGGGTTTTGAGATTAACTCGGTTAAAGGTTAGGGTTACCGTTTCAATAAGGTTACCATTACAATCAGGAAACAGTATGATAGGGTTACCGAATGATAAGGTAACTGAATCGATTGGGTTACCGAATTGATAGGATTAAGCGTAAAGAAGGGTTTTCCGGTCCTTGCTTCGAATTCCATTAAACGCGCTCCGCGTCCTAAAACTATTCAGTAGGTGGAGTTTAAATTGGAAGTGCTCTTGTTAGGTCACAGTTAGGTCCCAGGCAATACGGTTGGATTTATAACATTTCGAGTGTTTGCGGTGCGTCTATCTACATAAATCTATTGTTTCTGATCAATAATATGCTTTTCAGTGTTGATTAAATCTTAGTAGAGTTTGTGAACTCGAACGGCAGAGATTGACGAATTGAAAGCTCTGGCGTCCAACGCACAACACAACCTTCCGGAGATAAGGTTAGTTCCATTATGTATCGGAGTATTGAGGAGTCTGCATCGAACACATCCCAGATAGAATTTCGAACAGGTATTTGTAAACGTTAAATCTGTATAGGAATTTGAACCTTATTCCATCCATGGATGCACGATGTGTGTTAATATTAATAAATGCGATTTGCCCGAGTATGTATTGGCAAAGATAGATAAAATACATATATTGAATACGGTAAGATCTCATATGACTACTTTGATAAGCGAGAACCCTGAACCAATTCAATGTCTCCTACATTTCTTTATTTGGCTGTACCGTTAGAAAAACACAAATACGAGATTTATTATAAGACCCATTCTACGATAAAAGTGAAAAAAGCCTAATTTTATAGATATGTACTCAAAAATATTTATTTGAGAACAATTTGCATATTGTAGCAATACTACTTCTCCAAAAAGAAACGACAAATAAAAAAACTGTTTCATATACATCTACGAGCATTTAAAAAAACAGGTAAGTTTTCTGATATCTGTTATATTTAAGGAATTATCGCCTGGCTACACTTAACGATTACACCCTGTATGGCATTTACTTTACTTAACCTGAATAACCAAATAACTTTTTTTAACTACCCCCAAAGAAGCTTATATAAATGAAAATGTATCATTACACGTAATAAAGGTAAAACATGAAATGAGACAAGTTAAATATGAAAACTGGCCAACTTTAGTTAGAAGCTCGAGACACGGGGCAGTCGGGCGAGCGTCGAAAAGGCTTATAGACACAGGAAAAATGGGTCCCTGGGAACCTTTTACCCGAAAAGGCTTGGGTAATATACACTCTGTCATCGTTTGTTGCACTTCAGAGCGCGTCTGTGAGCGAGCGTCAAAGCCTTCTGCTACTAATAAAACTAAATATGAAACAAAAGTATAATGCATATACAAGTCTGTACAATTGTGGTAGTATATGCTAACTTTATTAATAAACAAATAGTATTTTCACCTCAGCAGCTCGAACAAGGGTACTTTGCTTCTTAAAAACAGTGAGCAAAATGTGATTTTGCTCACTGAGTGAGACAAAATGACATTCAAGTGAGCTTTATAGTCAAATGTCATTTCAACATGCGGGGTCTAATACAAGCTCGAAATACTTGGGTTCTATTATCTCTGTCCCTTTCACACTGTTAGCAAAAAGAAACAGACAAAAAAAAATTCAATCGACATTCAACGGTATATTGACGATATATAATAGACTCCCGAAAAACGTCAGAACGCATCGTTCCAAACCACGTACGAGTATGAATTCTTAATATATAATTAATGAAAATAAAATTTAAGATTTGATAAAAACTGATAAAAACGCTATATTTTAGGTATTTAATTGTACAATTAAAATAATGAACTCAAAAAATACACAGATTATCACGCAAAATTAATTATTCTACTTTTAAGACTTACTACTATAGTTGACAAATAGTACATATCCGCAATTCGGACCGTATCTTACGAAGTTTTTTTTTACAAAAAAAAAGTTGGCGATTGAAATGTCAGTTGATATTCGTTATTTCCATATTATTTTACTGAAATTTATTATTACGTTTTGTTTTTGTGTTCGATTGTGGTAATTAAACTTAATTGTTAGTATATCTTAAGAAAAACATGAGTGCATAGGCATTAAGTGACGAAGAAGGATTACATTTTTCAAGTTGTCTAATAGGTATGTTCTCACTGCCCAGGTGAAAAATTTTGTGTACTACACGAGATCAAAGTTATTTACATCTCGTGCGCTTTTGAGTCCCTTACAACGCTTAAGGTTCTAAATTAGATTCACGAGCGTAGCGAGATAAATTTTTTTCACGACAGGTGGTCAGAGTCGAAATTTATGTTTCGCCGTGAATTTAATTCAAGATTAAACCAGTACTTTTTTGCATTTTACATTGTTTATCGATAAAATACCTATCCTGTTATCTTAATTATAGTAGAAGAGCCGGCCGCAAATTTTCTAACCGACTTGATACCACGATGAAATGCACAATGGTTTCCCATAAAAGTGATGCTAAGTCCGAATTCGATAGTCTGCCACGGCGGAACTTGCCGAAAGTACGAAAAAGAAGGCCACTTCCGGTGCGAAAAAAGGGGGCTGATTTAACCCATCTGATACCGAAATAATAGTTATGGCAGCAGTTAGAAATTTACATGTAGACATAGAAAAGCGAAGTCTGCCAGTATTTTTTATGCCGGAAGTGCTTGGCAGACGCTCTCAAAGGTGGCCACCGGGACCCCTAATTTAACCCATCTGATACCACCATGAAACCAATTCCAGTCGGTAGGTATGAACCCTCATGTCAGGAATATATAAGTCTGCCAAGGCTTTTCCTGCCGAAACACCTTGGCAGACGAGATTATGTGAGCACGGTCACCATCGGTTACCCTACACTAACCCATCTGATACCACCATGAAACCAATTCCAGTCGGTAGGTATGAACCCCCATTTTAGGAATATATAAGTCTGCCAAGGTTTTTCCTGCCGAAACACCTTGGCAGACGAGATTATAAGCAAGATGACCATCGGTTAGCGTACACTAACCCATCTGATACCACGATGAAACCAATTCCAGTCGGTAGGTATGAACCCTCATTTCAGGAATATATAAGTCTGCCAGGGCTTTTCCTGCCGAAACACCTTGGCAGACGAGATTATGTTAGCAAGGTGTACATCAGTTACCCTACATCAACCCATCTGATACCTTGTTTGACAAGTCCAGTCTGCCAAGTCAAGTCTGCCAAGGCCTTGGCTATTCCTGAAATGCGGGTTCATACCTCCCGACTGGAATTGGTTTCATGGTGGTATCAGATGGGTTGATGTAGGGTAACTGATGTACACCTTGCTAACATAATCTCGTCTGCCAAGGTGTTTCGGCAGGAAAAGCCCTGGCAGACTTATATATTCCTGAAATGAGGGTTCATACCTACCGACTGGAATTGGTTTCATCGTGGTATCAGATGAGTTAGTGTACGGTAACCGATGGTCATCTTGCTTATAATCTCGTCTGCCAAGGTGTTTCGGCAGGAAAAACCTTGGCAGACTTATATATTCCTCAAATGGGGGTTCATAAGTACCGACTGGAATTGGTTTCATGGTGGTATCAGATGGGTTAGTGTACGGTAACCGATGTTCATCTTGCTTATAATCTCGTCTGCCAAGGTGTTTCGGCAGGAAAAGCCTTGACAGACTTATATATTCCTGAAATGGGGGTTCATACCTCCCGACTGGAATTGGTTTCATGGTGGTATCAGATGGGTTGATGTAGGGTAACTGATGTACACCTTGCTAACATAATCTCGTCTGCCAAGGTGTTTCGGCAGGAAAAGCCCTGGCAGACTTATATATTCCTGAAATGAGGGTTCATACCTACCGACTGGAATTGGTTTCATCGTGGTATCAGATGGGTTAGTGACCGGTAACCGATGGTCATCTTGCTTATAATCTCGTCTGCCAAGGTGTTTCGGCAGGAAAAACCTTGGCAGACTTATATATTCCTAAAATGGGGGTTCATACCTACCGACTGGAATTGGTTTCATGGTGGTATCAGATGGGTTAGTGTAGGGTAACCGATGGTGACCGTGCTCACATAATCTCGTCTGCCAAGGTGTTTCGGCAGGAAAAGCCTTGGCAGACTTATATATTCCTGACATGAGGGTTCATACCTACCGACTGGAATTGGTTTCATGGTGGTATCAGATGGGTTAAATTAGGGGTTCCGGTGGCCACCTTTGAGAGCGTCTGCCAAGCACTTCCGGCATAAAAAATACTGGCAGACTTCGCTTTTCTGTGTCTACATGTAAATTTCTAACTGCTGCCATAACTATTATTTCGGTATCAGATGGGTTAAATCAGCCCCCTTTTTTCGCACCGGAAGTGGCCTTCTTTTTCGTACTTTCGGCAAGTTCCGCCGTGGCAGACTATCGAATTCGGACTTAGCATCACTTTTATGGGAAACTATTGTGCATTTCATCGTGGTATCAAGTCGGTTAGAAAATTTGCGGCCGGCTCTTCTACTATTAACTATTCATGATGCCGTACACATAAAAAAAATAACTTCGTGACCTTTCCGAGTGCACACTGGCAGTAACAATGTTAATAACGGTCAAAATTCATGAAAAACCTTAATTTGGCAATAACTCGAAAACCTTGCCACTTTTACTGGGGTCATGTTAAGTTGGTTTGGGTCCTCTTGGCCTTGTCTACCTCCAGTGTCACTGTGACGTGTCACTTATGGGACACCCTGTAGAATCTTTCGCTTGCACGGGACTCAAAATAAGCACTCGATGAAATATCAAACTTTGATCTCTTGTTGTACAATATTGCCTTTGCTTCATGTACTCGTACTTCGACGGACTATACTTTATTAGAGGATATATGCTTTTGACGCATAGTCTGATCCGCTACTTTGGTTGCTAGCTATCATTCAAAAATCTTTATAGCTTTGTGTCATTGTCTAAGATGATTTTTACCGTATATTACGAACATTTCTCTTGCGTAAAAATCGTTGCTTCTAGATGTGTTTTGGTGTGATATTCCTTGATAACAGATCATATTTGATTGAAACGCGCCTACTTGTCGTGTATACACAAGGGTAGGAAATATAAACATATGATAACCAAACTACAAAGTTCACCCGCTTCATACAGACACAATATGAACTAAAATAACTTACGGGAACAGAAAGCACCAACTTTTGTTTTTGGGATGTGTAGGTACAAGCGTGAGTTGCCGACAGTCGTAACTACATATTAACTATTGTTAGTCTCCACTATGTTTAGTGCATTCCTGCTCCGGATTGAGAAAAAGTTTTGTTGACAAACATGTTACCTGTTGTATTTGTATGAAAAAAAATATGGTTGTCTGTAAAGTCGGTTTACGGACGAGTCGTTTGCGTGATAACGTCGTAAGAAAACATTACCATTAGGTACATTACGTAACGTTACCATTGAGAATCGTCCACAATGTTACCATGGAGATCGGTCCACAACGTGACACTTTTTCGTGCATGCTCATCGATTTATAAAACGTTATCACGTCAAAAACATTTTCTTTAGTTTTGTGACTTTTCTAATTCCCTAATCTAGGTTCTCGGTTTCTTAATCAACATACAAAAATCACATCTTGTTACTCCATGCCAATCACTCATATTTGCTTAAGGAAAACACTGTTTGGACAAATAATAATTTAAAAAATATGTACATATATCGAAAATAAAACTTTCCGTTACTTCCGTTTTTCGACTTTAGTAATATTTCACACAGTGTTATCATTCTTAACTTTAATAGGAATGATTGGCCTAAAAAAACAGCATGTGAAAAATACGACCTTTTTTGTACTTAGTATGAATTAAAAAACATGTCACTTTTCTAGTGCCCTAACCTTTATCGATCTCAAAGAAGCTTTTGATCATGGTTAGAAATGGAATCTACTGGTATAAAAAAAATATTATCAATAATTGTTAGTTAAAATGTTAGGTTTTCTAAGACCATATTGGCGTAGCAGCACGGGATCTGGTAGCTGCTCTCAGTGCCCCATTAAAAAAAACTCAAACTGTATAAATATCTCTTTGAAGACTAGCTAACCCCTACACCTCCATTCCGAACACTTATTGAAAGCAAAATTAGAATAGGTGTAATGTAAGCTTGCAGTCAATAAACATGCGATAACAACAACATACAACACTTACTTTCGACTTTTTCCTTTTCACTAGGTTCGGTTTAGTGAAGTTCTGAGGCAACGCTCAACGATGCGACACGTGTATCGTGTATGTATAACCTCCTTAGATAAAATAGTACTGGAATAGTGTACAAATAACACTTATCACTTGACTAACTTAAATGTTTAAACTTGGCACTCCATTTATAAGCAGTAGATACAGTTTTATTATGGATTTCCTTAATTTTTTATCACGCAATATCACTTTAACGGAAGATTTCTTTAATAAGATAACAGTCTGACAGTTTAAATTGAATACGGAACACTTAATAATTTCATTTAATATTGAAGTAGGGGAGACCGAGGTGAGTTGTGACAGAGGAGAGTTGTGACATTGTCGATTTTTTGGAATCTAATAACTGTTAGTGAGCTCGCAACAGTGTGCGTTTGTTAGCTCGCAACTTGAACTAACAAACGCGCGCTATTGCGACCTAGTTTTTAGTCACTAGATTCCAAAAAATCGACAATGTCACAACTCTCCTCTGTCACAACTCACCTCGGTCTCCCCTACCACGCCACAACTCCCCGAATTAAATCTCTACCAAAAATATCAAGGATAATTCGACTCTTTCGACAGGCACTGGCATTTTTATTACACAACAACTTCTTTACGAATACTGTTAGAAAACTCTATAAATAAACGGAAAAATGTGACTGATTAGATCATAAATGTACCTTTGACTGGTTTTGTTTCCGTTGATTTAAAATTCAAAACTTTTTTTATAAAACCTAGTATTTGGGAACTGTTCAATTGAAAATTAGTATCTCCGGACGAATGCACTTAGGACATCAATATAGAGATGCACTATATATCATCAACTTATCGTACGAGTATAGCACTAGGGCACCCTAGAATACCTAGAGCGTGCGACTGAGGCGGGCGTCTAGCCTCGAAGCCTTCAGCGTACTAATCAAACTTAACGTGAAACAAGTGTAAACGCAGCTCCACATACATGCACTGCGCTGCATCTATGTAAGTTACTAGTTGCTAACTTAGTAGATTCCAGTGGCTCGCTGACTGAACGAAGCACCAACAACCAACAACGTCTATTTAGTCAAACATATTGAAAACTAACTCCTAATGCATTCCAATTTCGCGTCAGTCATTACGTTCATTGCATTAAAAAAATGAACTGAAAAGGTAAAAACAAGTATTACAATACCTATATAAAATTCGACTGAGTAATGTATAAGTTACCAAACTAAATACATGAGGTGACAAACCTAGTTTTGGTAGATCTTTCTATTCCAGTAGGTACAAAGTACCTATTGTTTGTCCCCGTCTGCAGCACCTTAAAGTATTTGCATTAGGTACTCAGTCGAATTGTAACTACTTATATAGGTATTATGATACCTACATGTTTTTCCCTTTTCATTTAATTTTCTTAAGCAGTCGGAGTTTTTTGTTTTTGTAATAATAATTGTATTTCTAAGTTTTTAGTATTAGTTACATTTATATGTGTCACTACCACAATTTAGACGAAATCAACGACCGCCGACAGCCGTTTGGTCGTTAGGACGTGCCAAAGAACAGGACATACATACGCTCGAAAAACATTACCTTCCTTCTGACGCAGCCAGGTAAAAATGTAGGTACCTATTGAAATTATATTAAATATTATTATACTCGTATTTGCCTCCACAGTTGTCCTGGTAAAGTATGTACATTCAACGCAAAGACGGATTTCTTTAGGCAAAATTTGACGAAGCGTTTCAGGGAGCATGAAAGCACAAAACTACTGAAAATAACACTTCAAGTATTGTTCCTTGTGCTGTCCCTAACACGCTCGCCTAGACTACTTAACATGACTGTTTAGGTAGTAGATATGTCAGACAAACTATGAAGTAGCCCATCTCACAGCTCGCATACTTGCCAGTAGGGGACGCGTATCGTATTGGTACGTATGTTGACGAGTCAATCAATTGGATAAGATCGGGAGCAGAGATGTCGGCTGTCTAGCCTTCGTTTCTCATATCAAGCCACAATGCAAATTGTTTCGATAATGCACCTTACTAGGGTCAAACGATTTTGGAGGATATGCATGGGAAATATGGATGAAAATGTAAATGTTTCCTGTTTAATTATATCATTTATATCTATTTACCTTCTAGCTAAAAGCTATTTCCATATATGCCTATACGCACTTCAGTCTTGATCTTTACAAAACAAGGTTTGATCGTAAAAAGTAATCCGTTTTCATTGCTCTTAGGGTGTATTTCGCAACGTGGATAGAGAGAGCGTTACGAGAGCAAACATCAATTAAGCAAATACTTAAATAAAAAATAAAGGCTTTCACAATTAGTGAATAAGTTTGTAAATATAGTTTACTTAAGTTTATTGTACCTACTTATCTTAAATAAATATTTTTTCATTTTTTCATTTTTCATTTTTTCGTTTAACTTGTTAATTTAGTAAGGAAATTATTCTTTTTTTCCGTCTGGGAGCGAAATTAGTGGGGTCGGGAGCAATTAGGTTTTTTTTTTTCATTCCAGCTAGTGGCATTGTTGACTACATATTGTTATTTATGTTTAGACATTTTTTTATAAAAATTACTTGTTTGGGACAGTTCGGAACTTAGAAAATGTTAAGATTTGATTCGTTTTTCCCATCATAATAAATAATCGTGATCTTTCTTAATCGATTGATTCACTCAACAATACCAAACAGAATCTACTGAAGCTGTAGAAAAGTGCAAATTTGTATGGTACATCATTTATATTACGATGTCATAAGTTTGCGAACCGATAAATGGGTTAAAAAGGGACCAAAAGTTTTTTTAAAGGGAAAAGTGTGCAAGTTTGTACATAGATAGATTTGAAATGTGGTAAGTAGAGGGACTTACGCTGCGCGCTGGCCTGATCCTTGCAAATATGTACTTATGAATGAAGTATAATACCATTGAAAGGAAACTTACTTGGGGGTAAACTTTTCGTCAGAGAAAAGTCAAGGACGGACTACGTGGGCAGGAAAATAAATCTTAGAAAATCAAAAGAAGTACTACACAGTGAGTTTACGAAATCAGTAGAAACTATAATTAGGCGTAGGTAGGTACCTACTAGGACGAAAGCTAACGAAATTAAATTTATAATTAGAGTTTAATACTTACACAGGACAGATCATTCTAAAAGGATAGATGTAAAGAATATTAAGGGCACATAATCAAGGGGTCATGCGAACAAATAGAGGTTACATCCAATTCAGCCGTCCGATGAAATACTTACCGTAAGGCAACGAAACTCGAGTTATCGCACTATCATAATGAGCCTTAAGAGATGTGCTGTCGAATAAGGCTCCTTGAATATGAAGTAGTGAGGGAAGTGGTAAAAACAACTCAAAATTAAGGCTCAAAACTGATATATCAATATTTAGAAAATAGCTCCGAGATTCCTGTTTCAACTCGACATCGACGCCAAACAGTCGAACAAAAGCTAGAGACGTTTTCAACTAAAAGTTAGTTACTTATCTATATATTTGTGTCCAGCAACAAAGTTACCGCATGAAACCCGGCTTGCCGTAGAAAAGTATAAAATAAATCGTACCAATATCGATATGTTTTTCAAAATGTACCCAAGAGCTTTTACCAAATAGTCACTTAATAATTCAAATACATATCTGTAGTTTTCAGCTATCTCCGATTGCGCTTTCAGTTTTCAGGTAACAAGGGGCAGAAGAGATTCGTATCTTCTTCTTCCTCGCGTTTTCCCGGCATTTTGCCACGGCTCATGGGAGCCTGGAGTCCGCTTGACAACTAATTCCAAGAATTAGCGTAGGCACTAGTTTTTACGTAAGCGACTGCCATCTGACCTTCCAACCCAGAGGGTAAACTAGGCCTTATTGGGATTAGTCCGGTTTCCTCACGATGTTTTCCTTCACCGAAAAGCGACTGGTAAACATCAAATGATATTTCGTACATAAGTTCCGAAAAACTCATTGGTACGAGCCGGGGTTTGAACCCGCGACCTCCGGATTGAAAGTCGCACGCTCTTACCGCTGGGCTCCAAGCGCTCGCTACGCGCCTGGTTCAATTTTGGAAATTTTCTCTTGCTTCATGAGTAATTAAACATAAATTTTGCCCCCTTGTAAAACAAATAACTATATCCCGTAAAATCGTTTTCATTCAATTGCACATAAACCAATACAGTTTCTTCATCGTAGCTCCATTACAATGATGTTACAATACTGTTTCAATAGTACTAGTGTATATAATACTTATCTAACAATTTTAACCACTTGTAGAAAATAAATACCCCTCTAACTAATATGGAACCAACTAGTTGTACCTATAATGGATATGCATGTCCAGTCACCTGCAATAATATGTTACACAACGAAGGCCGCAAAAATATCTGACACGATCTTATTTGTAGAGCCATAAGAGCGTGTCATATATTTTTGCGGCCTTCGAAGAGTAACATAACAGGTGACTGTACCAAAAAACAGCATCGAGAGCAGAATGATGGCGTTACTACGCCATAAAGTGCTCCAATACGGACAGACGTTTAACTTTGATCCCCTGCTGCACGCCAAGGCCTGCTTCCGTTAACACGCAGATAGCAATCAAACGACGGTATCCCTGTGCCTCCCTCTGCTAATCACGGTTTTGCATTACGATAGAATCATAATCACTAACAGTATCAAAACGGATGGCGTCCGTCACTACATCCATTGTTGTCGTGCGATATTTATTATTACTCTGTGAACTCTGTTTCAGTTTACGCCTATGATATTTAAAGCAGTGTTTTTACTTAGTGAAATCCGCGCAGGTGTTTTACAGCTACTTACAGTACCTACGCGGTACCATATTCATTACCCACGCGGCAAAGAGCTATTTTAATATCTACCCCAGGTTCGTACCTCAGGCTTTATTTATTGAGACAAGTTACGATGCGGAAGAAAGGTAGTTGCAGGCTGTGCTTGTTCTTCAGCCGATTTATTCACTAAATGTTATGGTCTATCAAGTATTAGTGCTACCGCTTAATTTTTAACCAAAAGGCACCACAATGTCGGTTGTTGATAATGTTGATTTTAAATTGAAGCTATACCGAAATAGCGCCTTATTGACAACCGACAATACGTACCCTTTTGTTTGAAAATGGCATAATTAGTAACATCAA
This sequence comes from Cydia splendana, assembly GCF_910591565.1. Taxonomy (NCBI): domain Eukaryota; kingdom Metazoa; phylum Arthropoda; class Insecta; order Lepidoptera; family Tortricidae; genus Cydia; species Cydia splendana. The sequence goes on along the minus strand of NC_085987.1, from coordinate 40,836,643 downwards.
TGCGTACTCGTAATTGGAGTTCAAAGTTTTACTAGTACATAGCTATCTACATCTGAAGAAGCGGTCAGCATCATATGCAGAGCAGACAGCTACAAGAAAACAACAACTGTGTAATAAAAATATAGTTAGCACGGAAATTGTACACAGATCGCAAAACAACTTCAGGTAAATGTACTGAAAATATGGCTTCGCTTGTATTCAAGTTGTTATACAATGGACTCCTAGTCCTGATTTAGCATGTTTGTTGTTTACATATATGTTTCAGAATCAGACGGTTGAGTAGTGCTAAACTCCTCTCAAAACTGCGAGCAATATTCCACCCACTGCGCGCTCCATTATCTGTTTGAGTTTGAAAAACACGCCCCCACTGCTCCTCGCTTTTCATCAATGTCTCTTGCCCCTTACGCCTTTAACAAAGAGCCTTGTCACATATAATAGAGCACTTTGACATTATTGCCGTCTACCTTCGTGTTGTCCCGGCTGGTCGACGTTTGCGTGATCAAAAAACGGTAAACGAGATATAACTATAGCGTGAACCGGTAAGCCTCGCTTTCTGTTTATGGTACTGTTTGGTGTTTGCCACAGGTTGACAATCTGGGCCAAATTTTATGTAATATTTCAGATTTATACTATGAATTTTATGAACGGATAGTTTCCATTTTCCAATAGTACCCGTTTCCAGACCAATGTTCGGTATGTATGCTGGTTTAATTACCCCTTTAATGACCCTGAGTCCGTTTTGTATACGTACCTACTTACAGAATTATGTTTGGCCAGAGTTTGAAAGATTACAATCGATGTAACCATATTCGTTATAACACACGAAATTATAACTTCGACGTTGATTTTAACTTTCATAATAAAATAACAAACCGTTCTGGTTCTGGGGAATGATGCAAGGGGGGTGGGGGGATAAAGAAGAGGCAGAAGAGCGCCATTTCATTGTTAGCTAGTACCTTAATAATTTGTTAAATGAAATTAATTCACGCCAAGAATTACCAAAGTAAGGCAGGAGGAAGATGACGCAGATAACAACTCATCTTCGTTTGAGCCATTATTAAATGTTACTTTGCTTCGTTTTGAATAATAAAACGAATACGTAAGAAACATCTTATATCTACTTGGTGTTATTTTTATGCCGATCAGATTAGGTTAACACACTGCGGTACTTACTTAGCCGTGATAGCGTAACAATATCTCTACATATACTAGTAGTATATGATTATGTCAAATAAGAATATTTACGTATCTATTTTAGAAGGGCTATAAAATAGCTCCAGCTAGGTGTATGACAATGATCTAATTAAAGTTCAGGCATGTATAATGTGTATCATTAAGATGAAAAAGGGGAAGACTGCTTCTCCACACAAACTTACGTCTCCATTTAATTATTAAGAAATCGAAAAAATATTATACAAAGCTTAATTACGAAAAGGCCAAACGCCTTGTTCGCTTATAGTTAATCGAATCAGATAGATTAGGTTCACTACTGAACCGAAAAGCGATGGGCCAGCTCAACAACCCCTCATGCCGATTAAGTACATGACCAATTGATCACATGTACGAGTATGTCCGATGTGATTACGGTTCAGCGTGGTACGCATGCCTTCATAATGCACCTTGATTCAATTTGTGATAATAGTTATGCATGCACACAGATCCTGGGAACATAATTAGAGATTAATTACCACAATGAGACGAAGTGATTCGTCGATATGCCACAGTTAGATCAAAGGCTAAATCAGAATACCATGTGGTATGGCGTATCAATGGCCTTATGCCAAAGGGGCTGTGTAATACCTGACGTCAGTACCGTATTGTATAAAGCTCTTCAAACGCCAGGTACTGGAATAAACATACCAAGTTACATAGGAGCATATCATACCGTGAGTGCCAAGCGAATTTAGTCGGTTGGATTAGGATCTGTAAAGATCTGAATATATTTCCAATTTTATAGCTAGTTCATCCGCCGTTTACGTTATAAGAATTGATGTTACCTCCAATTTTGTGAGATATGCAGTGTATAAATACATAGCAGGATTAACGGGTATGCGAACACATGTACGTTATATCTGTGTGACACTTTCAAATAAAAGGTAAAGTTATTTTTCGTGCAGTAGCATCTGCGTACAAATGTCCTGTTTGAAAACTGTTGTTACTACCGTGTAACTTTATTTGGGTCAATGTACAATATATTTAAAAATTAGAAAGTGCCAGAAATGTTATTATGAAACTATCATTTTAGTCAATGATCAATTGATCATAGAGCATAAACCTGTCCTGGTGTTCAGAAATGCTCACAAATATTCATCAACATCTACTTTAAAAAGCAAAAAGTTGCCATTCTCGTCATTAAAAAAGGAAGGAAGGGCATGTGAGAACCTATTCTCTAACCACATTGTTGTGTCAAGGTCTTCGTTATTGTTAATCCCATGCGAGATGTGAGTTGCACTCGTTATAAGTGGTGTTCCAGGTACGCCGCTTTATACCAACAATACGTCTCTACCTAACAGGTCGGGGGAGAAAGGGACGGTGGCAACGGGTATTCCGCGAATATATGGAGCGCCTTAATTGGGGAGTTTTTCGAGTGTATAAAGAAGGCTTTGTCAATGTTTAAAATTAGACAAGCTGGCGCAATTATTTGAGCATTACGCTCGCGTTTGACTGCTGTACTTAACAGAGGATTTTACTTTTTAGACCAATATGAGAATGCATATCTTCGAGTTTAAGGTGTAGGGATAAAATAGACTTTCTCGTTTTCTCTGTAGGTATATACGGTCGGCTGCATTAGGTACAAATAGCATTTGAATTAACTTAATACTTGCTTAATACTTGCTTTATACGCCTTACTGAGTACCTACACAGCTTTACGCTGCTTACGATACCACGTAGGTCTATTTAGTGGAGAGGCCAAGTAGAAGAGTAGCATCTTTCGTAGGACTGAAAAGGTTTATACCGACAAGTGGTATCGTTGGAATCAGCATGGTCTACTGATTATCAAAATGCACGTTGTCACCTTCTAAAGTGGTGGAATGAGTTTTTGTGACGTCATAATAACTCATGCCACCACTTTATACTCTGTATCTTTAGGTATTTAAATAAAAGTAAACAAATAATTTGTAAATTTTCGGGTAGTTATAACATTTATTGGCTAACCAACCAAATACAAAACCGCCTGGATCTGTCACTAAGCGACCTGACTTTAATCTACATAATTTTGATCGTGTAATGTTTTCATCTACCCTCAACTGGCTAGATTTTGTTTACTTTTATATAAAGTGACAACATGCATTTTGATAATCATCAGTAGACCATGCTGATTCCAACTCGGAGTAATTAACAATGGAGCCGCCATTAACAGGCGTTCCCCTCTGTCGAAAATAGGCGGCCAATGGTCAACCACATGTCAACCATATGTATGGACTGACGTTTATCTGACATGACGTACCTATACATTTAATGTGCCCCTCCCCCGCAAAAAACGGCAGACTATTTTGTACCGAAAATTTCAGACATGGCGTCTCCGTTGGTTATATCCTCTAAGGATTCCAACGATACCACTTGTCGGTATAAACCTTTTCGGTCCTACGAAAATCGTAAATATAAGGTAGATCCTACGAATTGGCCTCTCCACAAATTGTTTTGTATAAATACTGCAATCGAAACCAATTATCATTTTAGTCTAGAATTATTGATTTCATTTATAATTTACAAATCGACGTCCAAGATAAGTTGACTAAATAGTGACATTTATTTGAGTTTCAATCAGTGCACTTTGCTCTGCTTGTTTAATAATTTGTAGTTAAACTTCAGATTTACTTGTACATCGTTATTTTACTTATCAATCTAAAGCCCAATTTATTAGATTTGTTTCTAAGGTTAGTATCATTTTATAATAACGCGGTTTGGCACAAGCACGGAAGAAAGAATGAGCGCGCCGCGCTCTGACGGGAAACGGCATGTGCCTGGATTAGTATGGAAACCTATGTCGCCAAAACGCTGTCAAAAAATTGGCCATATTTTCTTATTTCGAAAAGGATTATGAGCCCTCGCCCATCTCAATAATTTGAACTTTACAGCAAAGAAAATTATGTCGAAATTGCACTACGATTTTTATTTTTGTAAATTGACATTTATGCTCTATTGCTTTTACACTTGCATGGCTTTTCCAAGAGTGAATGCGATAGGATAAAATATTCGACTATGAGGTTGACACATGCGATAGGGATGTGCATGATTCGGTGTGATATCGATAAACGCTTATTAATGATTAGTGTACACGTAAACTACTCAGGTTTTTTATACATATGTATTACTATATTTTCTGGCGACGGTTAGGTACCTAGTTACTTTTTAATAAAAAATGCTCGTATTGAAAGTAATCAAGCCACCAACCACGCATATAACTGTAAGCGAGTATATAATAAAAACTGTTACTCCTTAGCACACCCCGCGTGATGTCCGCGTCCTCAGTTACGTACTACATGTCGCGCAACCATCATCTTCCTTCTTCCTAGCGTTGTTCCGGCTATTTGCCACGGCCCGTGAGCCGGCCCGCGTCAGGCACGGAGCCTGGGGTCTGCTTGGAAACTTATCACAAGAATTGGCTTATGCACTCTTTTTTACAAAAGAGACTGTCATCTGACCTTCCAACTCCGAGAGGAGACTTTACAGCCGTATTCGAACAATGAGATACTAAATATTGAGGTCGAATGTGAAGACCGCTTTAAGATTTGTCCAAGAGTGTGGAGCGGGCTTTAGACTGGCCAGCAAATACCTGGCAGTAAAATTATGTGACAGCTTAAAACTGACACCTTACCTACTCGTATTTAATATACAAAATTGACAAATATGTATCCATGGATGCAATACTATAAGAAAAACTTTAAATCAAATAATCCATTGAATAGCAATAAATAAGTAAGAACATATTATTATTTTGTACGTAATATAAAATGTGCATAAGCGACGACTTTTTCGATATGATCATCCAGAGGCAAAACAAAAATAAATTATTAAGAACATGTATGAACATAAACAAACCGGACTGTGTATTTATACGAACATCGACATCGATAACATTTTTGATATGGTCCTCGCACTGTGGCTGAATAGCGCACCCGTACATGACTTTGACGCTAAGTAGATATCAACCTTATCTCATTTACATAAATTTGATTTTTGCACTAAACAATCCAAAAATCCTTGCGGAAACCGAAAATGTAAAAGTATTGAAATATTACTTGAAATAATACTTACCGATGATATGAAATGCCTCCATGTCTAATATTTTTTGTTCGGCTAGTGTTTTTACACCCCAAAATGGAGCAGCGCGGCATATTTGTAATTATTTCTAATTTTTCCTGGAATCGTTTTCACACTGACATCTCAAAAGCGCCATACTGAATTGACACACGACTGACAATAGTCTGTGGTGAAACTGAGTACAATAAGGCTTAATCTTGCCACACGCTATAGACGTACGTTTCACTTCTATTACTTCTTTGTTTTGTGGGCACAAGTGACATCCGGTTCGCTTTTCATTTAAAGTATTACTTATCATGAGTACGGGTTGAACTTGTAGTGACTCATTTCCATTTTGTCGTGATCGTGCGTTTGCGATATAATCGAACGAAAGGAAATGGTACTGGTCGTGAAACGTCTACAAAATGTATGTATAGGTAGGTACCTTCGTGATTACTGATTACAATTAACTGCCGGAATACGATTACGAGTAGACAGGCACCTATTTTAATTTAAAAAAAAATCTTTATTACGATTTTCTCTATTACCCGCGGTACCTATTTAATTATTAGATTGTCGAAGGGGCTGCAGAACAAGAAATTTTTTTTTTATAAAAATATACAAAAGTACATTTGCATAGGTATCAGGTATGTGGCAGGCTTCCTTACATAAACAAAAAAAAAACAACCTGGCAAGGCTTCATTGTCGGGAAACTTTGTGGGGAAACAGAAAGCAGGGAAAGCCTATAATTTAGATACCTGCGCGAGGTATTTTTTTAAGCATATTACCTTATCGTAGGCACTGCGCAAAGGACGGTTTATGCCCGCGGTCTGGGGCCCATCTCTCGAACGGTATCAGGCTAATAGGTTTTATTCCGTCCGTGTCTTTTAGTCCGTGAACTGTCAAACCGCATTATGGGTTTCCATGACAGCACACCAATAATATTAGTCTGATACCGTTTGAGAAATGGCCCCCGGATTACATGACACGTAGCTTTACACGACATGCTTGCGCATGGAGCTTTACCTACCTATGTAGTTACTATAGTGGAATGAAATCAAAATATAGGTACAGTCAACGGTAAAAATATGGATGTACAAATCATCTCAAAAATATGTCCAATAACTCTTATGTCAGTGAATTAAGAACTATGGGACATATTTTTGAGTAAGTTGTCTACACCCATATTTTTACCGTTGACTGTACCTATTTCAGTATAACACATCTTAAATTTATCCAAAAATGTGGATCAAATCTAAAGCCCTGACAAGATTCTATTTGGGCATCGCCAATAGCTCCATGTTGCTGATTTCCAGTGGTACTAATTAATTGTATTGGCAAGAGTAGGTACTCTTTGACGTTGAAAGTCCTCGAATGAAATAAAAACAAGAAAAAAATATTTGACCACAAAAACAACAAAAAAGAGTATCCCGTCTAATTAATATAATCATGCCCGGCTTTAATATGCGTATCTTAGGGGGGTATTCCGGTCATGTTTACTATAATATAATGAAATCTTGTGGTTTGTAGATATGGGCCTCTTTTAACTCTCATATTTTTAAGTAGGTACCATTTTTGTGTCATTGTATTGTACGACATTTTACTTTCTTTACCTTCATAACTATTTTTATTAATTACTCACTTTTCGTGGCTTATTTCAATTTTATTTAGATACTCATGTATAAGGTTTTTGGATAAATGCGGATAGTTGGTAAGTTCCTCGTCTGTCTTTGTAATCGGCAATTTATAATCGTCCTTATTGACAACCTACGTGGCCCTTTGCCTCAGGACGTCACATTTAACTACTCATACTTAACGCGCAACATCCGTGCGCTCCAAGAAATAAACATATGAATAAAGGGAACACAATGGTCTCTTGATTCGCGTTATAATGCCCCTTATCACACACACACTAAGTGATAGCAATCAAGGGCCCATTGTTCTGGACGTGTTAAGACTTAAGGCAAACTGTAGCTAAATAGCCGTTAAACGTGACACATTTAACAAGAACTTAAAGGGGAAAGATTTAATAAATGAGTACCCATTCGTTGGTACCCATATGTCATACATAGCTCATAGGTGAGTTTACATAGAGTTCCATTCAATTGAATGTGGCATTACGTTAGTACCAAATTAGTCTTCGCGGGATCGGTTTAAGACGGTCAGAAAATAGGCGTATTTAAGTATATTGTTATTTAGACCAAGATAAGTCTGCAATCTGCAACGGTTTTGATAGCACACGCAGTGCAATTGTTATTATAAACGTCAAACTTCTATGAAATTATGACTTATAAATGACACTCGCACTGTGTGTGCTATCAAATACGTTGCAGACTTGTTTTGGTCTAACTCTATTTTTACGTTCAACATTTTTGCAAAATAAAGTAAAGACGAGTAACTAAATCTTGTAAAAAACCTTTTTTTTTCAGAGTGATTATTTCCGAAAACATTATGTTTATCAAAAAATGGTTCTTGTAGACTCAAATTCGTAATTCGACGCACACTATAGGGTTAAAAAGCAATATGGGAGAGGCCTATGCCTAGGGCAACCAGACAAAACGTATGTGGAGAAAGGCTAGCGGTAAGCAGTAAGTATAGGGTTAATGCGAAAAAAAATATATTCCCACTTTTCGTGTACCCTAAAAACGGGAATAAAATGTCTATTGTTATTTTCTCTTTATCATAAACTGCTATTATTTTGCACACAGCTATAGAGGTGGCAACCCGGTATCAACTTTGGCTGACACAATTAACGCCACTTACATCATTCCACTAACCCGGGGTTAACCGGTTAAACCTGGAGTTACCATGTTTACCAGTACAATTTAATACTGGGTTAACGGTTTAACCGCTTAAACAGTATAACCCCGGGTTATGGGATGGTCCAAGTGGCCCTTAGGGCTGCTATTGCAGGATTGCAAGGACACTTGGCAAGTGTCAGGGTTTTATAGAAACCTCAACCAACCATAAGAAGCTAGCTAAGGTTGGTGTTGAGCAGAGGAAAGGGAAAGTTATACTGTAGTATTTTTAAGCCAGAAAGAGAGCACAAATGGAACAACTGTCACTCGGACCAATTTTAGGCTAAAAATTTTAGCCAATAGTAAAACCGTACAGTCATTGCTGTGTTTTAACCAATCCACAATGGGGTAGGCTGGCATTATTTGTAACAATAAAAAGACATTTATGATTAAAGACATGACACATTCTGATTAAAAGTTAACATACCTACTCATGAAGAAAAGAATACCAGGTAAAAAATAAGTGACTTTCGCATTCAGCAAACAAATTCTTTGGTGCTTATACTTGTAAGTTCTTAAAAGGACCCCGGTACTAAAGTATGGAAAATGTGGTTTCAGTTAAATATCTTGAGATTTTGATATGTTATAGATTTCAGAGTCCTGAACAAAAGTCTCTAGGGGTGCTACCACTGTTTCCGAGTCCCTTTCAGAGTTACGACTGATTTTGTATTTTTATAGTATAACAAAGTATTAGTACTTTAACAAGATTTAATTCCCAACTATTTATTTAAACAATTGACATTAGATTGAACCCATATTGCGATAAGCTGGCCATTTAAAAAAAGATAAAATGACTGCAATGTCAACTTTAAACGTATATTCAAATTGAAAGTACTACTTTGTTATCTAGTACGAATTCAGTCGAAACTCTGAAAGGGACTCAGAAACAGTGGTAGCACCCCTAGAGACTTTTGTTCAGGACTCTGAAATCTATAACATATCAAAATCTCAAGATATTTAACTGAAACCACATTTTCCATACTTTAGGTCTGGGGTCCTTTTATTAAGCTTTAGCCTTTTATCATTTTATAAAAGATTAAATTGATTTATTTCATTCTACATGAAAGATGTACAGTTGCCATTATATATATCGAAGCAGCCAAGACGCTCCCAAATATCTGAACACACTCTCTAATTCCTTGCCTTGACAATAGAGGGGTATTCAGATACCTATTTGTGAGCGCCTTGGCTGCTCCAATATAACTGATGACAACTGTACAAAGGGACTTACAAGGATCAACATGAATAACAATAGACTTTTAGTTTTATTTATTCATTGGATGTAAGATGGGCATAAGATTTCAGATTCAAAAAAATATGCAAAACACATTAATGGCTGGATTATAGTCTTAATAGCCCAATTTTGTTATTATGTTTATATTTAATGAATATAATCAAATCACATAAGGTGAGTTATGGGTTTTTTCAGAAATACTCAACATTCAGGAATGTTTCAGAGTTACCTGAATACACTTTGATTGATATTTAGTAAAATGCGAGTTTGACAAGATCTTGTAAGTCTATTCTATTCTACAATTACATTATATCAGTTAAAATTATGATGGGATCATAACATCCAAGATACATTAAATGGGTTTTGGTAAATTTGTAGCAAATTGCAAAATAACTAACTAAACCATGGCAGAGCAGCTGTTAAATTAATAAATAAATGTACGTACATACAATACACCGAAGATCATGTCTTATGGGACAACATAGAAATGCTAATATTATGACTAACATCAATTAACAGTGAATAAAACCAACTGATGAATAAAAATGCAAACAAGTAAATTTAATGAAATTCTCACAGCTAAGCTGTAATTATTTAAATTATAACATTCTAAAAGCATTGATCAACAGTAAAAAATACCGTGCACGTTTTATTAATAAAAGCGAAGTTACGAAAAGTCGATCACAATAACAACAACGTTTAGAATAACATTACAACAATGGTATCCCACAAGAAATGTTCTCATTCTTGTAAAGTTATACTTAATCCCAGAAAAATGTAATGTATTCACCACCAGATGAGCAATAGCGAGCCGAGCGAGCGGAACAAGGGCTCGCTTCATTTATTTATGTTACACCAAGTACTCAATCAAACAAAGGATGCATTATAAATTAAAACAAAGTAGCAACTATCTCTGGTGGCTTGTGGTCACCACACACATAACATACAAGTGAGGTAAATAAAAAGTCAAGTAACGCACCTTCGAGGGCCAGGTACATAGGTGGAACCCGGTGACATGAGGAGTACATTAACATAACTCTGTCCTTACACAGTTCGAATCACTAGCCATAACTTAGTTATTTTAACACTAAAATATTCCCGTTAGCTATTACCGACCAGAAAACACCATTTTACTTAGACTTTTATTAATAAATCTTCAAAATAAAGATTCACGGAATGAAATAAAATATATACACCACCATCCAATTTCAATCGACCATAGCATAAAGCCTTGCGTGCGTTTCTGAAGACTGATGAGAGCTTTGGCTTTTGTCTATGGATGACTTAAGACGAAAAAAAGAAAGCAAGAGCGCAAGTCCGTACAAAGTCAGCATCATAATTGTTGTCTATTCCCGGAAATAGCTTTGCTCATTCTATGCTTTCTCCGTGCGTATCTTCTTAGTGTGCTAATGCACTAGAAAATAAATTACTTATATATAAATTATGATATCTAATGATTATAAATTGTATTTTAGCACATAGGTACTAAATATTTTTGTCATATTTTGAACAAAATTGATCCTATAATTGTACAAATTTAACCAATGGCTAAAAACGTATGGAGAGAAAAATAGCATAGTATACTATTTTTATACGATTATTATTACTCCACAAATACATAAGGAGATTGCAATATGTCGTCTTTATTTATTTCGATTTGAGCAACTGCTCGTGTAATTTTGTTAGTATGGTGGCAACCCTAAGCTAAATAGCCATCCTTATTTTGTTGTCTTTCAAAAACCCTACTAAATTTTAGTTCATTCGGTGATTTTTATTAGTGGTTTTAATAATGGCCAATATATCAGCCAAACGAATTAAAAGGGAATTCAAAGAAATCATGAAAAGCGAAGAGGTGAGAGATTTAATTTGAAAACGTCATTAATTGTTAGCAATAATAACCTCATGGAAGCAATTACTTGCAGTTTTGTTGTGTCGTATTTTAGCGAGAATACTGAGCTATTGGAGGTCAAAGTGCCTCGTAATGTGCTGCGAATGTCTCTCTATTTATTGCCTAACCTATTTCGTATCTTTGTGTGCCTTTTGCTAAATTAGCTTGAAAAACAATTTACGAATTTTTGCATCCACCTACTAAAGTATTATCTTAATATCTGTATAATCTCTTAAATAACTTCCCTTTAGCATTCTTTTGTAAGGAAACATAATGTAGGCACTCTTAAAGTAAGTGAAAAATGTCATTTATGGGCTTGTTAAATCTAAATAAAATAAAGAATCATTAAGACTAAACAGCTGTTGTTGAGTAACTCTATAAATGGCCTTAAGTATATTTGTGTACTTTAGTAAAATGGCCTTAAGTAAAGAAATCCAATTGTAAACTAACTCATCATTGAACTAAAGATTTTTAAATGCTGGAAATAATTAACAGGAAAAAGTCATTATATTCTCATGTATTATAATAACATAAACAACAATGATTACTGTAATAAATCATTGCTCATGTTGGATAACAAAGACTAACTGGTTTATAAAATATTGTAAGCAAGGCTATTCACTAAAAAAATGCAGCGCAGCACCTATTTATCAAAACCAAAATGTAACTAGTAAAACCTGTTCAATATGTTTTTAATCTTTCATTATTTTAGTAGCCCCTAAGCATTCAGCATTAGCCTATCAGGTCAGCGGCATTGTACACTCAGCAACAAAATTAGCTAAGTGGTGAGATGTTCAAAACAACATCACCTTTTTATTGTTGTGAGACCAAGAGTGTGCAGTGGATTATGACCATCTTGCCCACTTAGCTACTTCTGCTTGTGACTGCAGATTCATTCACCAAAGCTGGTGCTAGCTGCTAAAAATCAAGGACTGAAGGCATTCATGCTACAAAGAGTAAAGTGGCCCACTGATTAACAGTCCGCCGCACGGTATCGGCCTGTCATTGTCAGTTGTCTGGAACTGTCAAAATTAGGTTCTAACTGACAGGCCGATACTGTTCGGCGGACTGTTAATCAGTGGGCCCCTTAAGCTTAGTTAATTAAATAACCATAACATGAAACTTGTTGTCAACTATGACCAATATAGAATTAAATAAATATCAGTCATTGTTTACAACAAGTTTCATTGATAAGATCAATAGTTTTTGCTCAATTCGAAACCATCTGGCCCTAAAAACCCTAAAGAAGACACAAAAATCAAATTCCTTGATCATACATTATTAGTAGCACAAGCATGCCTCAAGAGAATGAAGACAATTAACAATAGGGAATGAACAATATTTGCTTCAGTCGCTTCCTTATGAGTGAAAGATTGGAATTCAAAGTTTGACCTCTATACCTCTCGCATCAAATAATGATGGTCCCTATGGCAGGTCCTTCATGTCTCGTTTGGTTGAACTAAGTTAAAAAAATAATTGAAGAAATATGTTTTTAATAATAGTTTTGAAAACCCAATTATAAGTCTAGTGAAATATGTTTTTACCGTGTTTTATTACTTAAATGTTACATTCCTAAATATTAATGCTATACTTCCATAAAATGTCTAGGGATGGATCATGAATATCATCATTCGACGCGAGGGTTATAAGTATAGCAGGTAAGTTAGAGGTGACCTTGTTATACTGGACTGGACGTAGTCAGTGTCAAAGAAATAAAGATCCATTATTCATTTCTTTGTGCAAAGTGAATAACTTCATCATTTAAACTGCTTTTGTTTAACATATTTTTATAATGTGTTAAGATTAACTTTACGTGCGGTGCGAGCGGGAGGGGTTGAGAATCAGTGCATGATTCAAATTTTACCGGTCGCCGTGGTAAGACCTAGGATTTACCATATCGGTGTTGGTAAAGCCCGAAGTAAACTAGTAAGATTAAACATTTCGGGCTTTTACCGATCGGCATCGGTAAAACCTAGGTTTTACCTGTAAATCCTAGGTTTTGCCGTACTTCGGGCTTTTACAGTAACATATATATAATATGGTATTTTTTAGGGTTCCGTACCCAAAGGGTAAAACCGGGACCCTATTATTAAGACTCCACTATCAGTCTCTCTGTCTGTCACCAGGCTGTATCTCATGAACCGTGAGCGCTAGACAGTTGAAATTTTCACAGATAATGTATTTCTGTTGCCGCTATAACAACAAATACTAAAAACTACGGAACCCTCGGTGGGCGAGTCCGACTCGCACTTTACTCGCACTGGTTTTTTAAATTTAGTGTTTGTAGGAATTTTTATATGTTGAAATTGTTGTACCACATTGTATCATTTTAGTTTGTATATGGCTACTGTTTTGTTGTGCTATCCCTTGCTGTATCTGTTAATAAGCTAAAATAGTAATTGCTTCAGAGAGTATGTCTATCAGATTGAATAACATAGTATATCCCAAATTCTACAGCATACTATACTATAGTTCGTTTTTTTTAGCATTAGAAAGAACTTCGCAGATGTAAGCTTGTGGTTCCAAATCCAGCACTTTTAGCGGTAATAATTTGAAGTAAATTATATGTATTGACCATGCTACATTAGATAATTCAATAATTATTAACAATTAAAGAGCCTGATAAAAACTGCACGCTTGCTTCTGTGGAGTTCTTTCTAATGCTAAAAAAAACGAACTATACAGGGCTAGCAATGTGGTAGCCTGTATAACTTGTATAATTGCCAATGGGTCCTCCTTAGAGATTACAGAGAGAGAGCTACAGATCTTTAGAAAGAGATAGAAATTATAGGGTCGCTCATGCAAAATTATGATCGAATTTAATATATGTATATATTATTTTGATCTGTAACATAATGCAACATTGACATATTTCGGAATCAAATTTGGATCAACATTAAATGATTACACAATTAATTACGTAAGTAATCATTGATAGAACATACAATTTAAAGAGGGTATCATAATCAAAGGTTGCTATAAAGGGTGGTATTCCACCTGTCCAATACTTTTGTTCAATGTCATTGCGTCTCACTCTCTCATTAAGCAAAATGTGAGACGTAAATACACATTGGACCAAGATATTGGACAGATGGAATACCATCCTTATCTACTCTAAATTAAGGTAAAGCATTTAAATAAAATTATGGGCATCTTTTCTGAAGTTGGTTAAAAAGAAAAGTCATTTAATCAACACAATGATGTTACAAATTAATATTTTTAGCCGCATGTATTAATTCTGTTTTGGCTATCCCTTTGTTTACTCTCACTAGGTGGCAGTGTGCCAAAAAAGTGAAAGTTATCATGAGGGATATGCATAATGTGGTCATTGCGAATTTATTCGGATATTCAATGTAGTAAAGGTAGTTATCAGGCGTACCACAAGCTTCGCCTTAAAACGTCTGAAGCAGGCTTACGTCTCGACTAGAGCTGTGCCGTTCTCGAGAACGTTCTCCGTTTACTATGTAGAATATTCTCGGTCGACGTTCTCCATACAAAACGGAGAACGTTTTCGAGAACGGCACAACTATAGACTCGACCACGAAATGCACCCTCCGAGCACACACGCTTGACGCTGACACCGAAACAAACGGTCCGTGGCCTTCGTGTCATAGTATGTTTAAACAGGATTGGCATGATAAAACATACTTCCATCACTTTCTGACTCGGCGAGTTCGTGAATGAACGAACGCTATACCAATGCAAATGCCATACGCGAGAAGATGCACTTTTTTATACTATACCTCCCCAAGGCGCTCACATGCGAACTCTACCGCAAAATGTATTAAACCACATATTGCTATAACATGACGAAATCTTATTTCAGTATACGTACAGAATTTTCGCTGCCTAAATGTTTGATAGTGAAAGGTCACGAATCAAGTTGTCGCTCCCTAACGCATGGCAAGTTCTCTCTCACTTTCTAGCCTGTGTCCCATTAGGTAGGTACTGCTCGAAGCAGGCGGCTGCCGTGCGCTCTAAATATTGAGTCGTATCATATACCACTAATGAAAACGAAGTTTAGCTGTTACACGATTCTTCTGCATTTCCAGGTGGCCGGAGGCGCGATCACACTGGAGCTGGTGAACAACAGCTGGACGGAACTGCACGGCACCATCGCCGGGCCGCTCGACACGCCATACGAGGGCGGCACCTTCCATCTAGAAATCAAAGTGCCTGAGACTTACCCGTTCAATCCGCCCAAGGTACCGTTTCACATTACATACTTTACATAGCTAACTACCATTTATGATTTTCGTTGTCCCGCGCGACTTCATATGTCAAGCGCAAGTCATGATAAACTGACTGGTATCATGTTCTTACCATCTTAACCAGGGCTGTCTTAAACTATGCTTGGGCCCCTGGGCACATAAGAATTTGGGGCCCTTTTGGCAAGTAAAGAAAGCGAATTAAACTAACATTTTTCTACTATGATCTTCTATGTATCAAATATACTGTTACTGTCTATCCTTCGGGGCCCCCTGAGGATGGGGGCCCTGGGCACTTGCCCCGTGTGCCCTTATGGTAAAGACGGTACTGATTTAACCCTTTACCAGGCTAAGGGATATATATTTCCCACATACGGCACTTCAAACATGTGTTCTATTTTCGATGAGTAAGATTGACATTCGATTGTCATTTTTGAACTGTCAGCCTGGTAAAGGGTTAACTTATTAGCACCTTCCATCTAAAGGTCAAGTGCCTGAGACTTGCCCTTTCGATCCGCCAAAGGTGCTTTTTTACAGATTATTAGATTTGAATTTTATTGAACAAAAGCTGGAACGAGCTGGCACCTTGGCGGGGCTCTTGACGGGATCTACGGAAGTTAAGACTTGTCAATCATGTTAACATTGTAATTCTCTCAATTCCAGATCCGTTTCATCACAAAAATCTGGCATCCTAACGTATCGTCGGTCACCGGCGCGATCTGCTTAGACATCCTGAAAGACCAGTGGGCCGCCGCGCTCACGCTCCGCACCGTCCTCCTATCCATACAAGTACTGTTGTCCGCCGCAGAGCCCAACGACCCGCAGGACGCGGTCGTCGCAAAACAATACCTAGAAAACCAACACCTCTTCAATGTCACCGCGAGGCATTGGACCAACATCTACGCGGGCGGGCCGACCGCCATTCACGATTGCAACCAGAAAATACAAGTCCTCCTAGATATGGGTATAAACGAGGACCAGGCCAGGGTAGCGCTTTCCACCTACGATTGGAACCTCGAAAGAGCGACGGAGCAGATATTTAGTTAGTGAGATCCTTTAAGCGGTGTAAGGTCAGATGGGGAATGAAAGTCGAGTCTAGTGCACTCTATGGATAGATCTATCATGGTGCTGTTTGCACAGCTATGCTCATTTATGTAACTGCCGCAGGTGAAAACCATCACAAGGTACTCCACAGAGTCATTATTGCTTTGGTTTTCTGAAGATTTATAACGTCTCGGTCCGTACCTACTATAATAGACAAATTAACACTACAATGAATAAAGTAGTGCAAAATCTTAAAGTTACAATCCAAATACATGAAGTGGTAACTAGGTTAACAAGCCGAAACATTTGACAGTCCGGAAGTCACGAAACATATCGTCGGCCTAATTCGCAAACCTCGTAACTCCATTTCAAGGAAATTAGTAATTGCTACCTTGGACAACAATACTTATAGTCGCAAACCTCGTAATTCCCCCGGAGGAGTTATGAGGTTTGCGACTTAGGCCGACGATATGTCAGAATTGTGGGCAATACAGTATATTTTGCACTACTTATTTTCTGTTTTAGTATAAAAATTTGTTTGTGCGGTCAACTGCTTCATAGTTTCGGGCGTGTACCTATATCGGATAATTATATAAAGAATACTCCCATCGGGAGCAGGAAAGACAAAGTTATTTTACTATATCACAAGTGCTATTAAGCTGTTTAAATATGGCCCAAATGTAATAAGGAAGCACTAACACTCGCGTTTTGTACACATATTTAGTGCTTTATTCGTGTCTAACGCGATATTATTAATACAATAAATTGTGTTACATCCTTTTAAATCACTAAATAAAGGAAGACTATTTAGCTAAGGTCGATCAGCCAGCGTATTATGGATGGCTTTATCCACCTGATAAAATAACTGTCACTTTTTAACACCGTGGGATAGAAAGTGACGGACACCGTTTTATCACGCTGTCACGTAGACAAGAACGACCATCATAGTCGAGGGTGGAAGCCCTAAAGGACGGCGTTGCATGAACAAAAGATTTCCTTTGGCAGGATTGGTCCTTAGGACCCAAGGATGGATTTAAGAAGTGGAGCCACCGAGATTTTTGATGTTAATTTTTAGGGGGGGGGGGGGGATCTCAACTTTATCTTGATATCTATATCATTTTAGTTACTAGGCCAAGTTTGGTATCGTTTTTGTATAAATCGGGGATGCCAAATTCATTTATGATGTCATTCCGGCACCATTCCGAAGTAAAAACACATAAAATATGAAAAAAATAATTTTTTTTTTATTCCTCTTCACGCTCAAACTGCTGAACCAATTTAGTTGAAATTTGGTATAGAGATGGTTTGAGTCCATAGAACATAGGATACTTTTAATCTCAAAAATAATCCCTAAAGGGTTTAAAAAGGGAGGTGGTAATTTGTATGGGGATTCAAGAACCGCTGAACCGATTTAGATAAAATTTGGTATAGAGATAGTTTAAGTCCCGGGGAAGAACATAGGATAGTTTTTAATCCAAAAATAATCCCTTAAAAATGAAAGGTAAGGTGTAGGATTGTATGGGAAATCAATAAACGCTGAACCGATTTGGATGAAATCTATGTCTACATCTTTGATTTAGTCGAAAATGATACAAAACTTAGAACCTAAATTTAAAGAATTATAACCTCAGACGTCGCAGACGCTTAAAACCCCCCCACCCCCCACCTGCATCATAAATCTGGGTGGCTCCACTTTTTAAATCCATCCTTGGGTCCTAAGGACCAATCCTGCCAAAGGAAATCTCTTGTTCATGCAACGCCGTGGTTGACCTTTTTATGCTCTGAGCACCATCAACTATCATATCCGTACAGATCAAATATTTAAGGTAAAAATAAAAAGGAACAGTCGATCTCGGGTTATCTTTAGTTTAATGCATTAATGTAGGTAGGTACTGATATTTTATATCTCATTGCACATTTCTCTATCGGCAGCTTTTCCTTAATTTCCTTTTTTGGGAATAAATAATATATGTAAGAATGTTATTAAAACTCTTTTACCCCCTTATTCATAAACGCGGTACAAACCTCAATTAGCTAATAATCGTTTGTCTTTATCTGTCATTTTGACTTATGTATTTGTAAGAAAGGGATAAAACATAATTTAACTAAATCAGGCCCGTAAAGTTTTATGAATAAGGGGGTTAGTATGCAAATTTATTTTATTCATTACCTAGACTAAATTAGAAATTCTAAATTAGAAACTCAAAATGTTATGGGAAATTATTTATTTCTTTTTCAATATCATTATACAGGTTTTAGTGTCGTAAAAGTACATATTATCTAGTCTTGATTATCTGTTTTATTTTATTTATCAAATCAGTTAATCAAATCTAGCTAGAATAATTACGCCATTATCTTATTATATGAATTTGAAGGTTGCTAAAATAGTGGCTTTTTGAGTTGTAGACCTCACTTGGAAAAAGTCCAAAAAAGTGAATGACAAAAAAAAACATTTAATGATTGAATCTGCTTACAGAAGTTAATGAGAATCAGTTGAGAAATATGACCTGTAGAGGAGAACACTCGGACATACCTACAAAACTGCCCTCCTAAGCTAAAAAGCGGTATTAGGATTAAATTTTCATTGAAAATACGTCCTTTTAGCTTAGGAGGGCAGAAAAGCAATTTTGCCCAAGTTGAAACGGGGAACCTTCGCTTCACTCGGTCTGTAAAGAAATAAATAATTGAATCAACTGTATTCCACTTTCTTTAGCCGGACTATTGTGGGGCCAAAATCTGTGACAGTAAAAATAAAGTGTTAACGCTAGGGAATGCAAATCGGTTATAACCGTAACCGAAATATTCGGTTATAACCGAATATTTTGTCAAAATTTCATAACCGAATATTGGAAACTCGAATAACCGGTTACGGTTATTTTCGGTTATTTATTTATGACTTAAATTGTATGTTTTTATCATCGAATGACTACAAAATCCTGCCATTTTTGGCTGGGACGCCTGTGACTATGATTTTTGTCATTCGTGGACTTTAAAAACAAAAATATACCAAATTTACTTCCCTTATTTATGAAATATTTTTATTAAATATTGTATCACGTCCAAGGTCATATTTTACTTTTACTGTATTTGGTGAGTTTTACTAAAAAACGAAGACTTACTCACATTCCATAATACTGTAGGTACTGAAACAAAGATTTTTGTATTTTTTTAATTACTTCATTGAAAATTTATAAGTTTTCGTCGACAATAACCGTAACCGATTATAACCGATATTCGGTTATTTTTCGGGCATAACCGTAACCGAAACCGCTTATGAAGTTTGGCCGGTTATTGCTTTCCCTAGTTAACGCTGTCAGCGAGTGCGAGTGAGATGTCCATCTTAACAATTTTCGACTAGACTTGTTGATTTTGGCTACACAATAATGCAAGGCAAAGCATATTATCGCTCTGGCAAGGATTAGCGGCTGCCTTTCCTTATATACATATTATAAGTCTCTCTTTCCCTTTGTTTTTCATACCCCACCTGACCTTAACATGAAATTCACACGTAATTTTTTTGTAATGCTAAGCATTCGGTTAACGTTAATCATAATATAATTTAGGTACAATAGTACTTTAGATGGTTGGGTTTACGGTGCTGTCCGGGCCGCGGGCGGGCTACGTCTTCACACGTGTAGGGTTTGAGCGAGACAACAACATTGCAACTTTTATATGTTTCGTTTTTATCAACATGTATTAGTTAGGTGTATAACACATTCAGTGCGTAGTATGCACTTACGTTAATCCATGATCCACATGTGCATCATGCCGCACTGAATGTGTTTGTGTATAGTTAGAGGAATAGGTTAACCCGGGCACTGCCAGCGTCGCGGACTGACACCTCGTACTTCTAAAGTCACGATTACAGGACAAAAGGGTTAAGATTTGGCGTCCGGACACGCCAGTCGCGTGGCGGTGATAAATGATAAGTAGACTACGGATGTGCAAGTTGCGGAATGTTTCCAACGTGTTGGAAAAGTTATCGAAAATTTCACAGGAAACAAAGGAAACTTTTTGGAAATTGAAAATTTCGATTCCCACGCGAAAATACTTATGAGAAGTGTCTGAAGTTTTGGAAACTTTCCAACCGCACATCAGTAAAGTAGACAGTATATTTGTCCCCAATATGTTGTCTTGTATTGCCTATGTTCACATGTTAGACTGGTTACACACGAGCCGAACAGATGCTTGTTATTTATTTTTTTTACCACGCTGAAGCAGCTGCTATTACGCTACGGTTTGATGTAATATGATATACTTCAATATTTATGTGAGTGAAGTTATAATATAAATTTTCTAATTATCCGTATATTTCTTCCGTTTTTTTCGAAGGTAATAATTATTCAAATGTAAACCAATTGGTTTCTATTCTGTGTGACTAGTCTATATGCGTCCCCTTAAGCCAACGTTATTTTTGTATTTGATTAGGTACTTTAATGAATTAAGATAATCAGAGAATTTATATCAGCTTATCCAATCGTTGCTTTGAAACAATTGTCGGTGGGTTCGCGTGCAACCAGCATGTACGTTTGTGTATTAGCACTCTTACAAATGTATAAATTGTTTTACTATAAAATTATAGTTGAATTCGATTTGAGTTTAATTATAAGCGAACATATTAGTTAAAAAACAATAAATTCATTTATCCAAAATAAAATAATTAAATCATTGAAGTACACAATTTTCTTTTCAATTACATTAGCTTTATTCCTGTTTTAGCACAAAAAGAAGGTGCATTAGTGTGTGCAATAATAAACATATCTTTTTCCTTTATATCCTCATTCGTCAAGTAATATTCCTATTTTTCGTCACAGGTATTGTGTGTTGTCTCCTCTTCGCGGGATTAGTTCCTTTTCCTGTCCCTACATCCTAAATGATGCTAATGTGCTTCATGAAGAAATCTTGGCGCCGAAGGTTTCCAAAAATTTATAAAACCGGACAAGTGCGAGTCGGACTCACCCACCGAGGGTTCCGTACTTTTTAGTATTCGTTGCTGTAGCGGCATCGGAAATACTTCATCTGTGAAAATTTCAACTGTCTAGCTATCACGGTTCATGAAATACAGCCTGGTGACAGACAGACGGACAGTGGAGTCTTAGTAATAGGGTCCCGTTTTTACCCTTTGGGTACAGAACCCTAAAAATCAAGCATATTCATAATAAACTTTCCTTTATTTGATTAGGGCGTTACACACGGCGAAGATACTATAATTTATGTTAAGGTCAATACGGGTAAGTGTGTCTGGGCAACCGGGCGTCACATGGGCCCTGTTTACACATTGATTATGATTAGTGTTTCTCCTCTCCTCCTTCCTCGCGTGTCCCGGTATTTTGCCACAGCTCATGGGAGCCTGCGGTCCGCTTGACAACTAATCCCAAGAATTGGCATAGGCAATTAGGCACTAGTTTAAGGTTTAGTTTACGAAAGCGACTGCCATCTGACCTTCCAACCCAGAGGGTAAACTAGGCCTTATTGGGATTAGTCCGGTTTCCTCAAGATGTTTTCCTTCACCGAAAAGCGACTGTTAAAAATATCAAATGATATTTCGTACTTAAGTTCCGAAAAACTCATTGGTACGAGCCGGGGTTTGATCCCGCGACCTCCAGATTGCAAGTCGCACGCTCTTACCGCTAGGCCACCAGCGCTGCAGCGCGTTTTCATCCCTTGATTACTTGATTATGATTAGTGTTTATTGCGAGTTCATACATTTACAACTAAAGGCAAGTAGGTATAGTAGCATTTTCGTTGGTGCCCACGGTGCCAACGGTAGGGAAAACGTTGGGATGAGGTTCGTTCCGTAGCCAACATTAATTTTGTATTGGCCCACCATCGCATTTACCAACATTCGCTGTGGCACAGATGCCCAACAATGGGCCTTTGTGTATTTTGGTACCGTTGGCTAAACAACGATAATATTCGTTGGCCCAATGATGACATATATCGCATTTACCAACATTGGCAGTGGCAGTGATGCCCAACAATGGGCCTTTGTGTATTTTGCTACCGTTCGCTAAACAACGATAACATTCGTTGGCCCAATGGTGACGAATACCGCATTTACCAACATTGGCTGTGGCACGGATGCCCAACAATGGGCCTTTGTGTATTTTGGTAACGTTGGCTAGTCAAGGAAATCATCAGATGGCCCAATGATGACAAATATCGCATTTACCAACATTGGCTGTGGCACTGATACCCAACAATGGGCCTTTGTTTATTTTGGTAACGTTGGCTAATCGACGATATCATCCGATGGCCCAATGACGACAAATATCGCATTTACCAACATTGGCTGTAGCATTGAGGCCTAACAATGGGCCTTTGTGTATTTTGCTACCGTTCGCTAAACAACGATAACATTCGTTGCCCCAATGGTGACGAATACCGCACTTACCAACATTGGCTGTGGCACTGATGCCCAACAATGGGCCTTTGTTTATTTTGGTAACGTTGGCTAATCAACGATATCATCCGATGGCCCAATGACGACAAATATCACATTTACCAACATTGGCTGTAGCATTGATGCCCAACAACGGGCCTTTGTTTATTTTGGTAACGTTGGCTAATCAACGATATCATCCGATGGCCCAATGACGACAAATATCGCATTTACCAACACAGACTGTTGCACTGATGCCCAACAATGGGCCTTTGTTTATTTTGGTAACGTTGGCTAATCAACGATATCATACGATGGCCCAATGACGACAAATATCGCATTTACCAACATTGGCTGTAGCATTGAGGCCTAACAATGGGCCTTTGTGTATTTTGCTACCGTTCGCTAAACAACGATAACATTCGTTGGCCCAATGGTGACGAATACCGCATTTACCAACATTGGTTGTGGCACGGATGCCCAACAATGGGCCTTTGTGTATTTTGGTAACGTTAGCTAGTCAAAGATATCATCCGATGGCCCAATGATGACAAATATCGTATTTACCAACATTGGCTGTGGCCTGACGCCTAACAATGGGCCTTTGTGTATTTTGGTACCGGTGGCTAAACAACGATAACATTCGTTGGCCCAGTGAGCACAAATATCGCATTTACCAACATTGGCTGTGGTACTGATGCCCAACAATACCAGTTGAGTTTGCTTGTGGCGTCACTAGATGGCGTTACTGTCTCCAAACATCGAAGTTATAGTTATTTTCTCCATTATTCCGGATATAATCATAATATTTTTTTTAAAGTAACTTATAAATCTAATAGCTATAACTATAAAATTTATACATAAATTTAAAAAATTGTATATTACCAACATTTTCTCAATTTAAATCCCAAAAAACATAAATCTCGCTTACGAAGTTTCGAAGTGCGGTTAGTATACCTATATACAAATTAGAGTGTATAGTAAGTGTACTTGCTTCGGCAGTACATATACTAAAATTGGAACGATACAGAGAAGATTAACAACAACTGCTGCCTAGCCTAGGGCCTTCATGTGGATACAACCAATGCCTACCGTAGTGTAATTGTAATATTTATCAACAAAGGCCCAACGTCGTATTACACAACCACTTACTTAACGTAGGGTAACTGTAGGATTCGTAAACAAAAGCCCATTACATAATTAGACTGTAGGCGGCACACTATAAATTACACAACTATTTACCTACGGTAGTATTGTAAGAATCCTACACAAGGCCCAACGTTAAAGTTACAATGTTGGCCCTTTGTGGGACAAGCTGTGTTGGGCCTTCAACCTGGTGCACGACTACCTACCGACCTACCTGACTTGCCGTTGGGTAATTGTTGAATTTGCAAACAGAAGCACAACGAAAAAATTGCCCTTTTTTATTTTTTTGCAGTTGGTCCTACAGCAAGCCATACGGCCAAATGTTCAATTAACCAACCATCAAACAAATGTGTATAGGCCCAACCACGGCCCAACCAAAACCACCACCGTTGAATAATTGTATGATTTATTTAAATAGGCCCAACGAAAAAAATACTCTAATGGCCCTCTGTTGGGAATCTTCGGGAGGGCCTTTGTCGAGGGCCCTCCAGCAAATCGTACGGCCAAATGTAACAATTAACCAACCATCAAACAAATGTGTATAGGCCCAACCACGGCCCAACCAAAACCACCACCGTTGAATAATTGTATGATATATTTAAATAGGCCCAACGAAAAAATTACTCTTATGGCCATCTGTTGGGAATCTTCGGGAGGGCCTTTGTCGAGGGCCCTCCGGCAAATCGTACGGCCAAATATAACGGTTGCCCAACTAATACGTAAACAAAGGCCCAACAAAATCCCTACAAGAAAATGCTATTAGAGCTAACATATGAACTCGCAATAAATGGCTGGCCTTCACATTGGGGCTTAGACATGGTCTAATAAAACATGGTCTTCCATTCCCAGAGTGACACGCGCCTACGTCACAATAACATTGCCACTTTATTTCAACATAACATGTTACATGGGTACATTATACCTATGGTTAATAAGTTAAAATATTTCTTTATAATTTTCATTTATATGTATTTTAGCTTAAATTTTACAATAACACGTCATTTTTAATTACTCGTTAGCAATATCTTCCGATTCACGAAAGAAATTTCAGACTTTCGGGTAATTCTGTTTATACTACTGGCAACACAGGATAGCGCTGTGCACATTTGACAATTCGGATCTACATAACTTCATGCCCTGACCGTCATCCTTGTCGAACGCGTGTTAATTGTTATTTCCTTCTCGCTCAGTGTCAGCAGTCGCAGTGTTTTCCAAACTTTTACGTCGTAAGCTTGGTAATTAATGTGTACCTGTGAATTAGTTTTTTAAACGTTTGTCTTGTATAGATAAATAAAGTTTAATTTAATACATTCGATTTGTTTTATTTTACTATGTTTCTACATGAATAACTTAAAATTAATGCCGTTAAAATAATTTTCACCGTTGGTTAAAATTCTCCCACATTTCAAAGTTTGAGAACCTGTAAACAGCATGATGACGTAGGCGCGTGTCAGTTAGGTCATACGCGAATCTCGGAATGGAGTACCAGGCGGAGTATATTATTATACCATGGGGCTTAGACATTGTATCAGTGTTTATTGAGAGTTCATACGTTAGCTACCTACTTGCCTTTAGTGGTAAATGTATGACTCGCAATAAACACTAATCAATATATCTAAGCCCCAATGTGAAGGCCAGCCACACTTGTCCCTACTCCCTAAGCCACACTTATCCGTATTGACCTTAACATAAAATATCGCTCACAGTAATATACAGTTTGTATGAATCATCACAAACGGCCATGATAGGGTAAATCGCCAGTAACTGGCCACCGGGCAATAACTGACCACCCTAAACTAAAAATGTATATTTTATTATAATTTTAGTATAAGGTACAATAACTAGCCACCTTATACTAAGATGAATTCTGTTTACAGGTGAATAGAATTAATTTTTAGTTTAGGGTGGCCAGTTACTGGCGAGTTACCGTACTATATAATATTTTACAGTATCTGATGCTACATTACGACACCGGTGCTATAATAAGCACATTACATAACTACGAAATTTAAAGGGCCATATGTACTGTAAAACGTACGATACACGTGCGATTAGGAATTTCCTATTTTTCGCATTTGTATCATAAATAACTAAACATCTGGGAGACCGAGCTTTGTTCGGTAAATATAAAAAAAATCAAAAATGCGCATTTCCCCAAGAGCTAAGACCTAGCTAGATCGATTTATCGCCCCCGAAAACCCCCATGTAGCAAATTTCATCGAAATCGTTAGAGCCGTTTCCGAGATCCCCGAAATATATATAATATAAATAAATAAACAAGAATTAATCGTTAAAAGGTATTAGATAGATAGATATATTAGTATCTTCGCCATGAGTGAAGCCTTTAATTATTTACCTATCGAAAATCGGTGAAATGCGGTACTGATGTTTCTTTCAGTGATGCTACCGTAGTGGTGCTTTTCAATGTATTTAATCCTGTAGAAAAATAAATTACATATTATAACAAAATAATTTGATCTAGCCCCGGAAAATTTAACGATTTCAAGAGCAACAAAACTAATAGACATTATCACAGAATAAATAATAGTACTTGGTACAGAAAACTCACTCTCTAACAAAACGCGTCTGTTACGATCAGGTCAGATATGGCCGCTAGGTGGCGACAGCAGTAGAAACTATTCCCCGATTCTGGCCCCACCTCTCAGTGGTCACCGATCCTGACCCCAGGGCCGATCCATCGCCCCCGCTGAACCTAAAAAAAAAAAAAAAAAAAAAAAAAAAAAAAAAAAAAAAAAACAAATAGCCCCCCATTTGAATTGATTGCGCTAGGTCTCAGCAGTGCCCGGCGCCTCCTTCAGGTACTTACGAAATACGCTAATTAAACAATACACCTTGCTCACCACGGTAACAATAGGCTTATCGACCCTTTTCTATTGTTCGATCTCGACTCGGGCGCGTTATTGTGTTACCGAGTATACTACCTGGATGGACCCTTCACCCACCGACGTCTTCATTCATGCCTTCTTTATGTGTGTATTATACTGTAGGTGTTTGTGATAGGTATTAGCGATAGGTATTTGCAATAGGTATTACCGATAGGTATTTGCAAAAGGTACTTATTTGCGATTCATTATCTTATTATCTTACAACCTCTTGGAGCTATTTCGATTTATAAGGAATACAGTTCTAACCTAACCTAACCTAATTAGAATTTACACAAGTAATCCGTCGGTAGCCTAAACTAACCTAAACCTTCTTTTACCAAACCTAACTTGACCAAACCTAACTAAAATCAACCTAACTTCTCATTTCAAACTAACCTGCTTTCACCTAGTCTTCGTTCAAGTTATGTTTTAACCTAAATACCTAAACTTCTTACCTATCCAAACTAAAGCATCCTACATATCGTATACATACTTACCTATATTGTGCATATTGTATTGTGTTATTTTATTTAGTTTTACCTATTTCTAACTCATTATTTTTGTCTGCGATAAATGCAATTCTACCTAATGTAGCCTTTTTTATTCTTAAACTTAGTATGTAAGTATGTCTCATTATCTAATACTATATGTTTATTTTCACATACATTTTTATGTTCTTTGTAACACGATAGAAAGTAAACTCGTAGCTACTTGTTTCTTTGTATTATTAAAATAATAACTAGGCGTGTGAGGCATTTCTTGTGCACTTGTTTTCATTGTTATAACAGCTTAATTGCTTTATTGATAGACGTCTATTATATTTTATGCTGACAATGGATTATTATGTGGATATAATTTGGGTTTGAGTACAGGGAGCGTCTGTTTAGATGAACTTGTTGAGACATGTTACTTTGTATGATTTTAAAAAAATAACGAGACGTGTCAACTGGTTTCAACATGATTTAGTCTAATACGTCGGCATTTCTTGTGTGTTGGTATTCATTGTTATAACAGCATAATTGCTTTATTGGTAGACATCTATTATATTTTATACTGACAATGGATTTATTGTTTCCTATTATGCTTTTGAATTTGGGTTTTAGTAAAGAGAGCGTCTGTATTTGATGAACCTGTTGAGACATGATTTGAACGATACTGTATCCTGCTCACTATCACAGTATAAAAGCCGAAGAGAAATGGCTTTGAGTAAGTATTACTGTCGTGGCAGTCCTCTGTATCAGAGCTCCTTGTATCTACTGCAGTATATAGAAATATAGTGTTAATTCAACAGTGAAGTGTTTAAGTGTTTATAGAAAGACCCAACAATGGATGTAAGTATGTCTTTTATTACCGTAACTTACTTTGTTTTGTTTTCACTTGTGTTCTTTGTGTTTTAATTATCAAGATTGTAGACAGTGTGTAAATTATTGTTTTATATTGTTTCAGTTCACTGAAAATACTTTCAAGAACTATTACTACCCGGATGATAATAAAGACGAATCAAGCGATGAAGAGGGTACGCTTGGTCTCAAAGTTAAACAAGCCATCGCAAAGAAACGTTCAGGAAACAATATCGATAGCTTCTTTGAACGACCTAAAAAGCAGTCTAAAGTTGTGAAACGGTCTTCAAATGTGAGCAAAAGTTCACCAGACGGTGTTGCAAACTTGTCATCCGGACAAGACGACGGGGCCTATGCATCACATTTGATTAAAATCGAGATATATGATATGCATAAAATCAAAAACGTCCCACCCATGGAACACTGGAAGCATGCGGACTTCAGATTGAAATATTTTGCGTTGGAAGACGATTTGGAGCTACAAAATACGCGAAATATTATTTATAACATAACAAAGCAATTAGCTTCTAAGGACAGTAGTGTGAAATATTTTATAGATAATAAGAAACAGTGATAGTTATAATTATTAATGATAGTAGTAGCTTAATGATTGTGTTAACGTATTTCTCATTTTTTACCTCTCCTTAAGTACATTTTCCATGTAACAGATTATTTTTATTGTATCACATTACAACAAGTTTTAATTTAATACTTCTCATTTGTAAAGATTACAGTCCCCACTCTTAGAAATCTTATACCTGTAGTCAACTATTTAAATGAAAGAAAGCACTGTATGATTTCTCATTTCATAATGGACTCTTTGAGTTGTGATGTCTACGATCTTGAACTTATCAGACTCTGTGAAGAAATAGAAGAAAATGAAGATCTATGCGAGGCTGCCCGTCTTGTGAGCCAACTACATCGAGAGGCGTAAGTAAAAGTATTCCTGTTCATACATGTTTATAACTCTTAACCAGTACCTGTTTAACAAAGGATGGGTTCCTCCTAACTTGTTGTGACCAGAACTTATTGTTAGGATAAACGTGGGGTGGGAGAGTGCTGGCTATATAAGCGGGGTATCTCGAGTTCATATCATTCAGTGTTTTGGTGCCGTGCTTGTACTGTGATATCCTTTTCCATAATGGTGTTTACTTACTATCATATTGGTCTCACTTTGCCTCGTAATAAGATTGAGGAATTAAGTAAAGAATTTATTTTAGCATATTTTCATAGAAATATAAGAATGTGGTATATATCAAACAAATTACCTCACTCGTTACTGGAAGATTCTGATATTATACCGTATTATACACCATGTGATGGGCATATCAAAAAATCCAAGGGGAATACTCAGTCATCAGATGTGATTGATGGAGTTTTGATGATGCGGGCCTATTGCCAGCAGTGTCGAAAAGACTTACGTTAGTATATACAACCAACCGTTTTAGTAATTATTTTTATTTTATCTGACATTAAGATATTTATGTTTATTATGTATTGTTATAGATCTTCTCAAATAGGACGGGGAGTAAAAAGGACAGCTGCAGTTTTGGAGACCGAAGAATTCTTGGTGAAGAAAAACCGTTCAGCAGCTGCTGAACCTGTAGCTTCAACATCATCCGAACCAGTTCCCGATGTCATTGTGAGTACAAATAATAATCATGAAATTGAATGTTCTGTGTGTAATAAGTTTGTTTCTAAAAGATATTTTAAAAATCATTTAAATAGTAATCTTCACAAAAATAATGTTTTAAGGGCTGACATTGAATGGGTTAATGTTCAGTTAATTGAAAATGCTTTTAAGAATAGGGTGGCCACTTACAGAATACTATTAAATGAAAATGTTCACCAACCATTTACTCCCGAATCCATTTTACTAGGAAATAAAGAGAAAATCTTTGCATTATTGGATCGTTCCCTCACTGATCACCATGCTTTAAAAGTAAACTTTATTTTGAATGCGGATTTTACTCAAGAGAGCAAACAAGTAAATAATACATTTGATTTCCAATTATGTAACAATGTAGTTGATGTTAGCAGCGACAAAGATGATATTTTCGAGTCAGTTGTTAAAGATATATTAACAAAATTATTTAACTTTGAGAGAAAAGACAGTGGATGGAGTTTAGTAAAATTTAACTATCTAGATGTCAATGTAAACAAATTTAATCCATTGCGTGGTTCTTCCTATATCGAATTACCACGTGATATTCAGAACAGAAAAGCAGTTATTAATGTAAAAAATAATGATCATGAATGTTTTAGATGGGCTGTATTGTCAGGCTTGTATCCACCTACAAGTCATCGTTCAAACACTGCGAAATCGTATATAGCGCATAAAAATAAATTAAATTTTAGAAATTTAACTTTCCCACTTAAGGTTGGAGATATTCAAAAATTTGAAAAAATGAATGATATAAGTATAAACGTTTTTGGTCTTGAATACAATTCGAAAAGTAAAAAACATGACGTAGTAGGCCCATTACACTTAACAAAGTGCAAAAAAGCTACCCACTTGAATTTATTGTACATATCCAAAGACAGTAAGGGGCATTATTGCTATATCAAAAATTTATCTAGGTTAGTATCTAAACAATTATCAAATACACAGCATGCTGCACATATTTGTGATGGTTGTTTGTCGAACTTTACAACTCGCAACAATTTAATGAATCATCAAAGAAACGATTGTTTCCATGTTTGTACACATTTACCTTCAGAACAGGATAAAAAGAAAAACTGGTTCAATGAAAACGTTTCCTCCAATATACTTACTTTCGATAATTATGAACGTAAATTAAGGGTACCTTTTGTTATTTATGCTGATTTCGAGGCCTTTCTAAACCCGATTCAAACAGGTACAATTAATCCTACTACATCCTCAACAACAAATGTACAAAAACATGAGGTATATAGTTTTGGATACTACATTAAATGTTCTTATAATGATAAATTGTCAGTGTACAGAACATATAAAGGCAAAAATTGCACCCAGGAATTTATGAAGTATATGGAACAAGACTTAAAGGCCATTTGTAGGAGAAATACTTTTGTAAAAACTCCATTGCCTTTATCTAATGCAAATAATGTGCATATTGCTCAGAGTAGTACATGTTATATTTGTGATAAAAATTTAAACGAGGATTCAGTCATTTCCTATAATTACCATACTGGTCTTTATGAAGGAGTGGCACATACATTTTGTTCTGAAAAATACAGGGCACCTAATTTTGTACCTGTATTTTTCCATAATTTGTGTAACTATGATAGTCATTTTATAGTGCATGGGCTTGGTTTGGCGGAAGGCGACATTGAACTGATTCCAGAGAACAAAGAGAAATACATTTCATTTTCTAAGAGCTTACAAATAAATAATCGCACAATTAAATTGAGATTTGTCGATTCACTTAAATTTATGTCCAGTAGTCTTGACAAATTGGCAAAAAACTTGTTGCCTGAACAATTTCATGAATTAAAATTGAATTTTTCATGCGAGGAGAATTTTAAACGCTTATTACGAAAGGGTGTCTATCCCTATGAACACATGTCATCATACGATTCTTTAAACTTAACAGCTCTTCCCTCTAAAGATGATTTCTTTAGTTCCTTGTCTGATAGTCACATCTCAGAAGAGGATTATGATCACGCAAAAGATGTTTGGTCTCATTTTCAATGCAAAAATATGGGTGATTATTCTGATTTATATTTAAAAACTGATGTTCTATTACTAACTGATATATTTGAAAAATTTAGAAACCTTTGTCTTAAGACGTATGGATTAGACCCCGCTCATTATTATACTGCTCCGGGATTAAGTTGGGATGCAATGTTAAGAACTACAAAAATAAAACTAGAACTCCTAACTGATATCGATAAAATAGCTTTTATATCAAAAAATATTCGAGGTGGCATATCACAATGTAGTAATAGATACGCGAAGGCTAATAATATTTTTTTGGAAG
The DNA here is from genome assembly GCF_910591565.1 of Cydia splendana. NCBI lineage: Eukaryota > Metazoa > Arthropoda > Insecta > Lepidoptera > Tortricidae > Cydia > Cydia splendana. Next base: position 40,804,512 of record NC_085987.1, on the reverse strand, counting down.
ATTATAATCAAAATATCCCATCGTCATTTCTTATGTACTTTGATGCAAATAACCTTTACGGGTGGGCTATGTCTCAATGTCTTCCTACCGGTAAATTTGAATGGGTAAATACAGATACTGACTTTAATATATCTGATGACGCTGATCATGGTTTAATTTTAGAAGTTGATCTCGAATACCCTAACGAGTTGCATGACTCTCATTCAGATTTGCCATTTTGTCCTGAAAACGTTTGTTTGGGTAATTCCAAAGAAAAAAAATTAATTCCTAATTTAAATAAAAAAACGAATTATGTCATTCATTATAGAAATCTAAAACAGTGTTTGAAGAATGGTTTGAAATTGAGTAAAATCCATCGCATTCTTAAATTTCAGCAGTCTATGTGGTTAAAAAGTTACATAGATTTGAACACCCACATGCGATCACAGGCATCATCCGATTTTGAAAAAGATTTCTTTAAACTAATGAATAATTCAGTGTTCGGTAAAACCATGGAAAATGTTGCAAAACGCGTAAATGTCAAATTATTAAATCACTGGGAAAATCGAGGAAAAACGCAGGGGGTTCAATCTTTGATAGCGAAACCTGAGTTCCATAGTTTATCCATATTCTCTGAGAATTTAGTGGCCGTTCAATTGAATAAAACTAAAATATTTTATAATAAACCGATTTATCTGGGATTTTGCGTATTAGATATATCGAAAACTTTGATGTATGACTTTCACTACAGCTACATGAAAACCAAATATCCAGACAATCTTAAGCTTCTTTATACAGATACTGATAGCTTAGTATATCAAATTTTCACGGAAAATTATTACGCAGATATAAAATCAGATCTTAATTTATATTTTGATACATCTGACTATCCTCCTAACAATAAATATGATTTGCCGTTAATTAATAAAAAGCGATTAGGGTTTTTCAAAGATGAAAATAATGGTAGAATTTTAAAAGAGTTTGTAGGTCTGAGATCTAAAATGTATACCTTAGATGTTGAAAAATATGACGAGAATGATGAGAAAACCGAAAAATACGGTGTTTTATCAAAAGCCAAAGGAGTCAATAAATGTGTTACAAAAAAATTTACTCTTGACAATTACAAAACGTGTTTATTTAATAAAAATTTGCAACGCGCTCAAATGCTAAGATTTAAGTCTATAAAACATATAATATTCACTCAAAAAATAAATAAAATATCATTATCGCATGAAGATACAAAACGGTACTTATTAGAAAACTCTTCTGACACTCTAGCGTGGGGTCATTATAAAATACCGCAATAATGAAAAAGTTTCAAAGTTGTAATATAATCACACAGAACATTCGAATTCCAAATTATTGTTTGTACATTGTATATTTTTTAAGGTATTACTTGTAAACATGTAAAAAAATGTATGAATTTTATTTTATTGTATCTTTTAAGGTATTTTTGTAAATATGAAACAAAAAAAATAATGTTAAAAGTGTGATCATAAATAATAAAAAAAAATTTACGTAATCATTTTGTTTTGATTTTTTGTCTAGTATATCTGAGTTGTTTAAATAGTAATCATCTTTCTGAATATAACCATTTAAAGTCCATCCGTTAACATATCAACACTCACCCACACACATACACACATACACATAGATTACGATATTTAATAATGATTCACTTTTATCATCCTTTCACCACCATTGTCGCAGGTCCTAGTGGGTGTGGTAAAACGCAATTTGTTACAAACTTTTTGAATAACTCCAAAGAGATATGTAATGTTGAATTTGATGAAATTATTTGGTGTTATGATGAAATGCAACCTCTCTACAATCTGGAAAATGTAAATTATAGTCAAGGAATACCAGATTTTTCAATGTTTGATGGGAAGAAACCTAAACTTCTTATTATAGATGATTTGATGAGAGAATCAGATGGACGAATCGTTGACATTTTTACGAAAGGTAGTCATCATAGAAACTTAAGTGTTTTTTATATTACACAAAACGTATTTCATCAAGGTAGAGGTCAACGTGATATTTCATTGAATACAAGCTACATTGTATTTTTTAAAAATCCCAGGGATAAAACTCAAATACGCTACCTGTCACGACAAGTTTACCCAGAAAACTCAAAGTTTGTGGACGAAGCCTACAAAGATGCTACAAAGGAGGCTCATGGTTACCTCATGATTGACCTGAAACAAAATACAAATGACATATGCCGTTTTAAAACAAAAATATTTCCGTTTGATGGGCATTGCACAGTGTATGTACCTAAAAAGGGGTTTAAATATGATAAAAATCACCATATTTTAGTCAGTTCTACATGATGCATGCAAGAGTAAACACATATAAACATTTACTTGAAGCATTGCAGTTGCTTAAACCCAAATATCGTACTGCATTACTTAAATCTTGTGACGATGAAGAGATCAACATTATTTGTGAGTGCATTTATAACGTCCTAAATGGGAAAATTCCATTAGAAAAAAAAGAAAAGACGAAACTAAAAAAATATAAAGATATTTTAAGAAAATTAGTTTCGAAAGGGAAACATAAAATAAGAAAAACTGTTATAGTTCAAAAAGGAGGTGCATTTCTACCTATTATTTTAGGTGCAGTTTTAAGTGCTTTAGTGAACTCTTTATCATAAACAAAATGGAAAACACAAAAAAAATGTTATTAGTTGAATTAGATTTTATTGAAAGGCTGAAAAGGAATGAGAGTCCACCCGAAAATTCCTCATCTCGGCTAGATGGAGAGATGCAAAAAATCCTTAAAAGTAAAATGAATGATCGCGAAAAGTGGACGTTATATTCTCAAGCATTACAAAGATTTCTACATTTTATTGAAACAGATCGAAAACCGTTTAGAATACCCATCGTGATGGAGGGGGTAGATCAAGTCATCAACGAAAGTAATGATATTATAAAAACAAAAGTGAACAAAAAGGAGGAGATTGAAAATAATGAGTCAGTTACAGATAATGTAACTGAAGCAGCCACACCGTCATCGTTTAATACACCACCTGGCGAAATAAATCAAGAACTAATGCCAATTAGTCCGTCAAAAATTATAAACATATTACCTAAATCTTATGAAAAAAAAGCTCGAACGTTGTTAGATTACATTGTTTCAAGTAAACCGAAAATTTGGTGGAAACAGACTGGTGAAGTTGTTATAAATAACCAAACCATTCAAAATAGTAATATTACTGATTTGGTAAGCGACACCGTTAGATGTCTTAAACGTCCTAAGCCAATTGGATGGGAAGTGTTTGCTTTACTTTTAAAAGATATCGAAGTTCCTAGGTCATGCATAGGTAATCCTACAAATTTAGCATTTATTAATGGTACTCCTTTGATTGAACCCTTTACCCCCTCCACATCTGTGAAGACGAGAGCCTCAACAGATAAAGATAATAACACTTCTACGCCTCTTGCTACACGGGAGCAAAAGCGATCCGGAAAGAAAATAGAGTGGGAAAGATGGACTCCTTATTAGATATTAACAGAATCTATTATGACGTCTCTAATCCAGCTGGCTATAGCAGTTTAAATAATTTATCAAAGGAAATGAAAGGTCAAATGAACAAAGAGGAAGTGAAAAAATGGTTACAATCTCAAGATACGCACACGCTGCATAAACCTATTCATAGACGATTTACTAGAAATAAATACATTCTCTCGAACTTTAATGAACTTTGGCAAGCTGATTTAAGTGATATGAGTACTTATAGTCAATATAATGATGGGTATAAATATATTCTTTGTGTTATTGATGTGTTCAGTAAATATGCTTTTGCAAGAGCCATGAAGAAGAAGGATTCAGCAACTGTTAAACAATGTTTTGAAAGCATATTTACTGAAGCCAACTCTGTTCCCCGTCACATCCAATCTGATAAAGGTACAGAATTTGTTTCAAAGGCGGTTAGAGATTACTTTAAGAGCAAAAATATTAATTATTATACCACTAATAACCCCGACATTAAAGCAAGTATAGTAGAAAGGTTTCAAAGAACACTTAAAATGAAAATGTGGCGTTACTTCACTCATAAGAATACATATAACTACACAAATATATTACAAGATCTTCTACATTCTTACAACCATAGCTATCATTCTAGCATTAAAATGCGCCCAGTTGATGTTAGCTCTAATAATATTATGACTGTTTGGTGTAATTTATATGATCGCAAAAAAGATAGGCAAATTTCATTAGAAACTAAAAAACTAAATGTAGGTGATCATGTTAGAATCACTAAATATAAGCATGTGTTTCAAAAAGGTTATGAAAGTAATTGGAGTGATGAAATATTTATTATTGATTCGATTATTAACAGATCGCCACGAGTTGTTTATACAATAAAGGATTTAGAAGGTGAACCCATCATTGGTACATTTTATTCTAAAGAATTACAAAAGGTAACTTACCTCCCCTCCAACGAGTATAAAATTGATAAAATAATACGCTCGCGTCGAGTTGCTGGCAGAAAGGAAATACTAGTTAAGTGGCAAGGTTATCCTAATAAATTTAATTCTTGGATACCTGAATCAAACTTAAAGAAAATATGAGTGAAAATAGTTTTTATCTAACTTTGTTAAGTAACAGTTCATCAGATTACTACACGGATAACACGACTGCACATTTCTTAACTAAATTACCAAAGACCATTAAATTGGATGGAGAATGGGTAGTTGGGTTGGTGGAATTTCAATATCCTTGTTCCATGTATAATGTTCAAGAGCACGAAAACATCATTTATTTAAAGAAAAAGGTGTTATCACCCACCGATAAAACTACAAAAATAGTAGATATAAAAACTCATATACCAGCCACTACATATGATAATATAGATCATTTTCTTCAAGCGTTTAATGAAAACCCACAGTTAAAAAATAACGTAAAATTTCGATATGATGGATTAACAAAACTGGTTGGAATAGCAACAACAAATAAAGAAATAACATCTATCATTACAACTCCGATACTAAGTCTGCAATTGGGTTTTAAACCGAAAACAAATTTAAAACAAAATACATTAGGAAAAAGCCCTGCAAATTTATATTTAGGTTTACCATCTCAAATATTTGTTTATACTGATATAATACACCCACAAGTAGTCGGAGATGTTATTACTTCATTACTCAGAATAATACCTTTAGATCCAACTAAGTTCATTTATGGAGCTTATAAAACTCACATCTTCTCACCCGCTCATTATGTACCAGTTTTACGAAGAGAGTTCGATACCATTGAAATAGATATAAGAACAACGACTGGTGTCAGAGTACCATTTCAATTTGGATCTTCTTGCGTGAAGCTACACTTTCAACGAGTAAAATGATTTACAACAGATCGTCAGTCTCTTGTCCTTACGAACATTATTATTCACACCAAGCCGGCTCTGGGATAGGTATTGTCTATAAGGGAGTTCCATATCAACGAGGACATGGTATAGGCAGTTTTTTGGGTGGACTATTTAGATCAGTGCTCCCTTTGTTATCTAGCGGTTTAAAAACCATTGGAAAAGAAACCTTAGGGGCAGGGGTTGGTTTGTTAACTGATATGGTAAATTCTCGTCCTATGGATAGTTCCATTCGATCACGATTTAAGGAAGCGAGCGCTAACCTAAAAAGAAAGGCTGATGAAAAAATTGATTCTCTCATGTCAGGATCTGGGTATAAAATGTCGAATAAAAGAAGAGAACCACTCATTACTCGAAAAGCATCGCGACGAAGAGGAAGTAGAAATAATAATAAAAATAACGATATATTTTCAAGTTAAATAATGTCATTTCTACACAGTCATTCATGTGAATGTGCAAAATCTGAATTAGATATATTTGCCCTTCCATCAACTCAAACAAGTATTGAAAGCGGACATTGGATTCATTACAAACCAATTTCATCTTTAAGTGATGATGGCCCCATTGAATTTCAAGTACCTGGATCAGGAGATGACTACATTGATCTATCACACACAATGTTACATATTACTGCTAAAGTATTGAATCAAGATGGGACAAAATTAAAAGCAGATGCCGGAGTTGGACCCACCAATAACTGGCTACATTCCCTTTTCAACCAACTTGATGTATATTTAAATCAAAAACTCATATCACCCCCAAACAATACATATGCTTACCGTGCTTATATGGAAAATCTTCTCAACTATGGACCGGCAGCCAAAAAAACCCATCTTACTTGTGGGTTATGGTATGAGGATACCCCAGGTTTTATGGATACCGTTGACGCCAACAACAAAGGATTTCAGAAAAGACTAGAATTTATCAAAGAGAGTAAGGAAGTGGAAATGATTGGACATTTGCATGGCGATATATTTAACCAAGAGAAATTCTTGATAAATGGTGTTGAATTGCGTATTAAGTTAGTCCGATCAAAAGAATCATTTAATTTAATTTGTCATCAAGATAAAAAACTTAAAGTACAAATAACAGATGCTAGTCTCATTGTTAGAAGAACAAAAATCAATCCTAGCGTTTTGTTAGCCCATCAAAAAGTATTGGCAACAACGACTGCGAAGTACCCCATTACGAGAGCAGAAGTTAAGGTTCTCACAATACCAACAGGGGTCCAGGGTAAAACATTGGATAATATATTTCTCGGACAAATTCCTAAACGCTGTATTATTGGATTTGTATCAAATTCAGGTTTTAATGGAAATTTAGCTTTGAATCCATTTAATTTTCAAAATTATAATATGAATTCATTTAGTTTGTTTGTAGATGGTCATGAAATTCCTTCTAAAACATTACAACCGTCATTTAGTTCTGGTTTAATAGCGGCGGCATATCACACCTTATTTTCTGGAACTGGTATTCATTTTCACAACGAAGGTAATGGAATAAGTAGAACAGATTATGGTGGAGGATATTGTTTGTTATGTTTTGATTTAACCCCTGATTTATCTGCTAGTTCAACTTCACACTGGAATCTTGTTAGACATGGAAGTGTTCGGATAGAAGTACGCTTTGATTCGGCTCTAACTAGCACCATTAATTGTATCGTGTATGCAGAATTTGACAACATTATTGAAATAAACAAAAACCGTGATGTATCTGTAGATTATAATAGTTGAATAACATAATTATATAAATACAATGTTTTCTTTCGTTTACTTTATTTTGTTGTAGTCATTGTTTGCAGCATCATCAAGACATAAATTGTTATTAATTAAGTAATTATGGATACTAATGAGATTCAATTTTGTATGAAGAAATTAAACCCACTTTTTGAATCAAATGTTTTTGCTGCTAACAAAATACCTATTTGGGTCGATCTACCTGTCTTTATTGTTAGTAATTTGGACCCTGACACGAAACCAGGCTCCCACTGGGTTGCCATACACATTGATGTTACTGGTATAGGAGAATATTTTGATTCCTTCGGACGGAAACCTTCAGGTTACCATAACTTATTTTTAAAAAGAAACACCAGACAGTGGTTTTATAACAATAAACCTCTTCAAAACCATTTTACTTCAGTTTGTGGTGAATATTGTCTAGTTTATTTGTATTTTAAATATCATGGAAAAACTATGACAGATATGCTAAGTTTGTTTTCTGATAATTCTGTATGTAATGACCTTATATTAAGGAATATGTTTAAAACATTTTTTGTGAAATAAAATAATACGTGTACTTGAATAAGATTTTTTATTTTTTCATATAATACAAAGACCTTTTAAACCACACATTTTTTTTTTTAATTTTATTATTTACAAAATATTTCTTAACATTCTTTGTTACTTAAAAAACGAGACGACACAAAAAAAAATCTGTTACATGGAAAATGTACTTAAGGAGAGGTAAAAAATGAGAAATACGTTAACACAATCATTAAGCTACTACTATCATTAATAATTATAACTATCACTGTTTCTTATTATCTATAAAATATTTCACACTACTGTCCTTAGAAGCTAATTGCTTTGTTATGTTATAAATAATATTTCGCGTATTTTGTAGCTCCAAATCGTCTTCCAACGCAAAATATTTCAATCTGAAGTCCGCATGCTTCCAGTGTTCCATGGGTGGGACGTTTTTGATTTTATGCATATCATATATCTCGATTTTAATCAAATGTGATGCATAGGCCCCGTCGTCTTGTCCGGATGACAAGTTTGCAACACCGTCTGGTGAACTTTTGCTCACATTTGAAGACCGTTTCACAACTTTAGACTGCTTTTTAGGTCGTTCAAAGAAGCTATCGATATTGTTTCCTGAACGTTTCTTTGCGATGGCTTGTTTAACTTTGAGACCAAGCGTACCCTCTTCATCGCTTGATTCGTCTTTATTATCATCCGGGTAGTAATAGTTCTTGAAAGTATTTTCAGTGAACTGAAACAATATAAAACAATAATTTACACACTGTCTACAATCTTGATAATTAAAACACAAAGAACACAAGTGAAAACAAAACAAAGTAAGTTACGGTAATAAAAGACATACTTACATCCATTGTTGGGTCTTTCTATAAACACTTAAACACTTCACTGTTGAATTAACACTATATTTCTATATACTGCAGTAGATACAAGGAGCTCTGATACAGAGGACTGCCACGACAGTAATACTTACTCAAAGCCATTTCTCTTCGGCTTTTATACTGTGATAGTGAGCAGGATACAGTATCGTTCAAATCATGTCTCAACAGGTTCATCAAATACAGACGCTCTCTTTACTAAAACCCAAATTCAAAAGCATAATAGGAAACAATAAATCCATTGTCAGTATAAAATATAATAGATGTCTACCAATAAAGCAATTATGCTGTTATAACAATGAATACCAACACACAAGAAATGCCGACGTATTAGACTAAATCATGTTGAAACCAGTTGACACGTCTCGTTATTTTTTTAAAATCATACAAAGTAACATGTCTCAACAAGTTCATCTAAACAGACGCTCCCTGTACTCAAACCCAAATTATATCCACATAATAATCCATTGTCAGCATAAAATATAATAGACGTCTATCAATAAAGCAATTAAGCTGTTATAACAATGAAAACAAGTGCACAAGAAATGCCTCACACGCCTAGTTATTATTTTAATAATACAAAGAAACAAGTAGCTACGAGTTTACTTTCTATCGTGTTACAAAGAACATAAAAATGTATGTGAAAATAAACATATAGTATTAGATAATGAGACATACTTACATACTAAGTTTAAGAATAAAAAAGGCTACATTAGGTAGAATTGCATTTATCGCAGACAAAAATAATGAGTTAGAAATAGGTAAAACTAAATAAAATAACACAATACAATATGCACAATATAGGTAAGTATGTATACGATATGTAGGATGCTTTAGTTTGGATAGGTAAGAAGTTTAGGTATTTAGGTTAAAACATAACTTGAACGAAGACTAGGTGAAAGCAGGTTAGTTTGAAATGAGAAGTTAGGTTGATTTTAGTTAGGTTTGGTCAAGTTAGGTTTGGTAAAAGAAGGTTTAGGTTAGTTTAGGCTACCGACGGATTACTTGTGTAAATTCTAATTAGGTTAGGTTAGGTTAGAACTGTATTCCTTATAAATCGAAATAGCTCCAAGAGGTTGTAAGATAATAAGATAATGAATCGCAAATAAGTACCTTTTGCAAATACCTATCGGTAATACCTATTGCAAATACCTATCGCTAATACCTATCACAAACACCTACAGTATAATACACACATAAAGAAGGCATGAATGAAGACGTCGGTGGGTGAAGGGTCCATCCAGGTAGTATACTCGGTAACACAATAACGCGCCCGAGTCGAGATCGAACAATAGAAAAGGGTCGATAAGCCTATTGTTACCGTGGTGAGCAAGGTGTATTGTTTAATTAGCGTATTTCGTAAGTACCTGAAGGAGGCGCCGGGCACTGCTGAGACCTAGCGCAATCAATTCAAATGGGGGGCTATTTGTTTTTTTTTTTTTTTTTTTTTTTTTTTTTTTTTTTTTTTTTTTTAGGTTCAGCGGGGGCGATGGATCGGCCCTGGGGTCGGGATCGGTGACCACTGAGAGGTGGGGCCAGAATCGGGGAATAGTTTCTACTGACAGCGCCACGCGCGGCTTATGGCTAGCCACCAAAATTGGTGTGGAACGGATGTACAGTCACCTGCAATATTATGTTACACAACGAAGGGCGCAAAAATATCTGACACGATCTTATATGTAGAGCCATAAGAGCGTGTCACATATTTTTGCGGCCTTCGAAGTGTAACAAATTATTGCAGGTGACTGTACCTGTGCAAAGAGACGAAATCGCGGAGTGAGCCACGCCTGCTTTTGTTTACAACTTTACATAGTTAGCAAGTTCCATATAGAATGACACTTTAGAACACTTATGGTTCCAGCCTGGGGCACTGGACTGGAGGCCTTGGTCACTTTATCTTAGTATGTATATGACATTTATTTCTAGACATTTAGCTTACCATCCTTATTACTGGATCCAGGCGTCTAGCAGCTGTTCATTGGTGGAGGTCAGAAAATGGAGGCCAAGACGAGTTGAGGGTTTGATGTGATATGTCATAGGTATTAGGTAGTAATTATGAATTTAAATTCTAATTTAACAGTGCCAGGCGTTTTCGTTGGGGGTATATTGACTAGTAATTTCACGTATTCAATAAATAAAAAAAACCGGCCATGTGCGAGTCGATCTCGCGCACGAAGGGTTCCGTAATCCGTAACATTAGGTACGCAAAAAAATCACGTTTGTTGTATGGGAGCCCCACTTAAATATTTATTTTATTCCGTTTTTAGTACTTTTTAGTACTTGTTGTTATAACGACAAATCTATTTCTGCTGCCGCTATAGTGGCAACAGAAATACATCGACTATGAAAATTTCAGCTATCACGGTTCATGAGATACAGCCTGGAGACAGACCGACAGACGGACGGACAGTGGAGTCTTAGCAATAGGGTCCCGTTTTTACCCTTTGGATACGGAACCCTAAAAATGACTGATTAGTACCAGGCGTGGCTCACTCCGCGATTTCGTCGCTTTGCTACAGGTAGCTAAAAGTACATCCGTTCCGCCCCAATTTTGGGGAAAGCCATAAGCCGCGCGTGGCGCTGTCGCCACCTAGCGACCATATCTGTGCTGATCCTAATAGACGCGTTTTGTTAGAGAGTGAGTCTTCTGTACCTAGTACTATTATTTATTGTGTTTATACTGAATTCCATTATATAGCATTCCAAAGCGCTTAATATAGGTACCTATAGCTAAAATGTGTGATACGAAGTATAACACTTACCTTGCTTAGTCCTCGGATTTGGACCAGCCGAGGCAAGGTTTATCGAGTCAATTGTCCGTGGTGTATTATCGTCATCCAGCCTCAATCGCTTCTCGGAAGCGGCAGCTTTTTTAAGCAAAGTTTCTTCCAGATGAGTTAATTCTGTAAGATAAGCGGCAAGGTTAACGAAAGACAGAAATAAAATTTGTCATAAGTAATGGCCTAGCCAGGACTTTGCTACCAAATCACATACCTACCAAACAGTAAAACCCGAAAAGTGAAACGAAAACTGACAATAAGTGCCTACCAATAATTACTAATAATTTTGATGCCAAACGCTGCGTACCTATTGGTAAGCTACAAAATATCCACAGAACGTGATTCTACACCGTACTAGCGTCCTACTTACAGCAACAGATTAGACTGGCTAATGTTAATTAGGTAGACTTTATCTCGTTGTAATAAGGTTTGCCAATGGTCAAATTAGCTGTGTCCTCGATAGTACAGATACTATATATATGTATGAACCATACAAATACAACCACTAATATGCAACCTGAAGAAGCTTGTAAGATCACCTCAAGAAATAACACAGAAAACTCAAAAAAAATAGTACTCTACGGCATGAGTGAAACCTGGCGCGAGGCAGAGCCGGAATTACTAAATAGAGTACTACATGTATTTTACGACTTTTATGGTATGGACCTCACCGGATACATAGACGATTTATATAGAATAGGACGAGCACCTTCCAGGAGGCCATTAGTGATCGAGTTATTGAGCAAAAGGATAAAAAAGCAGATTTTAGACAATGTGGGATACTTAAAAAGTACAGGACTGCACATTTCAGAGTTCCTAGATGCTGAAAGCCTACATTTAAGACAAGAATTAAGGAAAAGGCTCCAAGAAGCGAGGCAAAACGGAAAGAAAGCTGTAATACGGAATAATAGACTTATAATTAATGGACGAGACGTTACCGAACTGACAGCGGTACACCAGCAGTTGCATCAAACTCAGCTGAAACAATCAACCGCGAGACCAGAACCCGTGACACCGTTGACGCTAGATACCGCACAGAGCCGAGTCTTGAGCACGAGCGCAGCCCGTCCCGAGACACCGTTAACGCAAGATAACGCGCAGAGCCGAGTCCCGAGCCCGAGCACGAGCGCAGCCCGTATTAGTACAAGACCTTTGATTCCTTCGGCATCATGTACAAATAATTTTCGTCCCTAACCCTAGTCATTTAGATATAATTTTCCAAAATATGTGTAGTATTAATAATAAGTTACATTTAGTTGAAGCCTTTATAGATGAAAAACCTAATTTACATGCCCTGTGTATAACTGAGACGTGGATAACTACCCCTAAAATAGACCTATTGTACTTAGAAGGATATAATTTGTCAAGTTACTTTTGCCGGTCTAATTACGAAGCTGGAGGAGTATGTATCTTCCTACGAGAAGATATCGAATATGTAGATTTAATAGATATAAACAACATTTCCATAGAATACGTATTTGAAACCTGTGCCATAGAATTATGCAAGTCAAATTTAATAATTATTGTTATTTACTGGCCAAATAGTGATAGAAACCCTGATTTATTTTTTGAAAAACTTGAACAACTTTTGCAGTTAGTACATACAAAATATAAAAATAAAAATGTTATAATAGGGGGGGACTTAAATGTAGACATACTCAAAAAAACTACATTATCTAAGAACTTAATAAATTTATTATTAACTTTTAACTTTATACAGCATGTAAAAGAACCTACAAGAGTCACCAAAAATACTGCAAAATGCCTAGATGTTATTTTTACTAATTTTGATTCCGATAGATTTAACGTAGATGTCCAAGATTTTGGGTTTTCAGACCATAAGGGAGTAAATGTCACAGTGCCTGTCGCGAAAGAACAGATAAATAAAAAACACGAGAGTCATACATACTACAAACGATCGTTTTCAGAAAGAAATGTACAATTATTTAAAACGGCACTACAAACTATTAATTGGTTTTCCATCCTATCTCCGCAAAATACTATAAATGAAAATTTCAACGAATTCAGTAATATATTGAAAATGTTACTCATTTACTGCATACCTAAGAAACGAAAGAAATCTAAAGCAACCCCAAAAAGAGCGTGGTTAACACCTGGAATAAAAAAATCCTGTCTACATAAACGATTATTAAAAAACCTTGTTGACCAGTCAGCTGAGCCTATATTAATTCAATATTTGGAAACCTATACAAAAATATTAAAGAAAAGTGTTACTATAGCAAAGAAAATGTACAATAATAAAAGGATAAATAGTTCGAACAACAAAATAAAAACACTATGGAAAATAATAGGAGAGCAGACAAAAAAACCTCACTTAAAAAATAAACCTAAGAAAAATATATCCCTTAAAATAAACGACACAATGACAGATCAACCTCAATTGATAGCAAATTCTTTTAATACGTACTTTTCTTCAGTTGGAATGAATACAAATAATAATCAACCAAGCGGGCGTCCAGTTCTTAGCTCCACACACAATACGATGTTTCTATCTCCGGCCAACCACATAGAAGTTGAAAAGACTATAAGGAACTTAAAAAACAAACACAGTTACGGAATTGACGAAATACCCCCCTCACTAGTGAAAATATGTTCAAATGAGCTGATTCTTCCGTTAACATTTTTAATAAACCAATCGTTCACAACAGGTACATTTCCAAATGCTTTAAAAGTAGCCGTTATCAAACCTATTCCTAAAACAAAAAACCCAACCGACCCAGACCAATATCGCCCCATTGCAATGTTGCCAACTTTCTCTAAAATCTTTGAATCGATTATGGTGAAACGCTTAGCAGACTTTTGTGAAAAATATAGCATATTTGATGATAGCCAATTTGGTTTTAGAAAGCAGAGAGGTACAGTACTCACTGTTTACAAATTCATTCAGGAAGTCATAAATATAATAGACAGTAAGCATTCTGCTTTTGGACTAATGCTTGATATGAGTAAAGCGTATGATCGTGTCAAACACGACATTTTACTAAATAAATTATACGGAATAGGGATACGTGGAGATGCCCACAACTGGTTCAAGTCCTATCTGAAGAACAGAATCCAATTAGTTGAAGTAGAACATTATGATATTAAAAGGAAAACCGTTGAGAAAATATATTCAGAAACTAAACAAATAACATGCTCCATTCCGCAAGGTAGTGTCCTAGGTTGTATCCTATTTTTGATTTACATTAACGACCTGCCAAAGATAATAAACTCCATCAATATCAAATGTTTTTTATATGCCGATGATATTTCCATAGTATTCTCAAGTCAAAATAATGAGGAAGTAAACCAAAAAATGAACAGTATCCTAAACGTAATTGTTAAGTGGTTTGATGACCATAATTTACTATTAAATCTTAAAAAAACCAACCTTATACAGTTTAGACCCCATCAAAGATCCCCAATAGATATAAATTACACATACCTGAATAATACTTTCCAACAAATTAGTAATTGCAGTCTTCTTGGTATAAATATCGACGAAAATATCTTATAATATAAATAGTACAAAACTTTCTCGATTTACCTATGTCTTAAGAAATATTAAAAAAAGCACAGATTTTAAAACGGCCGTTGCTGCATACTATGCATTTACCCAAACCTGCCTCCAATATGGAATCATTTTGTGGGGCAATAGCACAGACATACTACAACTATTCATACTGCAAAAAAGGTGCATAAGAATTCTTACAAATATTAAAAACCTTGAAACCTGTAGACCTCACTTTAAAAACTTAAAAATTTTAACTTTACCGTGTCTATATATTCTAGAAGCCAGTAAATTTGTCCGCAAGAATCCAAGTTTATATACAAAAGCAACAGACCGCCACACATGTGCCATAAATATAAGAAATAAAGATAAAATAGCCATACCATCAAGTAACTTACAAATTAGTAACAAGAGCCCTCACGTAATGACTATAAGAATTTATAATAACCTTCCAAAAGAAATAACTAACGAGCAAACATACACAAAATTTGTTACTAAGCTAAAAACCTACCTAATAGATCACAGTTTTTACTCCCTGCAAGAGTTTTTCAATGAAAATAAGTATAATTCAAAGATAATAAAATAATAATTTTGTTATATTTAATAGGCGTAGAAATAGATAAATTATAGTGTACCTTTCTTATGTGTATACATATTTTATATGCACGTGTATTTGCAATGCCCTTGTAGGGTAACATGTTGTAACCTTATTGTACTTGTAGAGTAAGATCAATATGTGAGCAATAAACATATTCTATTCTATTCTATTCTACTAGTGCATAATTGTTTTCCATCGTACTTTCTCGGAAACGTTCGTATTTGTCGTGCTACTTCAGTCAACCTAAGTACTTTTTGTACCGAGACTGACTGAAATAGCAAGACACGTTCGTACGCTTCCGTGAAAATATGATGGAAAATAATTATGCACTAGGTACTGGTATCTGTACGGCGTCAACCCGAGATCTTACTGGCGACGCGCTGGTCCATGGAGATCCACGCCCCTCTGAATACGTTGGCAGCGGTGGGCCGCGCGTTGGCGTCGGGCTCCATCAATTGCGTCACCTGGTCCTTGCATTCTGGAGACAACTCGTTCACCACGCATGAGCGAAACCGCCACTGCTTCTTAACCTTTAAACATTTTAGAATAGTCAAAAGACAATGCACGACATAAAACATGAGGATCTGAGGATTTTGTCGACGTGCCAACGCTACTGCTACACGAGAGCTCCCAGTATTCAAAGACTTGTAGTATTTGTAAACTGGAAACATTGTATTTTTGAATGCTTTGCTACCAATTTTTGCTACTTGCAAATTCATGTCAGATACTAATGTAAATGCAGCTACTCTACGCGTACCTATCTCTAAACTATGACTAGAGATCAAATTATGTTGTGCTTATACCTGTTTCGCATATAACTCTTTAACAGTGTTCTCCTTAAAAGGCAGGGCCTGATTCAGCATGGTGTAGATAATAATACCCACAGACCACATATCAGACATTTTAGGATAGTACGGAATGCCTTTAAGTATCTCCGGAGCCGCGTACGAAAGCGTGCCACAGTACGTCTCCGACAGGATCTCAGTGCCTCTCCTAACCACGGTGCGCGCGAAACCAAAGTCTGTTAACTTCACGTTGTAATTCCCAGTAATCAGGATATTCTCACATTTCAAGTCTCTATGCGCGATGTTCAGAGTATGGATGTAGTTGATAGCGGATATGATCTGTCTCGTCCACAATCTGCTCTGTTTCTCTGGCACGCGACCATTTTTTGACACGAAGTCGTATAGATCACCATTATCGCCTAATCGCATGAATATGAAGAACTTTGTTTGTCGCTGGAAGATGCCATTGACTGGTATGATGTGGGGGTGGTTGACACGGATGAGGATGTCCAGCTCGCGCGGGAGAAATTTGGTCTTGTAATCTCGAGCCGCCGCTGAAGTGTCGATAACTTTACAGGCCAGTGTTACTGGAGTTTTGCTGCCTCGTGCAATGTGAACCGCCTTGAAAACCTACGGGAGTTATTAGACTTCATGACTTGTGATAATGTCACATATGATTAACGTTGAACTGTTTGGAAATCATAGGAACGGCGGGAAAAATGTGTACCTACTTTTATTTCTGGTACGAATCTAGAATGCTCGCTTTAATGGCGTTGGTGGCGTTATTGTAAGACTTCTAAACCCCTCACGCAAAGCAGATATTCATCTCTCAGGGAGGCTCATATTAGTCTCAAAGGAAGGGCATACCTACTTCTACACCCACACGATATCTAGGTAATTCGGTATCGTTATATTAGATCAAATGTCGTCAAAGTAAACAGCGTCAAGCACTCCAGATTCGCGCCGCTGCCATCAGTAGGTGCCTGAAGGCCGTACCTACTTTAGAGTAGCATCCGTCTCCTATCACTTTCTCCAGTTGAAACCCTTTATCTTCTAGAAGTTTTATGTCCGACGGCGTCGTGATATCCATTTATATATTATGTCTACGAGCAATGAACGTGTTCGATACATGATGCTACTTGAATGTATTGTTATAACACACTATAGTTTGAATTCGTTTTCATTTTATATCTATTTTCTGTAGATATGAATCATTTTACCCATTAACGCAAATAATTAAGTTTGTGTGTTAGGTACTCGGTCTATTGTCATGATCATGATTCTCATTGTGAGGTTATTGTCATTGTTGTCTCTAATCATTAGGCGTCAGATCACGTCATCACGTTAAGACAGATCACAGATTAAATCTACTTTAGAAGCATAGATATAAATCTCCGACACAGTAAACGAAAGAGGTTCCAGCTGTGTTCTCTTTATTTATAGGGAATATTACGCAAAACTCTGCGTAGAGTAGAGGGCGTCACTGGCTCAATCACACGGCCTACCGTGAAACACGACAATCGAAAGTTCGGTTTCTGCCTCTCTATCACTCTTGCCTGTTCGATCGAAAGAGAGGCAGATAAAGAAATTTCGATTTTCGCGTTTCGCGGTAAGCCACCTGTAAACAAACCGCCTTGATACATCAATGTCATAGTGAAAGCTTGTCAAAAAACTGTTTAAGGCCTAGTATGTATATAAGTTATTACTCTATGGTTTACTAAACAAATTAGTGCTGCACTCTGGCGGCAGAAAATTGCAGTAATACTCCCTATTGTTAACTTTTAGAGGGCAGGGCATCGCGATTTAACCGGTCAGCAATATAAAAAAACCTTACTAGTTTAATTTTTTAACTGCGCTGGAGCTACGAGAAGTGCAACCCCTCTAAAGGCCTGCCGAGAAATTACGTCATTCTGGACATCGGATGATGGTAGCAATGGTAGCATGTGTAAGATTCATAAAAAGAATATGTTAAAAGTTGGTGGAATTTATGTTATTGAAGTGTGCAACAGCATGTTTTGCCAGTTAATATATAATTAATATTATATTCGAGTAACAACCAACTTATTACAGCATTATTGCTATTAAAGTGAAAACAACCTTAATGTCATAGAAATAGATCTCAATGTTTTAGTAGAATCTCAATATCCTGGTCTATACCAAAGAATATAATAGGGAAACTGTTGTACCTTGGACCTAGTTTTACCTCGGACAGATGGCAATATTTCCACATTGCCACGGTTATTGAAATATTTCATTTATATTATTTGAAACGTTATTATTAAGTATAATAAACAAGCTATCAACGAAACTTCAGAGCGGCCGGTAACTCAAGAAAAAAATTAAAATATAAATTGTGTTATGAAAAACCAGTATTTCGAACTTTACACCAAGGATGATTATTACATGTTTTGCTAATAATTAATTACTTAAACTTAATATATTTAGTTAAAGGTAAGTTAATTAGCTACTTGATGGGAGGATCATTTCAGCCTAATCTCAATTGGAAGTGCTATTACGAAGTTTTTTTGTCCAAAAAGTTGCTTTGTTGTACCTCGGACACCGAAAATATGTTGTACCTTGGCCCGTACTTGCTACTACTGTAAATATTTTTTTTAACTTAAGGTTTCATTTTAGCCGCATTTTTAATTATTAGTTATCTGCGTTATAAGTTACCAAGTAATAGATTTTAGAAAGGATGCCTAAAATGTTTTAGGCAAAAATAAATAATGACCATTGCTAAGTATATTGTTCTAAGGTAATTGCACTAGAAAAATCTATTCAATGTCGTAAATATGATAGGAAATGACCAAGGTACATCAGGGGTGTTGTTCCTTGGACACTTTTCCCCTTTTTTTTCGCTAACGTATCCCATCAAATAATAAATAAAATAAATAAACTAATCTTCAAATTTTATATCGTATTAGATAGTTTATTAATGTATCTTATAATATTCGGGTAAACAATAATTGCAGCCTTTAGTTTTTTTTCTAAAATTCATAAAAGAAAAAACTGTCCGAGGTAGAACAGCTTCCCCTACTCGCTAGGAGAAGAACGGTAACTCCATACAAAAAAATGTCCCCAACCATTTATACGTTTATACTAGTGGCGCCGTCGTTGTGTACCAAGAACTAAAGTTGACAACCGGTTTAGCGGGTATTATTATTATATTACGCTGCACAAACTTCTTCAATGATATATACTTGTAGTAGGCATATAATCATACAGCCTCTGGCCATGTTAAGTATTCAGAGTAAAAAGTTAAAATTTCTCAACGAGAATTCAAAATTTTGTATCAGATTTCTGAACGCATAGTCGCACCCCCGCGCGCGCGCCGCTTCTGTCGCCCTCATTGACGTTTTTCATCAGCCGCGGCCATTACGTCCTATTAAAATAAAAAAGTGTTTTTATTAAAATAAAGGACGAAATATGTAAAATATATTGCGGAATAGAAGAAAAAATAAGAAGATTCAAGAGCATACGCGTTCAAATCTAAATGCGGCGTCCTTTCGTTGATAAAGACGCGTTACATACCGATCGATGGATCGTGGTGTTGAACCTATTCTAGGTCTGTAATTCTGCATCATCTAGATCCCTATCTCCACCAGCGGCGTCGAGAAGTAGATATCGCTCGGTATCCAGATGTAAGCCTCGCTCTCCAATAGTGCCAGCATTCGGTTAATTATTTAATACACATAATATTCCGAAAAGGAACATTACTTAAGAGCGCTATTACATTTCGGCGTTGAGCGAGTTTAGGTATTTTACGCGCTGCGGCAGGCCGTGCGAGCTCAGTACGCCGATCCCTTCTACCACACTCGCACTACAATGATGGATTAAACATTCTTGATCCTTCGCGAAGCATATTGAAATCAACCATAACAACACTAACTGTACTTAACTTTTAAAGTTCTAAAACTGTTATTTGGTAAGTACGAAAATACTAAATGCAGTGCAAATGTACATAGGGGCTGTTCATAAATTACGTCATCTATTTTTGACGATTTTTGACCCCCCCCACCCCTCAAATCATCCAAAAATCAAGCTTCGGATGAATCTGTTTCCTCCTACGTCATGTTACCATCATCCGATGTCCAGACCCCCCCCCCCCCACTCCTCCCATTTGAAACGACGTAATTTATGAATAGCCCCATACTCGTACTTATGAAGGTATATTACTCGAAAGAAATTATAGGTACCTACTCGCTTATTTACATGTTTCGTCATTGCATTTGGTACCTATAGGTTGTAAAGTTTGTATCAACGAGGGTTTAAAAACGAACTGGTACTGAGGATCTGATGATGATTAAGGTGGTCACGGATACCAATCAACCATGTAGTAACATGATTAGGCTCGTTTGATTCGTCTCAACAAGATCTTTGACACTGAAGATACACAGGGTCTGATGATGGAGCTGGAAGGTGGCCACGGGTACCAGTCTATCATGTAACTAAACAACTTCGTGTTTGGGCTCGTTTGATTCGTCTCAACAAGATCTTTGAGACAAGACAGTACTCAGGGTCTGATGATGGAGCTGGAAGGTACCATTACCAATCAACCATGCAACTAAACCACATCGTGTTTAGGATCGTTTGATTCGTCTCAACAAGATCTTTGACACTAGGTGATACTCAGAGTCTGATGATGGAGCTGGAAGGTGGTCACCGGTACCAATCAACCATGCAACTAAACCACTTCGTGTTTAGGCTCGTTTTATTCGTTTCAACAAGATCTTTGACACAAGATAGTACTCAGGGTCTGATGTTGGAGCCGGAAGGTGGTCACCGGTACCAATCAACCATGCAACTAAACCATTTCGTGTTTAGGCACGTTTTATTCATCTCAACAAGATCTTTGACACAAGGTAGTACTCAGGAGAAGGTGGCGACGGGTACCTGTCAATCATCATCAGCTCCATCATCAGATCCTGAGTAGTATCTTGTCTCAAACATCTTATTGCGAGGAATCAAACGAGCCCAAACACGAAGTGGTTCAGTTACATGGTAGACTGGTACCCGTGGCCACAGTCCAGCTCCATCATCAGACCCTGAGTACTAACTTGTGTCAAAGATCTTGTTGCGACGAATCGAACGAAGCCAAACACGAAGTGGTTTAGTTGCATGGTTGATTGGTACCGGTGACCACCTTCCGGATCCATCATCAGACCCTCAGTACTACCTTGTGTCAAAGATCTTGTTGCGACAAATCAAACGAGCCCAAACACGAAGTGGTTCAGTTACATGGTAGACTGGTACCCGTGGCCACAGTCCAGCTCCATCATCAGACCCTGAGTACTAACTTGTGTCAAAGATTTTGTTGCGACGAATCGAACGAAGCCAAACACGAAGTGGTTTAGTTGCATGGTTGATTGGTACCGGTCACCACCTTCCGGATCCATCATCAGATCCTGAGTACTATCTTGTGTCTAAGGTCTTGTTGAGACGAATCAAACGAGCCTAAACACGAAGTGGTTTAGTTGCATGGTTGATTGGTACCGGTGACCACCTTCCGGCTCCAACATCAGACCCTGAGTATTATCTTGTGCCAAAGATCTTGTTGAGACGAATCAAACGAGCCCAAACACGAAGTGGTTTAGTTGCATGGTTGATTGGTACCGGTGACCACCTTCCGGCTCCATCATCAGACCCTGAGTACTATCTTAAGTCAAAGATCTTGTTGAGCCGAATCAAACGAGCCCAAACACGAAGTGGTTTAGTTGCATGGTTGATTGGTACCGGTGACCACCTTCCGGCTCCATCATCAGACCCTGAGTACTATCTTGTGTCAAAGATCTTGTTGAGATGAATAAAACGAGCCTAAACACGAAGTGGTTTAGTTGCATGGTTGATTGGTACCGGTGACCACCTTCCGGCTCCATCATCAGACCCTGAGTACTATCTTGAGTCAAATAAATACATATAGAATGTCAGGTCGTTACAAATATTTTTAATCCTGTCCGGTAGTTTATTAAACTGTACCATTATAAATTATAATACTATAAAAACAGTGCTAGGATCAAAGTCTCTCGTTGCGGTTTACACGCACACAGTATAGCGTTTTACACGGCGCCCGCCGCACACAATGATAAAAAATCGGGCAAGTGCGAGTCGGACTCGCGCACGAAGGGTTCCGTACCATATAAAAAAAAAAACAAAAAAAAAACGGTCACCCATCCAAGTACTGACCACTCCCGACGTTGCTTAACTTTGGTCAAAAATCACGTTTGTTGTATGGGAGCCCCATTTAAATCTTTATTTTATTCTGTTTTTAGTATTTGTTGTTATAGCGGCAACAGAAATACATCATCTGTGAAAATTTCAACTGTCTAGCTATCACGGTTTGTGAGATACAGCCTGGTGACAGACGGACGGACAGCGAAGTCTTAGTAATAGGGTCCCGTTTTACCCTTTGGGTACGGAACCCTAAAAACCTCGTCGTCGCCGTTGAAAATGTGCGGAGCCGACCGACACACGTCCTGCCTCTACAAGCTCTGCCGCGGCACTGAGCTGGCGCAGCGCGCGTCATCGGTAATATAGAGTAGTTTTCAAAAAATTGCCAAAAAATTATAGTAGAATTTCATAAACACTAATGTATACCAACAGTATAAGCAAACGTTGCAGATTGCTTGAGTATGAAAATGACTTCGATATTAAGTAGATTTTCGTAGGAATTGACACTTGTTTCGGAGAGAAAATCGAGTTCGTTTTACTTTGATTTTCTCTTTCTCAAAGGTATGTAGGAAAAATATAGTTTGATATGCCTAAAGTACAGGGTATTAGTAATACAAAATAGCCAGGTTTAGCAGAGTAAAATTCTCAACATTTCCAAATAAGAGCTCGCCATTCAGTGCTTCACGGGGTTTTTCGGAAACGACCATCAGAAAAAAAATCATTACTAATTTAATAAGTCCTTTTTCTAATATTTACAACGATATTTATAAAGATAAGAAGACGCTTTTACTGGAACAAGTACTCATTGTTTCTAATAATGAGCGCAAAGTCCTGAATTTCGTCGACTAGTATCATCAATTTTGCATTATTTCGACTTTTCTTGTAAGAGCGCTCTTAATTATAATCAGGTAACAAATATGATTTGTTTATGTTATTTCTATCTGGTGTTAGTGCTGTGCGTTGGAGTGTTATAACTAGCCAACTGGTTGCTGACTGTACTTGGTTATGATGTGCATATGCATTCTGGAGTGCTATTCTCTGTTTCTAACTGCATAAAATGGCTGTGCTAATCATTTTGGAGTGTTAATCTAGACATCTCTGTTTGATATTCGCACTTGGCAACCTTGGCGTACTACACTAGGTGCGTTCACTGCCAGCAGCCAGGGGATATTGTCACATATTCCTTGCCAGCAGCACTGAGACATTGCTCATGTCCTACCTGATAATAGGGTGCATTATAAGCCACCTACAAGTCTTGCTAGATAAACTTACCTACTGGGTTTTGTGGTGTGTTCGACTAGACACAGCTCATAACCAAATGAGTTAATCATGTGGTATGCCGGATTAGGCCGTCTCTTGATATATACTCATCTTCAAGTAGGTGAAATTAAGTAGGTACTTATTCTAATGTCAGCAAGCGAAGAATTAAGCGAGCAAACCTTGACATTGTCGGAGGGAGGCACCAGAATTTTGGATATTATAG
Source organism: Cydia splendana (assembly GCF_910591565.1). Lineage (NCBI taxonomy): Eukaryota > Metazoa > Arthropoda > Insecta > Lepidoptera > Tortricidae > Cydia > Cydia splendana. The sequence continues at coordinate 40,780,701 of NC_085987.1, read as the reverse complement.
GAAAAGTCCGTATAGGATAGTGTTGTTGTTTGATTACAGATAAATAATTAAGAACATTATAAAAGAAGTATGACCCAGACAAGATTACAAAAGACTACTCTGCGCTGTAACAAATTATTGGTCCTCCGAAGATGTCCAGAGACTTAAGCTGCAGCGGGCGAGATTCTTGCCAGTGGGGAACGAGGCTAAGTATTGAAATGATACAAAATAAAGCTTCCTGTTCTCTAACTGTGATGATTTAGCTCTCAAAAATTGTGTACTGTACCAGCTATAAGAAGGTATTGTCACTTTTAAGTGATTCTGTTCATTTTTTGAAATTAAATACTGAATAATAATAAATGGCATAAGAGGTTTATTAAATCTTTTAAACATGCTGTTGACAAGTGATGTTTTAGGAAAACTTTAATCTAGCAGAAACACTTTAATCTCCAGCAGCCCAGCCCGTAAGCCTGGCACTTTAAACTTCAAAGGCTCAACTACCAATCATATTTTCTAACGTATGATTTGCTGTTGTATTTGTTTCATACAAAAAAAGTATTTATTAAACATAATAATTTACAAAAACCCCTGGTCAAAAGCAAGGAAGAGGAAGCGGAGCAAGACTTTCCTCTCTGCATTCACAATGTGGTCGCACACAGCGCCACCACAACAGCCTGTATTTATTTAGAACAAATTCTTAAAAGCTGTGGTTTACTTTTTTCACATACAAGGATTTTGTCCGGGCTATCTCATACAAAGTTCCTTTTTTATCTGTGCCAACACCTACAAGTATTCCGAAATATGATCACTTCTGTGAAATTGATAGTCGAATACTAGAAAAATATGTGACTGTGGTATATACTGTATGTACAAATATATGCCTATGATGACCTTATAAAATAATGTTCACTTTATATGTACAGCAAGGCAAGATCCATATATTAACATAAGCACATTTAGGTAGTGCAACTGAGCGGTTTTAAGTTAACAAGATATTAGAATTGCCAGAAACTAAGAACACAAAATTGTTAAATGAGCACTAGCACCAAGATGTTTTTACTTGATTTCTTGAATGTAAAAAACATATCTGTTTCATGTGGAAAGATGAGATTTCAGTTTTTAGTCCTAACATACCTAGACTATTAAACTAGATATCTCTCTAGCTAGATATATGTGCCAGACCTTTCATGAAGTGTTTAAGATCACATACACACACACTGTTTAGATGATAGATATATCTATTGTTGATACTCCTTATAACAAAAAACCCTTAATAAAAGGTCGTAAGTGCCGCGTAAACACGCACTTTTGCGCGACATGCAGTTATCTAGAACGGGATCCCTTTGTTTCCCATAAACTTATTGTTTCGAATTTCGATAGTCAGAAATTGATATCCATATAATTTATGGACATAAACATCAATAGTCATAATTTTTGTTAAGTATAACGTTTCATAGTTCTAATGTTAGACATCTATAATATTAAATGCTATAATCACAAAAGTTATAAAATTGATGAGTATAACATTCAAAGGTATATCAATAATTATTCAGAAATATTTTAAGGCATATATTTTATCGGACTAATGGTCGTTAAACATATCGTTTTAATGTCATCCCTTTGTTTCCCAATGATTTACTGTTACGAATTTCGATAGTCAGAAAATGATATCCTCTAATATTCTAATATTTAGGAGCTATAATATTAAACATTATGACTTTCAATAATTATGTCAAAGAAAGGGACCCCCATTTTTAATGACTAAAATGAATTACGTCTAAGAAACCAAATTAATAACATCCTTCATATAATGAAAAAAGAAATCTGTTTCCTCAGGTAGGTTTGTTAGTTACCTTGTGTCCCTCTGAGCGGAAATAGGAGCCCCGCGAAGCGGGGCTCCGTCGACTGGTTGGCGGGACGAAATGGCTTAATAAGCTACATGAATAATAAGAAATGGCGGGGAAATCAGTAAGCCAAACAATAAAAAGTCTGTTTCCTCAGGTAGGTTCGTTAGTTACCTTGTGTCCCTCAGAGCGGAAATAGGAGCCCCGCGAACTCGCGGGGCTCCGTCGACTTGTTGGCGGGACGAAATGGCTTATTAAGCTACATGTAAAATAAGAAATGGCGGGGAAATCAGTAAGCCAAACAATAAAAAATCTGTTTCCTCAGGTAGGTTCGTTAGTTACCTTGTGTCCCTCAGAGCGGAAATAGGAGCCCCGCTTCGCGGGGCTCCGTCGACTCGTCGGCGGGACGAAATGGCTTAATAAACTACATGAAAAATAAGAAATGGAGGGGAGTAAGCCAAATTTAAAATAATCCCAAGGTAGGTAGGCAAGCATGCAATTTGTATTGTTTAATTTTATAACTATTGACAATATGACTTAATAAAAATTATAATGAAAAACGTTATGGTCTAAAAAAATCGGAACTTGAAATTTAGGGAATGCAATAGAGGCCCTACTTTATCATTATAACCTGCGACAAAAGACCTTACAACGATTATTGTAAGCAAGTTTATTGCCTTCAACATTATGTAATAGTATACCTTCTGGACTTTGAATATTATGAGTAACAGATTTTATGACTAACAATAATAATGACCTGCAAAAATCGGAACTGCAATTTATATTGTTAAAATTTATGACTAATGACAGTCTTCACAGTCTCGCGTAAGCCGCTAAGGTTATAGGACGCGTCACAGCGAATTAACCAGTGTTGTAATCTACGATCGTTAACACGTGTGCCGGTGTCTCGCCGACCGGTTTGACCTTTTTTTTTTTTTTACCTGCCGTGGCCAGTGTAACTATCGGTGCCTCCTTATCACTCCTACGGTCTATGGCCGCAAGGTGCTCCCCTAGCGGGTATTGCAGTTGAAACAGCAAATAACCTCGTAATTGCGACTTGTTGGGCTTAATTTACCTATAATATATTTTCACTGAAATGCCCTCGTGCAAGAAGTGCGATTTACGGTTCGATGGCGATGGGGATGTCCAGTGTTCCCAGTGTGGTGGTTTTTACCACTTTAGATGCTCCGGGGTGCAAGAAACAACCTTTAAAAGAATGACGGCCGATAAGAAGTCGAGTTGGCGGTGTATTTCATGCCGTCAATGTGATAGTAGCGATGTACTGGCAGACTTAGTAAAGGAAGTGAAAGGATTTAAATCGCAATTCAATAAAATGCAGGAAGGATTGGACCAGGCTAACCAGGGTATCACAAATATTGAGGGCAAGCTCGGTATGCTTGAAACCAGATTGGATGACCTCACTACGAGGCTTACTCTGGCAGAAGCCAAGGTCGACCGCCTCCCGGCAGTTGAGTCCAGTTTGAAGAGTCTTGAATCGGAGCTGGCCGCCTTAAAAGTAAATGAGAGTGGCCGGGAGCAGTTCGGTAGGCTTAATAACATCGAAATCAGTGGTGTTCCGCAGACGAATGGGGAGAACTTAATGTCCATCTTAGGCGGCATCTGTGTCACGGTCGGTTTCAATCTATGTGAAACTGACGTCGACACCATACATCGCGTGCGCCGCTTCCAGTCGTCGTTAAGCAGTAAGGAGAATGCGGACTCAAGGCCTCCTGCGATCATAGTTCGTTTCTGTCAGCGGAGGCGCAAGGACGAGCTGGTGGCGGCGGCGCGCGCGCGCCGCGGCCTCACCAGCGCCGACGCCGGCCTCACTGGGCCTGCGGTCCCCATTTATCTTAATGAACACCTAACAACCGGCAATAAGATATTACTGAGGAAGGCTCGTGATAAGAAGGTTGAGCTGAATTACGATTATCTCTGGGTAAAACAATGTAAAATCTTTATGCGCAAAAATGACAAATCAAGAGTGTTCGTCATTACTGACGACACCGACCTGAAAAAGTTAAAGTGACAGTTTACGTCTGTGTTTAAATTTCCGGTCTTTATTATCTGCGTAGGAATTATAGCTTATTTAGCCACTACTTATATTGTAAATTATTTCCTATTTTGTTGGGAGTCATGTATCAAATCAATACTAATGATTACTATAACTTTCGCAAGGTGTGAGTTATTCTATAACACGTACTTATTTCCTTATATAATTATTATTTTAAATTGGGTGCTCTTTTCTGATTTTGTTTTTATTTATGGTAACTTGTCTGATGAACAATGCATAAATTCAATCCACGTTCGTGCTTATTTTTTAAATTTAAATTTGTTTAGTGTCTGCAAATAATATATCTATTTATTATCAGAACGTGAGGGGTCTGCGGACTAAATCGCACTCATTTTTATCTAACGTAATAAATGCCTCGTACGATTTAATTTGTTTATCTGAGACCTGGCTCAATCCTGATTTTTTCAGCAATGAGTATTTTGATGGTAGGTATGAAGTGTTCAGACGTGACCGTGCAGGCCGCTCTGCGCAGCGCGGGGGCGGCGTGCTGGTAGCGGCGCAGCGTGGGCTCAGTGTGTCCCGCCGGGACGAGTGGTGTGCGGCGCCGCGTCATGAGGAAATATGGCTCACAGTGGAGCCGCGGGCCTGCGCCGACGCGCCCCACTCCTCCCGTGCCTCGCGGCGTTCGCCATGCGTGCATGTAGCTTGCATTTACTTTCCTCATAACGATAACCATGCTAATTCACTTCTTTGCTTTTTTGATAATGCCGCTAGGCTAATGCATTCCCACCCTGATGATATTTTTATTTTACTGGGTGACTACAATATTTCCCACGCTTGTTGGTCTCTGTGCGGGGACCAAAACCGTCTCCAAATAGAGGCAAGCGATGACCCCATTGTGACCATGCTTTCTGATTTTATTGCACTAACCAGTGTACACCAGTTCAATGCGTGTTATAACCTTAATGGACGGGTTTTGGACTTAGTGTTGAGCAATGCTGACTGCATGGTTACCTCCTGTACCTCCCCGCTTACTCCCGAAGACCCTCAGCATATAGCTTTGGATATATCTTTAGCTCTAAATTTGACAACCTATTTGCCTCAATTAATACCGAATCAATCTACAAAGCCAGTATTTCATCGTGGAAACTTTGATCTCATTCGTAATGAATTATTAGTGACTGATTGGTCGTGTTTAAATGACCTTGACGTGGAGGATTCTGTTGCATATTTTTATTCTGTCGTTAGGAACCTCATAATAAAACATATCCCGCATAAATATATCAATGTCAATAATGGATACCCTCCATGGTTCTCCCGCGTCCTTATTAAAACTCGTAAACAAAAGCTTTCAGTCCATAAGCGATGGAAAGTGTACGGTAATCCACTGGACAGAGCGGAATTTGTTCTCTTAAGGGCAAGGGAACATAAGATGGAGTCTGAGTGCTACAATAACTACATCGCCTTTGCAGAGGACAAAATTTGTAGCAATCCGTCATACTTTTGGACCTTTATTAAGTCAAAATTTCCTACCAATAGCATGCCGGACCAAATGACATATCTTGGTAATACTTCCAGGGATGGAGACACCATAAGTAACTATTTTAATGACTATTTTAACTCTGTTTTTATTCCTGATCCACCCACTACTACCAGTTCTTTGCCAGTCCCAAATGATGACACTCTTGTTGATTTGCGGTCTATTACTATTACTGAAGATTGTGTACTCAGACATTTACAAAAAGTTGATATTAGAAAGGGTAGTGGTTCTGATTTGATCCATCCTATCTTTATCAAATAGTGCGCTCGTGAATTAGTCGTTCCGCTTACTAAAATTTTCACTAAATCACTGTCAAGTGGTCATTTCCCTGATTTATGGAAGAAAGCCCTTATCACACCTATATATAAAAGTGGCGATACCCAATTAGTGACTAATTATAGACCCATTAGCAAACTAAATATTTTCGGAAAAATATTTGAAAAAATTGTTTGTAACGAGATTAGGGCCGTAATTTGCCATCATATATCTCTGAATCAGCACGGTTTTTGTCAAGGTAGGAGTGTGGACACTAACTTACTTACTTTCACTGATTTTATTACCGACAGGATCTCATCCGGTTACCAGGTTGACGCCGTGTATACCGACTTTTCGAAATGTTTTGATAAAATAAATCATAATAACTTAATAATTAAACTTCTCAAGCTCGGTATACATGGCGATCTTTTGAGATGGGTAAAATCATATCTTTCGAACCGAAGTCAGGCTGTTGCATTGAAGGGATATACATCGCGTTTTCTTCCCGTGCCATCCGGAGTACCACAAGGGTCACACCTTGGCCCGCTTCTTTTTGTCTTGTATGTCAACGACATACCTAATTGTTTTCTAAACTCTGATCACCTAATTTATGCTGATGACACGAAAATATACAAATCTGTTACTTCGGAAGCGGATTGCCATGCATTGCAAGAAGACCTAGATCGTTTTTCCCAATATTGTTCAAATAATAATCTTTTCCTTAACCCCGACAAATGTTTTGTTATCAGCTTCAATCGTAAGCAAGACCCTATAATATATAATTATAAATTATCCCATTCAAATATTTCAAGAGTTTCCTTCATTAGAGATTTAGGAGTTACATTAGACTCGCAATTAAATTTTAATACCCACATAGATAACATTTGTAAGCGGGCATATAAAAATTTGGGCATGTTGCTTCGGGTAGGGCAGCCTTTTAAGCGACCTAGAACTTATAAGTTATTGTTTTTCTGTTTTGTCCGTAGCGTCCTCGAGTTCGGTAGTGTTATATGGTCACCGCAGTATCAGGTACATATTGATCGACTGGAGCGGATTCAAAACATTTTTATAAAATCTCTTAGTTATAGGACAGGTTTTCACTTCAATGACACCTCGACGGCTGCGAAGTACTTCAATATCCCTTCCCTCAGTAATCGTAGGATGTATTTGGATGTTATGTTTTTCTACAAAATTTGTAAAAATGCAATCCAATGCCCTAATCTTTTACAAAAAGTGCTTTTTAGTGTTCCGCACCGCCCCTTACGTTCTAGGCCCCTTTTTCACGTTACTTTTGCTCGCAAGAAATATGCGCAGCATACGTTTTTCAGACGAGTGCCCAACTATTGTAATAGACATCTAGGCAGGATTGATCCCTTTCACAAATCACTTACTACACTTAAAATCATGTTAAAGGAAAAAATATTATTGCTGTAACTACCTACTCTCTAAGATTTTATTTTGATAGCTATTGTTCCTTGATTTTTATCTATTTTTCTGTACTACGCTTCCTATTTTCAGAATTTCTATATTTCTTTTCTTGACCCTCGCTGTAATTATTATTATTATTCCGACTTTTTGCTGTAAGTATTATTGAGTTATTCTTGCTTCTTGTTGTATGTATCCTACCTTGGGCTTATGCTTGTACCTATTGTATACCAATTTTCAGTTACATGTATATTTTATGAACCTCCAGGTCTTTTTAGTATTAAGATTTATGTGCGTATTACGCACCTCTAACATATGTATCTTATATGACTGTATGTGTTCTAAATAAAAAAAAAAAAAAAAAAAAAAAAAATATGACTAATACAAATTATGATGGAAAACGTTATGGACTGAAAAAATCGGAACAAAAAATTTATGGGAACCAATAGAGACCCATCTAGAACATCGATAGAATTGAAGTACAATATTTTTAAAGTAAATACCTTCTTATTTAAAACAAAATTGTTAACTATGCATTATCACAATTTGCCTCTAACTAATAATTACCTTTTTTTTCTAAATTAAGCGTCCTATATGCTTTTTATTTTATAGATATTGTTATTACACGTTAGCACTCTTCAATAAAAGACAATTTTGTTCTTAAATCTCACTTTTTGAATATTTTATCAGCAATCGTTTTTACCCACCTAAATGAGTAAATACGGGTATTTATCGGGTGCTTTGAGTAAATACCGAGTAAATACTCAGTATTTACTCACCCCTACCCATCTCTAAATATGGCTATGTGTATGTTTACACAAAAGCTTTAAGGGTTAAAGAGCTGAAAAGACAAAAATACATACTAATACTAAATTCAATATATTTTAAGGAAACCTAGTGTGACATTTTTTGGTGGCTCATTAAAATAAAGATTTATAAATATACTTTCTGCAGATATTTACTTACTTACAGTAACAGTTTATTGACACGCTGGGGCGGCCGATTAGAAATGAGTTAGCTGTTGGATTATGGAAGGAGTCAAAAAGAATATATATTACATTAAATTTGTTCAGCTTATGTCTTTTATGTTTAAAGACTTTCTTTCCGGTTTACCAGATTATGGGATGCTTCTGAGAGAAGACAACACAGCTATCGCAATTATTTATATACCGAATAGTTGAAATTAAATCCTGTATTTTTGATGTCTAGGAACATTTTGCAGTGGTGCGAAAAAAGACATTACAATATTCTACTTAAATGATATATTTGTGCTATAAATGTTATAAGCTGATTAAGTGATAACTTGGGATTTTAGAGTTTTAATACAAATTAAATTTGAAATGTCTTGCAACATTTTGGAACTTCATATACCTACCGAGTTATGGGTAGCCGTTCAGATGAAATATGTGAACGCTATACATATAGCCTGGTGAAGTAACCCAGATGTTTTTTCTACATAAGTAGATGCTTTCACATTTTCATGAATATAAAAAATATTTTATCTATGCTTTCCTTTCATTTGAAATGAAATCTAAGGTATTAAAGTTATAGGAAAACCAGAAGGCACGGCCACTGAAACTACTCAGTTTTACAAAATATTTATGAGTATATGTTACATATAATTGTAAAGATTAGAGCCCCAGCTCTCAATTAAATAAACTTTCTATTAACCAGTTTCAAGTTTCAACAGCGTCTTATTCTGGTTACCCCAGTGTTATCCGGGGAGTGCACTGGGGTTCAGCCATCTCTGAACGAGCAGGGAAGAGGACCAGGAGACAGGAGGAACTTCTGATTGGTGAGGCCAACAGTATGGTGCAATCCCTTGCGCCCAACACCGTCAAGCAACATGATGCCTAAACACTTGAAATACTGGTGTATGTTTTGTGAAAATAATTACATTAATTATTTTATGGTATCTGTTCCAGAAGTGCTTGCCGTTTTAATAGCATTACTTATGCTAGGTATAGAAGTGTAATTTTCTGTAAATCTGTTCTTGGGTTTTTATTGGGGAATAGGCTCTCCTCAAATGATACAATTGAACATTTTAGGAAGAACGTTTTTTAGATTACACCCACCTCAACATTAAAGTGTGCGCTGATACCTTAATCAGTCTTAAATTACTTATCAACAATCTCACCAACTAATGAAAATCTTTCATTAGGTACAGACAGAAAAAGTAAAAAAATACTTTATTTCTTTTATTAGCCATTGTGATTGTACACAACGTGCAAACCCTGTAATTGATAAAATATGAAACTTTATTCTGATTTTTGATAAAGACCTTTATCGCTTTATAAATTACAGTAACCTTTGCCACCTTCAAAATAAATTTTTCAGGGTAAAACTAAATTGAAATTGAGTAAGGTTGCTTAAGCCAAACATTGGTTAGCTATATATAAATGAATGATAATATTCGTGATGGTAGATTGTTAAATTGTTAGTGATTACATTTTATTGCCCTCAAAAACCTCATGCAAAATTGCATGTTAACTCCTAAATTATATACCTACTACATCTCAAGCAGTAAATTCCATGTCTATTTCATAAAAAAAAAAAAATCTCTTCCCAAACGATTTGTAAATGGACTAAGTCCTACTCTTAAAAAGTAGTGGTGTTGATATTTTTTAATCTCACCACTCATTTAACCCATTGTGCGCAGCCTGACAAGGCTGCTCAGGCTGACAAAGCAAAATCCTTTAGCAGTTAATATTGATGGAAGAAAAACATTACACTTCTAATAATTTTGCTCAATTTCATAATCATAGTTCCATCTAATTCTAATACTTATATAAAGATATATCCTTACTATCTAGTTAATGAGAAAATAAGTGTTACTAAAGGTTGTAAGCAGCAACACACTGTCAAGAGTTGCTTATAGTTGTTGAATTCGTTAAAAATTGCATCTCATGCTAACATTTGATTTCTTTGATAGTCCTATAATAATTGAGTTTTAAGTGGTACTTGGTGGTACTAATGAAATAACTATTACTTAATAAGAAACAAATTCATTTTGTTTCAATTATCATATGACAGGCAGTTTGATGAAATAATGATCTCTATATCTATAATGATTACTAGATCTCTAAATAATGTTGTTAACTAAATATACATATTGAAAATAGTTGATGATAATTAAAAGGTACCTATTTTAAAAATGAAATCATAAATCATTGTTAATCATTGATTTCATTATTGTAATACAAAGCCAAAACAAACTTTGAATACTTATCTCTAAACATCTACAAGTATATATCATTGAAGAAGTTTGTGCAGCGTAATAATAATTGGAAATTAAACGAACTTACCTGTAAGTGAAGTTCTATTTCAATTATATTAGCTGCACAAACTTCGAAATGATAATCCCTCCCGCCCAGTACCCGCGTTGTCCTGAGACAACCAGGGATTTTAATAGTGAAAAATCCCTGTCAAAGTTTAAGATAATATTGGCTTTGCTGAATTGCGGGCCAAGCTGTCATATCAGTTGGCATATTCACTGCCAGCGCGAGCTACGAGCGAAGCTGATAATATGCGTTTTCCGCTTTGTAGCGACAAGCGCCTATAAGACGAGAACCTGCCTAGGTAGCGGGTCACTGGCAGTGAAAGTATTATGTCTTGGCTTGTTACTCTAAACTAAATGAGGGCGACAGAAGCGGCGCGCGCGCGGGGGTGCGACTATGCGTTCAGAAATCTGATACAAAATTTTGAATTCTCGTTGAGAAATTTTAACTTTTTACTCTGAATACTTAACATGGCCAGAGGCTGTATGATTATACGCCTACTACAAGTATATATCATTTCGAAATTTGTGCAGCTAATATAATTGAAATAGAACTTCACTTACAGGTAAGTTCGTTTAATTTCCAATTGGTAGGTAGTAATTCTGTTGATAAACATATTTGTTGTCTTCATATCACGAAATATATGAAAGATGCAAATATTACCCCTTGTATGTGGTATTATCAATTGATTTAAATAAAAGGCATATTTACCTACCCTCCATATATTTTATGAACATTGATAAATACAGTTGGAAGCAAATATTCATTATAAAACTTAATCGCGTGTAATTAAGTGTTTTAAGTTCCGTTTTATGATTAATAATGTAAAAATCGTGAAAATTTAAATAGTTGGGACTCTATACCAATGATGTGTTACTTTAAAAAAAAAGTTATAATTGCAAATATTTAACTGATTGACTAAATAATATTGATATAAATATAAGAATGTACAAAATAATTATTATTTCAGTAGATTTAATTTTATTATAAGTTCGTTATTTCTTAAGCAATTTTATTACCTGCGAGAACTGTTAAACTTTTTAAAAGTCTGTTTGCTTTGGCGCCATTTTGGAATGTTTAAAAAGTTAGGCTGCAGATTTTTGTCAATTGATCTTGGAATTTTCATGTTACCTACATGTCTTCTTCTACCTAGCGCTATCCCGGCCTTTGCCAGGGTCCGCTTTCCTACTTGCTTTCCTCCACTTTGCACGGTCCTGGGCATCGTCTCGTGTGAGCCCGTTCACACTCATATCTGCTTTCACGACATCGAGCTATCGCTTTTTTGGTCTGCCTTGGGGTCGGGGGCCGTCAAGGGCTAGGTAAAGGCATATGTTTCCTACGTAGTCAGCTGGCCTGCGACAAACGTGGCCGAACCACCGGAGGCGACATTCTTGGAGCTTCTCTGCTACGTCACGGACTGCGAGGCTGCCACGGATGTACTCGTTACGGATGCGGTCAGCGCGCGTAACGCCGCACATCTATCGCAGCATCTTCATCTCTGTAACGCGAAACTCCTGAACGTGCCTTCCAAGAACCGGCCACGTCTCGGCGCCATAAAGTAGGACTGGACGGATAATACACTTATACACTAGCCCTTTGAGTCTAAGCGGTATTCTGCGATCGCAGATGACTCCTGTGACCGCCCGCCATTTAGACCAAGCCGCGCTGATTCGGGCCCGGATGTCGTGATCAATGATCCCGGACTCATGCAGTACTGATCCCAGGTACTTAACTTGTCCGTTTTCACGGCAGGTTCGTTCCCTATATTAATGGGAGTGGGATCCGTACTTCCGCAGGCCAAGTATTCGGTCTTCACGACATTTAGCTTCAGACCTCCATTTTCTAGCGACCCCTTCCACTGGTTCACCTTTCGCTCTAATACCAGCTTGTCCTCGTCTGTCAGTGCGATGTTGTCTGCATACATGAGCAACCACGGCGGTGGGTCTTGTATCTCAGCCGTGACGGCATCAAGCACCACACTGAACAGAAAGGGGCTCAGAGCGGAGCCTTGATGAATACCCACTGTAATCGGGAAGGGTTTTGTGTCGCCAACGGAGGTCCTTACCAGAGAAACCGAATCGGTACATGTCTCGGATAATGTCAATGTAGACTTGTGGCACGTTCTTCACCTTCAGTGCCCACCAGATCATCTGACGTGGGATACAATCGAAAGCCTTTTGCAGGTCAAGAAAGGCCATGTAAAGGGGCTTTCTTTTATCCCTATAAGTTTCGGTCAGGGTTCTGAGGGCAAATATCGGATCAATCGTGCCACTTCCAGGTCGAAATCCGTATTGACAGTCCGAGACAGTGCACTCTTGCCGCAGCCTCGAGTCGATAATGCGTTCGAAGAGCTTCATAGTGTGACACATAACCTTAATTCCTCGGTAGCTTCCGCAGTCTTGTACACTACCCTTGCCTTTGAAAATTGGACAGATGATGCTTGATCTCCAAGAATAGGGCATCCGTCGGCTGGTTAGTATGGGGTTAAAAAGGTCAGTTAATAGGTCAACACCATGATCGCCCATCGCTTTCCACGCTTCTATCGGCAAGTAGTCGGGGCCCACGGCTTTCCGGTTTTTCATGCCGCGATGACATCTGCGGACTTCGTATCTGGTGATGGGGCTTATAAGTCCGCAATTAGAAGGCGACTCTGGAGGAGGAGAACCAACTGAGTGTTCGGTGTTCATGGAAGTACTCCCGCCACCTCTCTTTCACTTCTACCGCGTCCCACAGCAAGTTGCCAGTAGAATCTTTAACACAGACATTTGGCTATGTCTTGTGTGGCTTTGTCTCGAGCTGCAGCTATCTTGAAGATGGTTTTCTGGCCCTCCCTTGTTTCTAGTTTTTCATACAAAGGAGACATCTTACGATGTCTGGGTAAAGCTACCGCTCGCTTTGCGGCGAACCTGGCAGATTGGTACGCGGTTTTGTTTTCAGGTAATTCAGACTGTTGCCATTCTCTGAATCTTTTCTTCTTCTCCAGAATCGCCTCCTGAACTGAGTCATCCCACCACCATGTCTCTCTGTCGATGACGCAGCCTCCCTTTGAAATTACCAACACACGCTTACCTACGCCAGTGATTTCCGCTTGGATCCGATTCCAGTAAGCATCCACTGAATCTAGCGAGCCAGCACTTAGGTCTAAGCCTATCGCGGCGTTTTGGAAGTCACTCTCTTCGGGTCCATTCAGACGCCACCAGCGAGTTCTAGCAATGCGTCGCTCGGGTATTTTCTTTTTAGGTACTACCAGCAAGTCCATGACAAGAATGCGGTGTTGTGCGGTGAGACATTCCCCGGGAATGACTTTGCAGTTCGATACTTTACCGATTTGGCATCTCCTTATGAGCAAATAGTCAATTTGAGTGCAGTGCTGTCCGCTTCTGTACGTGATGAGATGCTGAGGTTTCTTTTCGAAGAACGTGTTGACGATAGCTAGGTCAGCCAAATGGCAAGCCCGGATAATAGAGTCTCCTTCTGCATTAGCGCGACCGTAGCCGTAGCCACCATCAACACGTTCAAACTCCTCTGACATCTCACCCACGTGGCCATTCAGATCTCCACCCACAACTATCCACACATTTTTCATTACAAACACACAGGAAATAGAAAAAAATACCTTTTAGTACCTACTAAAGTCCTCTTCAGTCGCATACACGGTGTAACATGAGGAAACCGAATAATTTTAGCCACGCATTTCTGAGGTCAAAAGAAGGAAAAAATGTAATACAGGTTTAGGTCAATTTCGCCAAAAAACAAATTTGTTTTGTTTTTTCAATTTTTTTTATGTATTTGTACATAAAAAATAAATGTTGTTGGTAAACTTGTCACTTAACATTGATTTTTACATTTTTTTTTCGGAAAACCTACTTTTAGCAAAGTGTTATTTGTCACTTTTTGACATCTACCAATAAGGATATTTAGACTACGTCCCGTAGCAGCAACATCACCATCAAAAAGGCCTTTTACACTAAGTATGTAACAATAAAAAGCTAGGCGAATTTCAAAAAAGTTTATAGGACATTTTTGTCTCTAAATATGACCAGGAATACGCTGTTAAAATTATTCGGTTTCCTCATGTTACACCGTGTATATCATTCATAATTCCATCTAATATTCTAACAACTGAAACTTGAAGCACTTGATTCCATGCATTGTTACCTATCACCTGTCTTTGTTTTTCTTTTTTTTTCTTTATTTTAACTTAGAAATAAACAAAATAAAACCTCGGGAAATAATCAACACCAAATTGGTATTGACATTGACAATAAAACTGATGATGACAGCTCGACGTTCCGTTACGCTGATGCTCTATTTCAAAACATAAAATCTAGAATTCATAATAAAAATATATATAAGATAAATAAAAATATTAAAATAATTAATTCTCTAAAGTCCGGATTTCTTAAATAATATATTTGATACTAATAAACATAAAAACTTCAATACAGGAACGTTTTTCAGAAATAAACTAAAAACATCCCAAAGTAAAATAATGCTTACAAATTCGCACGTGATGAGTTTTCGAACGTTTCCTTTTTATTATCATAATTTAGTCTACTCAAATTGACTACTCGGAGTACTCGGCTAATGTCTATGTGTGCGTAGATGTCATTGAAAATAGCTCTGTCTACCTCTAAACTGTGTGAGAAAAAGGGACATGATTTTTGATCTGAAGTAAGCAATACCTTTGAACCTTGATATTTAGGACATATGGCTTAGTAAACAAAATGGAACTTATGATCTTTCTTCTTGAATCAAGCATCGTTACAAGCCACGAGGCAAATGACATCTTCCTTAGTTCTGGTAGCCTGGTACTTTTGGTAAACGTTTGTCTTGATAAGTCAGCTGTCGTCAGTCGTGTGTCGATAGTAGGTTACAAGACAAACAACCTCTTCTACAGTTCTGACTTCCTGGTACTTTTGAAATAACGTTTGTCTCTAAGTCATTGTAATGTCGCCAATATGTCGCCGTTATGTAGCTATTATGTTGCCAATATGTCGCTATTATGTCGCCAATATGTCGCCATTATGTCGCCAATATGTCGCCAATATTTCGCCAATATGTCGCCAATATGTCGCCGTTATGTAGCTATTATGTTGCCAATATGTCGCTATTATGTCGCCAATATGTCGCCATTATGTCGCCAATATGTCGCCAATATTTCGCCAATATGTCGCCAATATGTCGCCAATGTGTCGCCAATATGTCACCCATATGCCGCTGTTATGACCCTACTCACATGTCGCCAATAGGTCGCCAGTATGTCGCCAATTCGTAAGATGTCGCCGTTATGTCGCTTGTCGCCAATAGGTCGCCAGTATGTCGCCAATTCCTAAGATGTCGCCGTTATGTCGCATGTCACCAATAGGTCGCCAGTATGTCGCCAATTCCTAAGATGTCGCCGTTATGTCGCATGTCGCCAATAGGTCGCCAGTATGTCGCCAATTCCTGAGATGTCGCCATTATGTCTCATGTCGCCAATAGGTCGCTAGGTCGCCAATTCCTAAGATGTCGCCTGTCGCCAATAGGTCGCCAGTATGTCGCCAATTCCTAAGATGTCGCCGTTATGTCGCATGTCGCCAATAGGTCGCCAGTATGTCGCCAATTCCTAAGATGTCGCCATTTTGTCGTATGTCGCCAATAGGTCGCCAGTATGTCGCCAATTCCTAAGATGTAGCCGTTATGTCGCCTATCGCCAATAGGTCGCCAGTATGTCGCCAATTCCTAAGATGTCGCCATTATGTCGCCTGTCGCCAATAGGTCGCCAGTATGTCGCAACTTGTCGCCAAAATGTCGCATATGTCGCCAGTATGTCGCTAGTAAAAGATATAAAAGGCGGAGCGGACCGTCGGCTCGGATCATTCATTCTTCAACCATCGGACTAGCAGTGACTCTGGTTTTCGGGCGTAACGTAATACTGGTAAGTGAATTTACTCTGCTCCTTTTTCTATGTGTTGTTTTTACTTGGAATTATCCTGGTAAATTTAAATTTAGAATTTGTGTCTGTGTTTGGTTTTACGGAGACAATATCGTCGTAACGCTGGACATGGACTGTTGTGGAGTTTCTTTACTGCCATGTATTTTAGTTATTGTGAAGTTTCCTACACTGTGTGTTCTGAGTGCCGTCATATTATGCAGTGACAATTTCGTTGCATGGCCGGGGCTTGGAATAGTGTCTGTGTTTGGTTTTGCGGGAAGAAATTCTCGTAACGTTAAATATAGATGACAGTGTTTAAGGGAACTTCACTTTTCTGTTAAGTTAGTTTAATTTTGCGTAAACTTTGTTATTTTTAGTGTTATATTATGGTGTCTTTTCGCTATTTTAAAACCAGATTATTGTTTGGACTGACAGTTTGTCCTGCTAAGCATTCACTCCGCCTAACGGTGCCAAAGGATTGGATGGTTAGGAGTCTATTGCTCCAAGTTTGAGAGGACTTGGCGTCTCTTTTATATCAACATAAGAGACGAATTATCTCACTAGTCTCAAGGCCCAGCTGTTTAGACGGATGTGGGGACGTCACGTGCGCGTCATTGGGTGTAAATCCTGCCCACTGAAGTCGACAGTAATTGAGACTAGGTCTCCTATTAAATTTATTGATATATTTCGATGCTCCGGTTCATGCTAGTGCTGATTGCGGGGAAATGCTTCTGTCGTGACTGATATTACACTTAGTCTCTGTCGCGGCAGTGTTTTTCACGTGATTAGTACGTGTGTGTGCTAGGGTACTGACATTCTTATATATGTCGTAGGCCGATCGTACGTTCATAATGTTCCTGTACGATCGTAATGTTCCTGTGTAATGTTTTGAGGATAGTCACATCAAACCAATATATAGGTAGGATAGGTTCGTTAGGTTGCTTCAGATGCCCGAAGGGCAAACTGTCCAGAAATAGGAGCCCCGCGGGGCTCCGTCGACTCAGGGAAGAAAGTCAAAGATTTTCACGTTTCACGATATGCCTAGGAATTTCACGATATGCCTGATCTTACGATCGGCCGCCGACATATACACGGAATAGGGCGGTTTACTTCCTACCACCATGCCCGCGGGCGTAATAGGGGGAACCTATTACACTGGCCTGTGGGTTGCCTTCTCGGTTTCGCCTGCCGAACTTTACAGCTTCTCGTAGGGATCACACTTGCGTATATTACAAAGCATTAGGTCGATGGTAAGAACGAACTATACTTTGAATGTACTAGATTAGGGACAATGGGTAGAGTTAGGGTAGAATCACACACTCATTTTGTTGTTTATTAGGGTTCTTTTTTAGTTCTGGTCTATACAATTGATATGGTTGATATATATTTCTCCTTAAGGGTTTAAAAATATGGTTTCTTAATCTTAAAATACGAGTGTTTAAAAGGTGAAGGGTTCATCTGCCTAAATCTTCCTAATTTCTAATTTATATGGGGAAAGAACCAAAGTTTCTATAAATTTTTATTTTTATTTTTCATTTCTGGTTGTCTGGTGTAGGGACGAGGTACTGAGTAATATAATCAGGTATTTACAACATAATCTCTTAATTATCAATCTGGATCTAGGAACGCAGACTATTCTGGGATTGAAGAACGGTTTGCTTTAGGGAACCTTTGTCAGGCAAGAGCAGTACAAAGGATAAATTGAGTGAATACTCAATTTCGGCCTCGATTAAACATAATAGTTAGTGAATAAACTCGGTACTTCGTTTATACATCTAGAGAACTAGGAATTCTGTCTAGATTATCAGCTCTGGGGAATGGGACTAAGGGATTAGCATCCCTAGCTTTTGAATATAAAAAAAAATAGTAATTATCTAATTATGATGACTGATGGATACTTTGACACTTCTTTTCATCATCATCTAGGTGCGCTTAAGTTACGAAGTGTTGGTCATAGCCCTTCCGGCTAAACTGGTAGGGTAGGTGTTCCGGTTAATACTTGCAAATCGGACTAGGAGTTCCCAGACCTGCATCGAGTGTGGAGGTGGCATGTGTGAGTGAATCACACTTCGTTTAGAAGATGATAGTTAAATATAATTATCCTTATAAGTTAGGGAGTAATTGAGCTTATCTCAGAAGTGCTGCCTCTATATTATCCCGGGAACTTAATAGGTGTTGCAGGATTTTACCAAAAACATTTTTATATATTTATATCATCATATATGCTGTAATACTTAAATACATTATAGTACATTTTACGCCATCATTTACATTGCACTAATAAATTCTAATAATTTTCTATTTTTGTAATTCATTTTTCTTTAAATTATTTCTTACTTGCATAAATAATTATTTTATTACCATAAATATCTGTAATCAAAAACTAGGCAATAATAAATAAAGTCAGAGTCAAAAATTTAGCTGATACTCATTAAAGAATTTGAGGTTGCCGCGGTCCACTTCTAGGTGTCCTAACTAATAGCTAGACGATCACATGGCCATAGTACTGGGGAAAATCTAAAGGGGGTGTTCATAAAATAAATAAAATAAATATAAATAAATAAATAAATATTATAGGACATTCTTACGCAAATTGACTAAGCCCCACGGTAAGCTCAAGAAAGCTTGTGTTGTGGGTACTCAGACAACGATATATACATATAATATATAAATACTTAAATACATAGAAAACAACCATGACTCAGGAACAAATATCTGTATCATCATACAAATAAATGCCCTTACCAGGATTCGAACCCGGGACCATCGGCTTCATAGGCAGGGTCACTACCCACTAGGCCAGACCGGTCGTTCATATTATGATAGGTTAAGTAAGTAAAGAAGGGGGAAGTTACAAGTACATCAGCCAACTCAGTGCAGCGTCCTGTGAGCGTTCCTATGTTCCAACTTGCAAAGCGGCGCTTTCTGGGTACTAGCGTCTTTAGCCGAGCCCGTACTTGACCCGGTAGCCCTAGGCCACTTGTCACAGATGTAGGGCGATGTGCCTGCGCGTCGTTATGCGGCGACGCCCTAGCCGTTGTACCCAAGTTGTTTCTTTGTCTATTCATTGTAATTCGACGTTCCTGGTTTTACAAAGAGCGACTGCCGTCTGACCTCTTAACCCCGTAGGGAAACCAGGGGGTTTCGCCAGAGCCTCGTTAGTTAATCAGCAGGATGACCACGGGCAGGTGCGGTTGGCTTCAGATCCTAAAGTTGTTGGTCGGACCACTTACATCCCCATGGTCGGATTACCTACATGTATCGATACATATTGACTGACGCTACGTCTTACTTAGGCGAACAACGCGCGAACGCGAAGCGACGCGGCGCGGCGGCGGTGCGGCGCGGCGAGGAAGAAACAAAACGTTGATACGTATAGGTGTGTCCTACTAGCACATGAGCGATTTAGACGCGAAGCGGCGCGGCGCGGCGGCCTTGACCGACTAGGGAGACACACCACGATCGCCATGGCCGCACGCAGACACGGTTTATTAGAAAATTCGTATTTAAATTATGAGTAGACTATGTCTTTTTATGCAAGTAAGTGCAGCGTTCTTCGTTGTCTAAAATTTTGGTTTACTGGCATTTTGATTTGGCACCGCCTTCAAAAACTAAGTACACAATTTCCCCTGGTGGTTATTAATTTGCTTATTATTAGGTATTAATTACGTTTTGACAGAAATTGGCTTTACGACGGGATGGGGACTGGGCAAGGCTATAGGGGTGGGGTCTGGGTATATAAAAAATATTTTTGTGCTTTTCAGTGGGTTGGGTTTTTGATTTGAAGGCCTTTTTTTTAAAGAAATTATATCAAGTTATTTTGGTTTTATGTTTGTTTATTTTTATTGATTTATTTATTTTTTACTAAATTTTTATATCGTTTTATTTATTTTTATTTCATTATGACGATCGGTTGATCTTACTTCGCGCACGTAATACAGGGATACCCACTGCCACTGCCACTGCCACTGCCACTGCCACTGCCACTGCCACTGCCACTGCCACTCCCACTCCCACTCCCACTCCCACTCCCATCCCCATTCCCATTCCCACTCCCACTCCCTCTCGCACTCCCACTCCCACTCCCACTCCCACTCTCACTCTCACTCCCACTAAAACCGCATCAAAATCACGGACAAACATACATACGGGTCAAACTGAGAACCTACTTTTTTTTAAAGGCGGTTAAAAACGAAAGTAGTTGTTCTTTTCTGTGAGCTGTAGACTTCGCAATTAGCTTAAAAAAATTAATAATTAATACGAGTATAATTACTTTGCCGAATCTCTATCACAGCGAACTCAGAATAGTCGTAAGTGCCATAGACGCTACTGGAGTTAAGTCTTTTATGCCAATTTCCGAGAATTTGAATATTTTTAGTTTTGTGCCTATAGATTACAGGAAAACCTATAAAGAAATCAAACGGGAGTCGACTAATCAAATCAAAGCCGGTAATTATATATACGCCACGCCTCTAGCCGTGTCATATTCGCGTCTAAAAATCAAATGGATTGATCGCGCCCGTTCCGCGGCGCGCTGCGCCGCTTCGCCATCGCGTAAAAATCGCTCACCTAGGTCACTTCCATATGCAACAACGGTTTGATTTTTCCGCGCCGCGTCTCGCCGCGCCGCCGCCGCGCCGCGCCGCCCGACATTCGCGTGCAAATCGCGCCGCGTCGCGCCGCGCCGCGTTCGTAACGAGATCGCTTACGTAGGACACTTCTATGGGCATCAAAGGATTGTTTTGGCCGCGTCGCGCCGCTTCGCTTTGCGATCGCGCGATGTTCGCCTACGTAAGACGCTGCGTGAGAATAAAAGTATTTTAATTAATACCAACTCAAATCTTTAATTGGATATTATTTCACATGAGAGCATGACGTAGGAGGAAACGGGGTCATTCGAAATATGATTTTTGGATGATTTTAGGGAGGGGGGTCAAAAATCGTCAAAAATAGATGACGTAATTTATGACATTTCGTTACATGTTCAGCGGTAGGGGGGTCAATTTTCAAATAGGCATTTTTTGCTGTCCCACGACTATAACTCGAAGTCCATAGGACTTAAAGACTTGGTATTTATATATTTTCATCCAATGTATTGTAAACTTTAAATATAATGTACAACTGTACCTTAAATATTATTTGTTTCTGACAAAATCGCATTTGAAGTTCCAAAAACGGCGAAATTTGCCGTTTTTGGCGTGTCCCAGTGGCGGCACACACCCAATAAAAAAATCACAACTTTGGATGTAGGCAACGTATTATGATATGAATAACTATATATTTTTAATATTTTTATAAAGAGCATTTTCTAGAGAATGGATTTAATAATTTCGATAGTTTAATGCGTTATTTAATAAAACAATGGAAGCCTTTTTATCGTTGTCCCGCGCGGCACATGTTTTGTTATGACGTAAAGATACCCCCCAAAATTTTCATTGTCTATTGAATAACGGTTAAATTAAATTTATGACACAAAAGTGCGGTTAGTTGGGCGTCGATCAACATCTAATGTGGACGTGGAAGCAGTTTTATTAATATAAAAACAGACAAGAATCTCTTTCGATATATTTTGGTACAACTACAACGACATTTGTATGGACGCTTAATATGTTGGTATACAGTCGAAAAAAAATGTGTAATTTACAATAATAGTTACAAATACAGTGTTAAGATATATCGTAAAATAAATAAGAGAATTGGTTATATTGCGTAGGAAATTTCGCAAAAAAATATCACTGGCAACATTTGTATGGCGACATTTGTACGGCTATTTTGACCGTATAAGTGTCGATTGTGGTATACAAATGTCGATATACTGCCATACAAATGTCGAAAAGGTGCCATACAAATGTTGTCAGGGTCTTACAAATGCCACAAAAACAATAAATAGTGCCATCAAAATGTTGATACTGCCATACAATGTCGAAAAAATGCCATATACATGTCAAAAGCGACTTACAAATGGCTAAATAGTGCCATACAATTGTCGTTATTTAAACGTCCATATCTAGCTAACTATAAAAAGTAGAGTGGTGCCTCGTACAATATATTTTATGTTGTTAAAAACCCTTTCTAAAACGATGATTACAAATCTGATTTTCCAAAAATAAAAAATTGCCATACAAATGTCAAAAAAACACCCTCTTTAAAAATTGACCCACGGCCTCTGATCTTCCAGGTTCTCAAAATCGCTGTAAGCGTATGTATATTAGATATGAGCGCCGCGCCGGCGCGCCGCCGCCGCCGACAAAATTTACGCGCCGCCGACGCTGCGCTATCGGCGTGGCATCGGCGTGACCTTGTTAGATACTACTACGTTCAGAATCAGATAATATATATTTTATCTAGTTTAGATCTTTAACGGCGCCAGTCTGAATAGCTTATAGACATTCAAAAGGTATTTTAGGTCCATATAATTCTAAAACATCGATGGTAAATTCAAACTTTTCTGTTTGGTAACCGCGCTACTAGTGTTAGAGCAACGAAATGACTAATTTTGCCAGCTGGCTAGCTCATCCGTCATTCACCGCGAATTCAATTATTGCAAGCATGGTTTAAATGTCTTAAAAAGGTGTAAAAGGGGGTTAATTTCAGATATTAAGCGTTTTCACGCCCAAAGGTCCGGCCGTTGGCTTTGCACGGAAGGCATCGGAAACGGAATCAGGTCTCATTTTAAGCTTGGCCATTGTTCAAATTTCAAGCTTTGCTCTCTCGCAGACCAATCTTTGGCCTCGCATCGCTCGCATAGAAGTAAGCCGCTATCTGAACCTCCAAGTTTTCGGCCCTGTTTGGAGCGTAACTTTTGGCCTCGCTTTTAAAATGCTTGGTTCTTCTCCAATCTTAGCTCCACTGCAGCACGGCCTTTGGCCTCGCACGAATGCACCTACAGGAGAGCCCCAGAGGTCTTTAACACTATGGCCACGGTCTTTATCGGCCTTCGGTCTTGCTTACACTGGACCAATTCCAAGCTCTGCCCTCTTGCAGCTTGGCCTTCGGCCTCGCACAGAAGCGCGCCGTAATCGGCACTCCGCGCATTCGGCCGTCAGCCAAGCTCACACTTGGCGTTCGATTCTAAGCTGTATGCTTACCTGCAGCTCAGCCTCTGGCCTCGGATGGGAAGGCGTCGGAATCTGGTCTTCGGTGTTAGGTGGAGCTCGGCCTTGGGCCTCACTTTTTG
This sequence comes from Cydia splendana, assembly GCF_910591565.1. Classification (NCBI taxonomy): domain Eukaryota; kingdom Metazoa; phylum Arthropoda; class Insecta; order Lepidoptera; family Tortricidae; genus Cydia; species Cydia splendana. Next base: position 40,757,272 of record NC_085987.1, on the reverse strand, counting down.
ACATAAACTGGTTTGTTGGGTCGATATTGGTTAATAACGGAGCTTGATTTTCCTCACTTCGGCTCTTTGGACAGTCGACCAGATGTTTCCCTGATACAGTCAATCCGCTACTTTTTACTTAGCACAATAGATAAGGGCCTCGCAAAGATCTTCCGGCCAGGGCCTCGCCAAGATTAAGACCGCCTCTGATGCCGCTCGATACCGTTTATACTATATAAAACTTTTTTCGTACCTTTATTCAATAAATTTTGCTTGCAATTGAAAAATGCACTTATTTTATAACTTTCTTACAGCAAAAACGTGTAAATTCGGTAAAATTTTGGTTTGAATTCTTTTTTCATTAATCAAAGGTGTTTCAAGGCCACGCCGCCGATTCGCCGCCGCCGCCGACCGATATTGACCGGCGCGCCGCCGCCGGCTAAATGCCTATCGGCGCTCATATCTAATGTATATAAATAAGTGAGTCGTGAATAGTAAGGTATTAATTACTCTCATTTAATCTGATTTAATGCATTTTCTGCTGACTAACTGCACAATATTGGAAATAAAATAATTTATATTTATATTTTTTTATTCTGGGCTGTAAAGTCCACAGAAAACAATAAAATTATAGAATCGTAACGTACTCTTGAAGCGTAGAAAAGTCATGGTAAAACTAGGGCCGAGGCTTAATCATGATGGGATTAGTTGCTAAATCATATCAGACCCTTTAGGATACAACTACCAACTGTCATTGCAAAGTCTGTGCAGATGCAGAGTTAGCTTGGTCTGACTGTAGGAACAGGAAACAGGAGAAACAATAACACATTGGCGTTTGTAGACAAGTAGTTTACTTGTGTAAAATAATGGTACACATAAAATAAACAATTGCTGAGTGATAACATGTGAATACAATTTCAATAAGTAATTGTGCCAAAAATTTACTAAGTTAGGGTGGTAGGTATTCCAATGTGTATTGCGTCTCACATTTTGCTTTAATGACAGAGTGAGACGCACTGACATTGGACAAAGAAATTGGACAGGTGGAATACCACCTAGGTACATAGACTACATAGCAGTGTTGGCCGAACGTTAATTGCAATTGACCATTAACCAGTACAAATTGAACCGAAAACGGTAACGGACGGTTACAGTTGACGGTTCAACTTGTACTGGTTAATGGTCAAGAATTTTCAATTGCATTAACGTTTCGGCCAACACTGCTACATAGGTACCATCAGCATTAAATATACATTGACAGCCGAAGTGACAGCCAAATCAATCACAATATGGATATGATATTTGATGCTGACTGTACCGAAATTTCGCTCAACTCAGGCAGCTGTTAAAAAGTTTGGCTAAATACGTGCGGCTGGTTTATATTATGTTCAGCAAAATACGTTATTTTCTTTGCGCCAAAGGTCCACTACAATTAACTGGAGCCATCAGTTTTGGATCTATTTCCTTTAGTGTTTTAATTGTATTATTACGTATACCTGTAAAGAAATAATAATTGCCTAAGTATACTGGGTCAAGCAGATCTTGTCAGTAGAAAAAGGCGGCAAATTTGAAAAATGTAGGCGCGAAAGGATATCGTCCCATAGAAAATTTGAATTTCGCGCCTTTTTCTACTGACAAGATTTGCTTGACCATCTATATTTAGTTTTCTGCTGTAGGCTTGCGCTGCGACAGTAAGTACTTTGCGCTCGAGCAAGCTTAGATAGATAATCTTGTATGTAATAGATAAATAATCACTATATGTATGCCTTTAGGATTTGAGGAGTTCCCTCGATTCCTCATTGATCCCATCATCAGAACTGGGTTCTGATAAAAACTGGACTAATCTGTTTACATTTGCATACTTATATCATACAATCAAAAAAAAAGAAACAGTGCAGAAATCTGGACGACGTTTTGAAAATTAGAAATAAACTTTTATGTTATATCAAAAAAAGGATTTTCAAAATCGGTCCAGTAATGACGGCGATATGGAGTAACAAACATTAAAAAAAACATACAACCGAATTGATAACCTCCTCCTTTTGAGATATGGAAGTCGGTTAGAAATTAAGATAAATTATCCAATCATTTCAACTCTCCTGAAATGACCTATAGGTAGGTCTAAACCACAGTATAAACTGACTAAGCTTACCTACCTAGAATTGGTAAATAAGTGTAATCGTGGCGGTGACTTCCATGTTGACACATCACGCAGTTTGCTTTAAGACGAAACAGGAGCTGAGTTTTAAATATTTTAGGTAAATATACCCGTCTCGCTAACGGAAGCGGCACCTAAAAGTAGTGCGATAAGGACAAGGCGAAAAATCCTGCGTACAAATCTCAAAAATCGAGGTTTCGTACTCCTCTGTTTCCTCCTCCAAAACTTAACCAATCGTAACCAAATTTGGAAATCTAAATGATTATGAAATTATCTGTGTCGGACCGTTTTGCTTTTTTGGCTAATTGATATCAGTTTTGAATGCCACGCCTCTCATTGCGGCATAGTCAATTAGGCCATTTTGGCCATTTTTGAAGGGCTCTAGCGCCTTAAAAAACAAAAATATCAAAAAAAGCAAAACGGTCCGACACAGATATTGACAATATTAATCTGTGTTGAAAAAATCATTGCTCTAGCTTCAAAAACCACGGAGGAAAACGAGGAGTACGTTCGTATGGAGAAATGACCACTCCCGTTGGCTCTTAAGCGCCTAGCTAATACTTTAGCTAAATCTATGTATTAACCTGTCTAAATACCTATACTGCACAAAACTTTTACGCTACCTGTTTCAGAATCACATTCCTCGAAATGGCGCGGTTTGTCTAAATCTTTCATTGTGTGTTTTAACAGTGATTCCTCCAGTTGAGTATACACTGCAAAATTAAATTGTTATTGTTATAATAATATACTGTTTCTGGTAATAGGCTACGCAGATTTACGGCGTCAACCGGAGACCAAGGTCTTACTGGCTATTCGCGGCTCCATGCCGATCCACGGCCCGTGCAAGACTGCGGACGCCGTGGGCCGTGCCTGCGCGTTCGGCTCCAACAGTGTTGTCACTAGGCCCAAACACTGTTTCGACAGCATAGTAACTACCTTCGATCGAAACCGCCACTTGCGCTGTATCTTGGAACAAAATACGTAATAATCAGGCTCATATTATAGTTAATACTAAGTACTATTAGAAGTATTAGAACCAATTAAATTATTTTCAGAAAATATTTTAATTTGTTTTTATTTCAGTTTATATATTAATACTAAGAACCTATACATATACGGTGTGTATTACATAACGAGTGTCCGAAACCTTTTTGCTGAACATACATGGAGGTCAAATCGGAGCTCATCGTCTGCATCATTGGCGAAGAGCGGTTCGCACTACGTCCGATCCGAATACGATCCGAACCCGTGAAAATATGGTCCGTAGTAGCCGTAAATCTATTCCTATGGTAAGTTACGCACTAGATCCGATCTCCGTCATCCGATTTATTTCCGTCATTCAACGTGTGCTGTGCGTAACTTACCATAGAAATAGTTCTACGGCTACTACGGACCATATTTTCACGGGTTCGGATCGGATTCGGATCGGACGTAGTGCGAAACCGCTCTAAGTCTGGGAGCCGATTTTTGAATTTCGACCGCTCGATTTCGTGTATTTTGTTCAATAATATCTCCACTACTAGGCATTTCAATTCTACAAATAGAATTGAAAACGAGTGGTCGATACCACTCGATTCCAAATGTATATCGCTCGTATTTCAAAAATTAGCTTTTCTCCGTTTTCCACCGATTTTCGAGTGACGAAATCGAGCGATCGAAATTCAAAAATCGCCCCCCTGACCCGAAACCGACCGAAATATAACCGCGAAAAACGTAGTTCGTAAATTTCGAGCAACTATCTCTGTCACTCTAATTACGCCAACATTAAAGTAAAAGAGGAAGATGCCTGAAATTAATGAACTTCGGTGTTCGCGGTAGGCCCTCTGAACGAAACACCCCGTCTGTATATGTTGCAGTAAGATAGATAAAACCCTAGGGATATAATTATATGACGTAACATAGTTATATGAAAGCGATTCATTACTATCTTACTAGGTATATAACTATAATACGTCTTTAGTTTAGTGATATAGTTATATTACTGGATTAAGTTTAGTGAAATAATAATAGGTAGTAGTGCAGCGGTGCGGCGGAGGTATAGTTATATCCCTAGGGATATAGTTATATGCCGTATAGTACCTACGTATTATAATCATATATATTCCTAGTAAGATAGTAATTGTAGGTATTAGGAGTGCGGCAGTGCGGCGGAGGTTTAGTTATATCCCTAGGGATATAGTTATATGCCGTATTATAATCATATTCTGAAAGATTGGTAACGGTCGTTTCTCAAAAAGTTGGCACCGCCAGGTTAAAATTTATGTTTTTCAAAAATTTTGCATTTTCGCATTTTTTTTATTGGGATCGTTAAAAGGCAACTTAAACTATTAGAAAATGTGGAAGGGAAGCAATTCCTTCAATTAGTGTAGAAGATATAGGCGTTTGAAATTCAGGTGAATATATGATATCAAGGACAGGTGAAAGATATTTTGTCTCCAGGTTATCGATAGTAGAAGCAGGTTATCGAGAAATAAGTACAAATTTCAATGAAAATATTGACAGGTTATCGAGAGGCGTCATTAACCTGTGTCCGTTGCCGTTAACCTGGTTTCTTGTCATCATTCACCTGAAATGAGTGTCATCCACCCGTCCACCACATCATTTTCAATGTCTTGTAAAAATAATCGAAAAATGTGTCATTTTCTATAAAAAGGGACCTTATTGTCCACTACGATGATTAAAATTTTGGATTCTGACCCACCTCACCTTCGATTCGATTCCCAATTGAACAACAAGTTTCTGTGAATAAGTAAACATTCAATCTTGCTGTCACCCTGGCAGTACCTAGTGGAACTCAGGTTTGGTGCAACATAGGCACATGCAGTTTTGGTCATCCAACTCGTCTTGGTGAGCACTTGGAAGAGCAGAACTCAAGATAGAGCTGATGCTGGACCATCGCAGTACCTAGTAGAACTCAGGTTTGGTGCAACATAGGCACACGCTGTTTTGGTCATCCAACACGTCTTGATGATCACTTGGAAGAGCAGTACCCAAGATAGAGCTGATGCTGAATCCTCGCAGTACCTAGTGGAACTCAGGTTTGGGGCAACACAGACACACGCTGTTTTGGTCATCCAACACATCTTGATGAGCACTTGGAAGAGCAGTACCCAAGATAGAGCTGATGCTGAACCCTCGCAGTACCTACTGGAACTCAGGTTTGATGCAACATAGACACACGCTGTTTTGGTCATTCGACACGTCTTGATGAGGACTTGGGAGGGCAGTACCCAAGATAGAGCTTATGCTGAACCCTCGCAGCACCTAGTGGAACTCAGGTTTGGTGCAATAGAGACACACGCTGTTTTGATCATTCGACACGTCTTGATGAGCACTTGGGGGAGCAGTACCCAAGATAGAGCTGATGATGAACCCTCGCAGTACCTACTGGAACTCAGGTTTGATGCAACATAGACACATGCTGTTTTGGTCATTCGACACGTCTTGATGAGCACTTGGGAGAGCAGTACCCAAGATAGAGCTGATGCTGAACCCTCGCAGTACCTACTGGAACTCAGGTTTGATGCAACATAGACACACGCTGTTTTGGTCATTCGACACGTCTTGATGAGGACTTGGGAGGGCAGTACCCAAGATAGACCTGATGCTGAACCCTCGCAGCACCTAGTGGAACTCAGGTTTTGTGCAACATAGACACACGCTGTTTTGGCCATCTAACACGTCTTGATGAGCACTTGGAAAAGTGGTACCCAAGATAGAGCTGATGCTGAACCCTCCCTGTACCTAGTGGAACTCAGGTTTGGTGCAACATAGACACACGCTGTTTTGGTCATTCGACACGTCTTGATGAGCACTTGGGAGAGCAGTACCCAAGATAGAGCTGATGATGAACCCTCGCATTACCTACTGGAACTCAGGTTTGATGCAACATAGACACATGTTGTTTTGGTCACCCGACACGTCTTGATGAGGACTTGGGAGGGCAGTACCCAAGATAGACCTGATGCTGAACCCTCGCAGCACCTAGTGCAACTCAGGTTTTGTGCAACATAGACACACGCTGTTTTGGCCATCCAACACGTCTTGATGAGCACTTGGAAAAGTGGTACCCAAGATAGAGCTGATGCTGAACCCTTGCAGTACCTAGTGGAACTCAGGTTTGGTGCAACATAGACACACGCTGTTTTGGTCATTCGACACGTCTTGATGAGCACTTGGGAGAGCAGTACCCAAGATAGAGCTGATGATGAACCCTCGCATTACCTACTGGAACTCAGGTTTGATGCAACATAGACACATGTTGTTTTGGTCATCCGACACGTCTTGATGAGCACTTGGGAGAGCAGAACCCAAGATAGAGCTGATGATGAACCCTCGCAGTACCTAGTGGAACTCAGGTTTAGTGCAACATAGGCACACGCTGTTTTGGTCATCCAACACGTCTTAACGAGCACTTGGGAGCGCAGTACCCAAGATAGAGCTGATGCTGAACCCTCGTAGTACGAGTGGAATAGACTTGGTTCATCATAGGCATACGCTGTTTTGATCATCCACCACGTGCTGGGAGAGCAGTAGGTACCCTAGATAGAGAAATTGCCAAATCGCCAAACGTGAACTATGCGTCGTTGAAGAGTTCCGTTCTGATCTTCATCAGCAGTTCCACTTCATCAAATGTCACTTTTGTGAATGTATATGCTTGATTTGTAAATAAAAACACAAAAATCACTATATGTATGCCTTTAAGATTTGAGGAGTTCCCTCTATTCTTCATGGATCCCATCATCAGAACTGGGTTTTGACAAAAACGCGACCAATCTGTATGCATATACGTATGTACGTACGTACGTATGTAATCAAAAAAAGAATTTTCAAAATCGGTCAGGTAAACAAACGTTAAGCATTGAGGTTTCAGATTATCATCATCATTCGCTTGCCCTTGCCCCATACATTTGGGGTCGACGCAGCATGTCTTTTTCTTTTCATCCATACCTCTCTCTCTCGCCCATCATCTCATCACACAATAAACAAAATGAGCATGTTTTCACCTTTTTACAAAACTTTTCCCGTGGGACGTCACAAATCTACTTACGATATTAGTGTAACATTTTTTTTTTCATAAGAAAACCCAGGGAGGAAAATGGGGTCTACGTTTGTATGGAGAAACAGTTGTCCACTAACGACTTAATAAACATAATCACTGTTTGAGTATATGTAACGTGGATTTTAAATAGTTATCGTTCACCTGTCATATGGCAGGAGAATGACGCTTCATTCACCTGCCAGTGCATCATTCACCTGACTTTTTTGGACAGGTTAACGAGACTTAAGACAAAAGTACACAAATTTGAATAATATGCAGCTTTAACCGACAGGATAGTTTTTATTCCTAAATTAACACACAAAAGCGATATAACCCCTATATAATTATATAGTTACGAGTATTAGTTATGGTATCAGTGACATTAACCTGTCGCAAAATCTCATCCACCTGGCAGTTTTAGACAGGTGGACGATATGCAGGTGATGGGGAAAATGGCAGTTATATCGTGAATATACAAAATGTATTAGCTTGATGAACTCCATACTTAGGAATATAAAACTAAACTATTGATTACGTTACATATCTTAATAGTAATGCGATAGGTTACACAATTAGCAAGATATCGACGCCAGGATAAAGAGTACTTATCCATTACAAACTCCAATTTCCGATACTTTGTCGTTTGTGTTTTATTTGCGAAGCACAATAACCACGTCTTCGTCCTACCAGGTGATAGCTGACGAGTGACGGCTTCGGCTCATGCGGAGTGAGACGGGATAGGTGCGCTGGGGGTTATACAATCGTCGTGAACGTGACGCGCCAGGTGAATGTTAAGAATTGCCTTGGACAAACTTTGAAGCCGAATAACTTAAAATATAAGTATAATATTGTTATGCGGTAGTAATACTTTAAAAGTTAAGGATATATGTTAATAAAATACGGTAATGACGTTAAATTAAGTTAATAATTTGTGTGGTTTTCATAGCTCGGAACATCAGTACCTCGCGTTGGGACACGGCAGGTTAACGGATAAACGTAGTTACAATATTTTTTTTTGTAATCAATTTTTATTAAATCTTTTTCAAAGTATTAGGCCTCTGTGTAAAAAGTCTCTCTAAATATGTGTTAATATTTTATATATAAAAATTATACATAATGAAAAAAAAGTTCTAACGTAAACCTATTTACAGGTGGCGGTGCCAACTTTTTGAGAAATGACCTAACCCAGAAATGCAATACAGCTAACAAACATTACTTTGAATGATCCTATACCAAATGAAGAGTTGTCGCTGAGAGAAATATGCCTACAATTATCGCCATTTGGTGGCTAAGGTTAATTCAAATGTTCCTGTAAAAAATCAAATACACAGACACACACAATTTTATGTATCTTAATATTAATATATTTTCATGCTGCTATTTTTAAGGGTTGCGATGAAAATAGCTGTCACTCAGTAGAAATCTCGCGCCAGCTTTCGTGAATCGACCTGTACTTTTACGTAATATTGCTAAAAACTATTACAACTAATTGCAATATTACTATCTTACTAGGAATATGATTATAATACGTATTATACGGCACATAACTATATCCCTAGGGATATAACTATACCTCCGCCGCACCGCTGCACTAACTACCTATTATTATTTCACTAAACTTAATCCAGTAATGTAACTATATCACTAAACTAAAGACGTATTATAGTTATATACCTAGTAAGATAGTAATGAATCGCTTTCATATAACTATGTTACGTCATATAATTATATCCCTAGGGTTATAACTATATAACGGCTTTATCTATCTTACTGCGACATATATATAATACAGTAATTTTATACATTTCGCGTTTGCGTTAAATCCGGTAGTTCTGATTTTTTGCAGACGTGTTTATGATGTTGGCCCAATGAATAATACAAGTTTGTGACTTCGAGCGCCGAACGCAACTTTGTCAAATATCGAAAAACCCGCGATAATTTCGGTTTTCTTCTACGTTTGGGCGATTATAACCCTAAAGGACATGTTTTTGATAGTGCCTTCTCAGGAAGTTTTTAAAGTGGACTAAATTTGCTACAATACGAGACTAGAATTATCTCTGTACATCTAGTAGTTTCCGAAATAAAACCTTTCAAAATTTATATTTTTTTGAAATTGTATTCTTAGGGTAAGTGCAGTGTGTATGCACTTTTGTCTCAGGCGATACAGCTTGGCACGATTGTTCCTAAGGTCAAACAAAGATGATTTGGCCAGGTAGCTTGAGATCATACCGTGCCTACCCCCCAAAAAGGGAGGCGCAAGGGTCGGATCACCAGGTCCAATCTATGCTATATATTTCTTCCTGCTCTTAGCAACTAGGGCAAGTAATATATCATTTTCATATAATTTAGGGATTCCTTATTCTATAAAGTATCACTAGATTCAAAGCAGGCAGTCATACATTTTTATGAAAAAATATGTAGCGGATTAATTGACGATTTCTACAGAAATGTAATTATGGCCAAAGTCAAAGGTTAAAAATGTAAAAAAAACCACTTAACTTGGCGTTTTAAAAGTATGAATATAATGTGCTCGTCCTAAAATTATATGAAAATGATATATAACTTGCCCTAGTTGCTAAGAGCAGAAAGAAATATAGCATAGATTGCACCTGGGGAGCCGACCACTTGCCCCCCCCCCCCCCCCCCTATTTGGGGGGTTAGGCACTTACTTACCCTACGAATACAATTTCAACAAATTATAAATTTTGAAAGGTTTTATTTCGGTAACTACTAGATGTACAGAGACAATTCTAGTCTCGCATTGTAGCAAATTTAGTCCACTTTAAAAACGTCCTGAGAAGGCATGCACTATCAAAAATTAGTGCTTTAGGGTTATAATCGCCCAAAATTAAAAGAAAACCGAAATTTTCGCGGTTTTTTTTTTGGATATTTGACAAAGTTGCGTTCGGCGCTCGAAGTCACAAACTTCTATTATTCATTGGGCCAACATCATAAACACGTCTGCAAAAAATCAGAACTACCGGATTTAACGCAAACTCGAAATGTATAAAATTACATACTGTATTAATTGATTTTGACATGATTGTGAACTTCTGTATTTTAATATAGGTAAATAATTTGTCGTGTATTAAAGTGACGTACCTGCTTGTCGTATAATACCCGCACCGAAGTATCGTTAAACGGCAGGGCTTTATTAAGCATAGCGTATAGAATAACTCCCATGGACCACAAATCGCAACTTTTAGGCGCATATGGCACACCCTTCAGTATCTCTGGGGCCGCGTACAAGAGAGACCCACAATATGTGTTTGACAGATCATCGTTGGGCCCACCGTCACTCATTGGCCGCACGAAACCAAAATCTGTTAATTTCACATTGAAATTTGCTGAGATGAGGACGTTTTCGCACTTAAGGTCTCTGTGCGCGATATTGAGGGCATGCAGGTATTCTAGGGCGCACATCAGTTGCCGCAACCAAACTCTGCACTGTGCTTCACACAGGGGGCCTTTCCTTGATATGTAATGTAGGAGATCACCGTTCTCGCTTAGCCGCATGAATATGAAGTACTTGGCGAAGCGTTGGTAGATGTTGGTGACGTGTATGATGTGGGGATGGTTGACGCGGGCGAGAACGTCCAGCTCACGCGGCAGGAACTTGTACAGGTAGACACGGGGAGTGTTGGATGTATCGATCACTTTACAGGCTAGATCGATGGTGTGGGTTTCGTCAACAATGTATATTGCTCTGTAAACCTAACCAAACAATAATATTCTTAGTGGGTACTAAGAAACGCCAGTTATGTCTGAAAAACATTACAAGTTGGATTTAAGCGCGCGGTTGTTTTTAACTTTTTATACGGTAAATGCAGCAGTAACCGCACGTGAGATGAAACTCAGTGCGTCAAACGCACATAAAAAATATATGCATGCGTCTAATGCTGCGATTACCGCACAAAACAACCGAGCGTTTTAGAAAGCCTTTAAGTTGGTACATACACTGAGTAGTGTGCATACGCAGAAGTCATATGGGCATATATATCATTTACCAACCCTAGCCAGATGAGGAATTAGGAGCCTTCGTGCGTGGTAGGTGCCTATTCTAAACGTATGAGTCTTCCATATAGCAAGAAAGCGTCAATATGTTTTGTGATTCGGGATATGGCCGTACATGGCTTCTGGTGTCAATATTTCTCCAGGTGCTTTTAGGTAGGACGGTTGGCGCTAAATGGTGAGTGTGGTCGTTACCGCACTGACTTTGAAATGTGAAAGTCCTACAAATACTAATAGAGCTTAAAATCCCAGACAAGTCGTACTTTAGCATAAGATCCTTCACCGATTATATTTTCCATTACGAACTTCTTTTCACGCAGCGCAGCGCAGACTGACGGTGACTCCATTCATGTTTTAATTTTAGCAAAGCATGTTGCGTTAAACACTACTACAAACACGCTAAGCAGTTGCTTAGCGTGTTTCCATTTTTACTTTTCTGTGTAAATAAGATCATTAAAGACATACATAATTCATGTAAATATGAATGTAAATAATGGAAATGTCATTACTGTCATGGTTTGATAGACAGGGACAAAGAGTAAAGTATGACATTGACAGGAATACAATATGAAAGTGACATGTCGCACCAAGAAAAGGAAATAGTTAATTGTACAACAAGAGATCAAAGTTTGATATTTCTTCGAGTGCTTATTTTGAGTCCCGTGCAAGCGAAAGATTCTATAATAGATTCACGAGCGTAGCGAGTGAATCTAATTTAGAATCTTGAGCGTAGTAAGGGACTCAAAAGCGCACGAGATGTAAATAACTTTGATCTCGTGTAGTACACAAAATTTTTCACCTGAGCAGTGAGAACATACCTACTAGACAACTTGAAAAATGTAATCCTTCTTCGTCACTTAATACCTGCACTCATGTTTTTCTTAAGATATACTAACAATTAAGTTTAATAATTACCACAATCGAACACAAAAACAAAACGTAATAATTCATTTCAGTAAAATAATATGGAAATAACGAACATCAACTGACACTTCAATCGACAGCTTTTTTTTGTAAAAAAAAAACTTCGTAAGATACGGTCCGAATTGCGGATATGTACTATTTGTCAACTGTAGTAGTAAGTCTTAAAAGTAGAATAATTAATTTTGCGTGATAATCTGTGTATTTTTTGAATTCATTATTTTAATTGTACAGTTAAATAGGTACCTAAAATATACTTAGTGTTTTTATCAGTTTTTATCAAATCTTAAATTTTATTTTTATTAATTAATTATTAAGAATTCACACTTGTACGTGGTTTGGAACGATGCGTTCTGACGTTTTTCGGGAGTCTATTATATACCGTCAATATACCGTTGAATGTCGTTTGAACTTTTTTTTGTCTGTTTCTTTTTGCTAACAGTGTGAAAGGGACAGAGATAATAGAACCCAAGTATTTCGAACTTGTATTAGACCCCGCATGTTGAAATGAAATTTGACTATAAAGGTCACTTGAATGTCATTTTGTCTCACTCAGTGAGCAAAATCACATTTTGCTCACTGTTTTTAAGAAGCAAAGTACCTTTGTTCGAGCTGCTGAGGTGAAAAACTCATTTATTGTATAATATGTCATGATTATATATGTGGCGTTATCTATGAAAAGGGACCTAATTGTCGATGGCGCTTAGGCCATTATGAACTATGCTCCGATATAAATACAATGCCGCGCGACGCGGTACGGCGTAAGGGCCATCGACAATAAGGTCCCTTTTCATAGATAATGCCCCATATATGCTCTTTGTAATAAGTGTTATAAAATGGATACAAAACTAAAATTAACTACAACTAAAAACTTAAAAATTAAAAATACTTATCAAAATTTTGCGCCCTTGGTAAGGTGCCCATCACGCAGGCAGCGTTCCCGCGCTGGATTGCTATGGCCAATCTTTGCGCGAGAAAGCTGCCCGCGCGAGGATCACCTGTGGCCTGCCTTAGGCGTTTGCTGTGCTCCTTGTGGAGCCCCCGAGCCCCCCTACCCCACGGACCTAGTGTCTCGACACCGAAGGCTACAAATTCGTAGTGTGCGCCGGTAGGGCTTGCAAATATTCGAAACTTTCAAGTATTCGAATATTCGACTTTTTCTGACGGGATATTCGAATATTCGTGTAATTATTCGAATATTTAAAAAAAATAAGAAAAGGAACGAAAATCGGTTTATTATCGTTTTATTCAAAAGCTTTTTTCACATATTGCTAAAATTAATAATATTTTGCAGAAACTTCCACTTAATCGACTAGATTTTGTCATCCTACTCTGAGATGCCCACGTTTATAAAAGCAAGTAAAACGCAAAAATTAGACGTTTTCAATATTTCTAGATAAATCTTTTTATTATAAATGCGTCGTTGCGTGAATTGAATTAATATAACTTTAACCATCCAAACACGTATGTAAGAGAGAAAACATTTTAGTAGATAATCACTAATCATTTTCTGATTTAAATTAACTTCTAGTCGTTAAGGGGCCTGTAAAATGGCCTTTAATTCAATTGTATTTTGAATCTTTATTGACTTTATTTGTCTTGGCAAGTTTAGTTTTGATTCCTAATGGTCAGCTATTATATAAGTTATATAATTGGTATTGGAATATTTAAGGGAAAAAGTTGGCTGACTACGGGCTGGATTATTCGTTAGCTAAAGGTGCATGGTTAGATTACCAAGTTCGGTAGGTTTGGTATGATCAAATTTGTGAATTGCGATAAAGGGCAAGGTTTAGACTTCGAATATTCGCTTAAGGTACGCTTGTACTCAATAAACAGAATGACCCTTTATCTTAAAACTTACGTAACGTTATGTTGAATTATCGAGAAGATGGAATTGCATTTGTAGTGGTTGTATGCTGATAGTACAAGAAAATAGAAAATTCAAATATAGAATGCCTGTAAACAAGCAATACTACTACATATGCAATTCCACGCTCTCGATGATTCAACTATACTTGTACCTAGAAAAAGCATTAGCCGCACCGTAATAAAACATATTTTTAGTTTTCGTTTTCTTTGAAGTTGAGTTAGGTTTAACTGTATTCACGAAGCCTACTCGTATTGAGAGGAATACAGTAAAAACATTATTTCCTTCGTATATGGGTACCTACCGTTCCTCATTCACTGTTAATACCCGGCAAACACACACAGAAACTGTAACTATAGCGGATGAAAATAGATTTTACCTAGTAATAAAAAATATTCGAATATTCGAAACCTGAACGGCCGAATATTCGAATATCAAAACAGGTCGAATATTCGACATATTCGAATTGCAAGCCCTAGCGCCGAGACAACTATATTATTTATTCACCTTGGAACGTTCTCGAACGTCAGCCGCCGCCCCGGCCTGTTTACTGGTGGCTGAAATGTAGGACGCCGCCAGCGTATCTGCGCAGGTGGCGTCCCACACCAGCGCGCGGCCCAACCGCCAGGGCATAAACGTCATTCCGTCGGGGCATTTGCCGTCATCCCTTGCGATCTGGGGCTCCAGAGCCGCAGGGACGTCGGCGCTGACGAGCGCTCTCCTCAAGGATGTCGTTGAGCGCGGCATGACGGGATAGGCGGCCGGCGCCCGAGAAAAGTCTGCAGCGGATTTGATAGCCCACGCAGTGTAAGTGTTATTTATACGTCATAATTTCATAGAAGTTTGACGTTTAAAATGACACTTGCACTGCGTGGGATATCAAAATCGCTGCAGACTTTTCACGATCTGACTCTACCTACAAGTAAAAGAAATATCGAAATAACTACGGTAAATTATAGTGTAGATCAAGGCAAAGAGTAGTATAATATACTACATTTTTGAAAATTTTAATTTCGCGCCTTTTTCTACTGACAAGATTTGCTTGACCATCTATATGATGTACAATGCTGTCATTAAAGTCATTTAACGCAAAAATCGATCGATCGATCCCGAACAAAATCTTATTTCCTTGTACAACTTGATGTACCAAGAAAACCTTGGTTCTCTAGGTTTTTTATCCCAAAACAGTTCTGTTCCATAATTATTCGAATGAGTCTGGGCCATCTGTTCTCCTGTGACTCCTGTCCATCTGAAAAAAATCCATAGTCGAGACTCCTCTCTGTGCGAATGTGGGCAGGAGGAAGGTGACTTAAATCACATTTTTCCTGCATGCCCTTTATATAATCATTTTATTAATCATGATTATCTTTATGCGGATCTTTTTCACCTTGAAGTTTCCTTACCTACTTCTGTTGATTTGATAGCTGTTGGTCCGAAACGCGATTCGTCCTAATGAATTTAAGTACGCATTTCGCCCAACACGTTTTTCGTCCAACACGCTTTTAGGCCAACACGCTTTTCGTCCAACACGCTTTTAAGCCAACCCGCTTTACGTCCAACACGCATTACGTCCAACACACTTTACGTCCAACACGCTTTTAGCTAATCTAACAACATCTTATAGTGACCACATTAATATTAAAAATCTGTTGTGTTTAAATAAAATAGATTGACTTGGCCATGTTTCATGAAAATCTGTTTAGCCGTTTGAAGATCATCAGCTTTTTTCGTTGATGAGGGGATCTGACTACCTTCCATATGTCCTATTGATACGAAATTTGGATTTGATAGCTGTTGGTCCGAAACGCGATTCGTCCAAATGAATTTAAGTTCGCTTTTCGCCCAACACGCTTTTCGTCCAATACGCTTTTAGGCCAACACGCTTTTCGTCCAACACGCTTTTAGGCCAACACGCTTTTCGTCCAACACGCATTACGTCCAACAGACTTTACGTCCAACACGCTTTTCGTCCAACACGTTTGGATCTGATTTGTGTCATAGATAATAATTTTACCCCGAGTGTTCTTAGCCATGTTTCATGAAAATCTGTTCAGCCGTTTGAAGATCATCAGCTCTTTTCGTTGATGAGGGGATCTGACTACCTTCCATATGTCCTATTGATTCAAAATTTGGTACCGTGTTACTTCAATGATATTGAAACAACATGGTAAGGTAACCCATGACTTTAAATATGACATGTTAGAGTAAGGTTTAGATTACGAAGGTGGGTAATTAAATGGGATTAATTAGTTCCATTTCCACTGCGGCAGAAACAAAATGGACAAATAGCGACTTGGACGAATCGCGATATGGACGAACGGTGTAAATGATACTTGACGAACCACGTAGTTGACGAACTAAGATTTGGACAAATGGCGACTTGGACGAATCGCGATATGGGCGAACGGCGTAAATGATACTTGACGAACCACGTAATGGACAAATCGCTACTTGGACGAATTACAATTTGAACTAACAGCTATCAAATCGAAATTTGGTACCGTGTTACTTCAATGATATAGAAACAACATGGTAAGGTAACCCATGACTTTAAATATGACATGTTAGAGTAAGGTTTAGATTTCGAAGGTGGGTAATTAAATGGGATTAATTAGGCTCCATTTCCACTGCGGCAGAAACAAAATGGACAAATAGCGACTTGGACGAATCGCGATATGGACGAACGGTGTAAATGATACTTGACGAACCACGTAGTTGACGAACTAAGATTTGGACAAATGGCGACTTGGACGAATCACGATATGGGCGAACGGCGTAAATGATACTTGACGAACCACGTATTATGGACAAATCGCTACTTGGATGAATTACAATTTGGACTAACAGCTATCAAATCGACATTTGGTACCGTGTTACTTCAATGATATTGAAACAACATGGTAAGGTGTAAGGTAACCCATGACTTTAAATATGACATGTTAGAGTAAGGTTTAGATTTCGAAGGTGAGTAATTAAATGGGATTAATTAGGCTCCATTTCCACTGCGGCAGAAACAAAATGGACAAATGGCGACTTGGACGAATCGCGATATGGACGAACGGTGTAAATGATACTTGACGAACTAAGATTTGTACAAATGGCGACTTGGACGAATCGCGATATGGGCGAACGGCGTAAATGATACTTGACGAACCACGTAATGGACAAATCGCTACTTGGACGAATTACAATTTGGACTAACAGCTATCAAATCCTTCTGTTATACAATTGATTCAATCCAAAGACAAATTTATATTTTTAGCTCTATCTTTTTTATGTAAACTTAATAAATTGAAACTTTGATATATATACTTACCATTTTTGGAATCAGCAACTATTATTAATATCTCATTATAAGTTGTAAATTTTCGATTTAATACATATCGACATGACACTGGCTACTGTAGTAAACTCCATTATATAAAAAAAAAACAACGGGTTGCGCTCCGGGAGTGCCGACAGAAGTGAAAACTCAATGACTGGTCCAAAATGTCTGCAGCACTATGTATAATTGACCCATCCTCCTTTCTATTGAAAAACTTTAGTTCCGAAATTGCTGGCCAGTGAATTTAAATTTGTAGCGTTAATTGTTTAAAATTCGAATAGAACTTGTAAAGTTACCTTGCAGACCTCGCATCTAAATATATTTGGTCATGATATTTTGAGTTTTATTCACCAGTACTAGAGTTCACTTTTATTAGCGATTTCATCAAGATGTAGCTTTATTGAATTATATTGGAGTGAGATCCTCGTATTTCAGCCCGTACAAGATTAGAACATTGAGCTTTATTGCTTAATGTAAAAGTCCAATTTTAAATAATTAACCTGATTATGATACGTTATGACTAAAGTTCTGTGGTGAATAACATTGTCCGTCACACATAACAAAAAGTCACGCAAGCGCCCTGCGCCGCCTACATGAAACAGCAGGCTCAGGCATACATTTTCGCCGTGCGGTAGAAAGAGAGGAGAGACGCCTTACGCGTTACGCGCCTTACGCTGTCGCGAGTTTATCATTTTTTCCCCACTTCAAAAAGTGCTCAGCGCCGCTAAAGAAGTTTTCACTTCAAAAAACAACGGGTTGCACTCCGGGAGTGCCGGCAGAAGTGAAAACTAAACGACATGCAAAATGTCTGCAGCACTATGTGTAATTGGTCTTAACGCCATCTAGCGTTGTATCGTCGCATTACTTGAAACCCCTGAGCACATCAATGTAAGTAGTACTGGTACTACAGTTAGGTATATTAATACCAGTTTGAGGGAATCTCACTAGATGGCATTTAAATAAAAAAAACAATGACATTGTCCGTCATACATCACGCAAGCGCACTGCGCCGCCTAAATGAAACAGCAGGCTCAGGCATACATTTTCGCCGCGCGGTAGAAAGAGAGGAGAGACGCTTTACGCGTTACGCCTTACGCTGTCTCGAGTTTATCATTTTTGCCTCACCTCAAAAAGTGCACAGCGCCGCTAAAGAAGTTTTCACTTCAAAAAAACGCAAAAATATCAGTTTTCATATAAAACGAGTTAATCACTTGAAATACTTATATTTATTTACCTATTAATTTTTAAAATAAAAGCTATTCTTATGTACGAGTAACATATCTAAATTCGTCTTCGCACAGACTTAGTTAAATTTAAACCGTTGTAGCAAAGACATATGTAACTTCGTATAAGATGAATAAAGTCTAAGGAAAAAACGTGCCTCGGAAATCAAGAAAAAGTCATTCTCGGATAGATGGCGCACACACCTTTAGCCTATGCTCAGCTAGATGGCGTGACGACACTGTTTCATATTTAACAATTTTAACACATAGATATCAGTGAATGAACATGGGTCAAAATGATATAAAAATAATAAAATCATTTATCCATATATATGTATACATTTTTTGATCATTTTATACGTTTTCATTTTGAGTTTTAGTCGTGTGTCGATAGATGGCAGTAAATTTACTGTGACTACAAAATTTACTATGACAGGACCACTCTATACTATCTATATATTCTCTTTGGTTGTAGTAAACCAGAAACAGCGATAATTTTAAGGTAAGAAATATATTAATCTCTAAATAAAAATGAGCGTACCAATTGCCTAATCAAATATAATAATTGAATCTTACTATCCCCGTAAGTCCCGCGGACGCTATATCGCGTCCGAAATTATAATCAAAATTCATCATAGATGTAAAACCTCACATTGTTTAAGCTGGTAAATTTAGACCCCTGTGGCCTATTTTATAAAGCTACAAGTTACAATTTACAAGCGGAAGTCTCGTTCTAACACATAGGGTAAGAAAGAGACTTCCGCTTGTAAATTGTAACTTGTAGCTTTATAAAATAGGCCACTGGTAGCATTAGCGAAGGAAATAGGAAGTTAGATTATATTGTTTAATTTGTGACTGTTTTGTTTTAGAGAGTGAATCAGCAGATGGCTTGAGCGTGAGATAATAATATAATCCTGGGCCGTCATATGATTTCTTGGAAAAAGCTCAAAGGGCACGTATCTGCCGCATATCCAGACTAGTTTCCCGGTGACCAAGAACGCTGCGCGGAGCTGTGAGTGTGAAGTAGAAAATGTCCGATAACCGGATAGATGTAATAAAAATAAAAATAAATAATAATAAAGCCATTTATTCATAACTAACAACTAGCAAGTAATATTTTACATTATTTAAGTTTTGAAATTCTTCTTAGGTATGAATCCCTCTTTGGGTGAAGGCCTCCTCCAGTTCAGTCCAAAGTTAAAACGGCCGTTTTTATTTTCAGCTCATATATCGACGAATCCAGCAACATAAAAACTAGTTTGATGTATTCAAAAGGTACTTAAATGCACAATACAGTCCGTAGCGGCCCCCTTTTTTAAATACCTGTCGTTAAATTTAAATAATCACGATTATTTAGCAGTGGCGCTAGTGTGCACGTTGATGGGCTCTTAAAAACCTGACCCCAACAAACAATAAAAAAATACAAAAAGAAATTCCCTCTCCGGGATTCGAACGCAGGACCTAGCATCCTGAACTGGATTACTGCCAAGCCAATACCCGCTAGACTAAACGGGTTGTCAATTCTAATTACAATGGTATCCTACCAGAGCGCTAGTAGTATAAACGAACTTTTGAAAGGGTCATTTTTTTGTATGGAGTTATCGTTCTTCTCCTAGTGAGTATTATATTCGTTGGTGTAGATTTAAAAAGATATGAATGAGTTTGATAAAATGAAGATTGACTGTCTATTAAATAGTAAGTACTTACCTAAATAAATTCTGACCGAAGAGCATATAATCTGATATAATCACTACGTAATAATATATGATCCATGGAGGTATAGAAGTAACTATTATTACTATTTACTTCTATACTCCATGATATGATCAATGTAAAAGTGGTAACACACTATCGCATCGCACCGCGACCTTGGGCTTGTGCACAAATCACGCGAGATTCCATAAACGGGTCACGAAAAAATCACGATAGATCACGTTGGGGGAGGGGGGTATAGAGTCAGACCGTGAAAAGTCTGCAGCGATTTTGATAGCCCACGCAGTGAAAGTGTCATTTTAAACGTCAAACTTCTATGAAATTATGACGTATAAATAACACTTTTACACTGCGTGGACTATCAAATCCGCTGCAGACTTTTCTTGGTGCGACTCTAGTATAAGGAGACCTCACGTGTATTTTTCCACAGTGAACGAAACTAAGAAAAAAACAACGGGTTGCACTCCGGGAGTGCCGGCAGAAGTGAAAACTCAACGACATTGTAACTCAAAATATTAATAACAGGGCCATATAGTGCAAAATGTCTGCAGCACTATGTATACATGTATATTTGAGGTTAACGCCATCTAGCGTTGTATCGTCGCATTACTTGAAACCCCTAAGCACATCACATCACATCACTGCTGTGGGTACTACTGGTACTACCGTTATATTAATACCAGTTTGAGGGAAACTCACTAGATGGCATTTAAATCAAAAAACAATGACATTATCCATCACACATAAGCACATAACATAAGCCACGCAAGCGCCCTGAGCCGCCTACATGAAACAGCAGGCTCAGGCATACATTTTCGCCGTGCGGTAGAAAGAGAGGAGAGACGCCTTACGCGTTACGCGCCTTACGCTGTCGCGAGTTTATCATTTTTTCCCCACCTCAAAAAGTGCACAGCGCCGCTAAAGAAGTTTTCACTTCAAAAAACCTACCAAAAGTCAAAAGCATTTATTGCGAACATATTACATTATTAAGAAAGCAGAACAGCAGTATCAAATTCGTTTTCCAAAAGGGCCCAACGTTTTCTGTTCTCTTTCACGGCGCAACAACTAGTATCATTTCTCTCTCCTCGCTCTTTTAAAAATGCCGTTTGTCAAAAAAGGGCAACCATACTGTTGACAAGATGGACTTCAAATCAAGTGTTACCTTTTTTGATGCGCCCAGGCTGTGTATGTGTGCGTAAAAGCGTATATGTGTGCTCTTTTAGGGATGTGAAAAGTCGATTTTAATCATGTTATATATCGATAAACGCTACACAGCGGAACGAAATAGCGATTAATTGAAGCTTCAATATCTTCGTTAAACATAAACATAATTGAAATGCTAATGGATAATTAATATATTATAATGTAATAAAATAATTCAATTATTGCGGAACACATATTTTAGTAGGTATTTATGTATTTTAATTAAATATCTGAACTTTCCCTTAGTTCCCTGCTGGGGCGTGACGATAAAATTGTGATCTGATAACCACAATGAAGAATAAAAGCGTTTTTATTCATTTTAGGTATCGTTAAACCTTTGAAGTAAAATTAAAATTGCAAGAAATGTCGATAGTTTATCGATATGACTTTATCGACATGGCTACAGCAAAGTGGGCCTCATTGTTAATCGTACACTAAACAAAAGTGGCAACAGTGACAGCTCGCTGAGACGGGACCTCTATATATTAAATCTATGAGTAAGACACATAAAGTGTCAGGCAATTGCAAACGTCTATGTGCAAACGCCAAACAGAAATTTTGGCATCACAAAAATGTTGCCAGGACCAAGGCCCCAACGCTGTCTGTTCTCATTGACGGCGCAGCAACTAGCATCACTTCTCTCTCCTCGCTCTTTTAAAAATGCCATTTGTCAAAAAATGACAACCATACTGTTGACAAGATGAACTTCAAATCAAAGTGTTGCCTTTTTTGGTGCATCCAGGCTGTGTATGTGTGCGTAAAAACGTGTAGCAAGGGCCCAACGTTTTCTGTTCTCTTTCACGGCGCAGCAACTAGTATCATTTCTCTCTCCTCGCTCTTTTAAAAATGCCGTTTGTCAAAAAAGGGCAACCATACTGTTGACAAGATGGACTTCAAATCAAGTGTTGCCTTTTGTGATGCGCCCAGGCAGTGTATGTGTGCGTAAAAGCGTATATGTGTGCTCTTTTAGGGATGTGAAAAGTCGATTTTAATCATATTATATATCGATAAACGCTACACAGCGGAACGAAATAGCGATTAATTGAAGCTTCAATATCTTCGTGAAACATAAACATAATTGAAATGCTAATGGATAATTAATATATTATAATGTAATAAAATAATTCAATTATTGCGGAACATATATTTTAGTAGGTATTTATGTATTTTAATTAAATATCTGAACATTCTCTTGGTTTCCTGCTGGGGCGTGACGATAAAATTGTGATCTGATAACCACAATAAAGAATAAAAGCGTTTTTGTTCATTTTAGGTATCGTTAAACCTTTGAAGTAAAATTAAAATTGCAACAAATGTCGATAGTTTATCGATATGACTTTATAGACATGGCTACAGCAAGGTGGGCCTCATTGTTAATCGTACACTAAACAAAAGTGGCAACAGTGACAGCTCGCTGAGACGGGATCTCTATATATTAAATCTATGGTTGAAATCTTCGAGCAACACGGAAGGGAGGCGGCATTCGCACTATTTCCCCTCTGCCGAGGTACAAGATTCGCGCGTCAATCTAATCTAGCGCGGGTAATAAAACTAGTTGCACTTGGATTTTTCACTAGACCGAGTCCTGACGCGCGCGTGAACACTGCTGCACAAAAATGCCTGTTTGCTCGGTTTTTTGTTATAAAAATAGGTCGGGGGACATCAAATTTACAAAATGAAAGTGTTATATTTCACATGTAATATTTTTTTTTACATATCATACGTTTAATTACATTCAAACACAATTATTATATTTTAGTCTCATGTAATTGTTGGATTTATCGATTTTGCTCGCTCAGTACAAATTGTGGATCGGTCGAGCGACAAATCCGACTTCTCATCTCTCAGAATACAATAACATACTTCAACGAAAATGTGTTAGTGTGCGTGTTGTGACACTTGTCACTCGTCCGTACACAAAAAGAGATCGAGGTTTGCAAGATTTGTCTCTGACGTGTGTCATTTTCTATGTATTTGTGTCGTCATTACAGATTGGATTTTGTATGTAAGTGTGTGAGAAGTGCGACTGTGTGCACCTTTCCCCCCGCGAAAAATGGCAGAAAGCTTTGTACGGTGAGATATCGCTTGGGCCCCTCCCTTCCGATGTGTCGGAAGCCGGTGTTGCTCGAAGGTTGAAATGCTCAAATTATCCGCGGAAGCGCAAAAAAATTGACGGCGTCACATATCATTCGTAAGTAAAAGCTGAAATAATCCGTTTTTCTTCGGTTTAATCTAGAATGAAATGAAGCCGGCCGCCATTTTCGCCGGCTGACAGAAAGAGATAAGTTTATGTTCTTATCAGCGAGAATGACAAGGACGCACCAACTGCGTACATAGATTATCATAGCAGACGCGTCATGGTAAGTTGCATTCATTGTTTGGGGCTTGTCGTACAAATAAGAGAAATTTTCAACTTTAATATTAAAGTTTTTTACTTGAACGCATTTTTTCTTGTAATTAAGTACAATTGGCAAATTAAAGATTATTATTGGCCATATTATTGTCCGGGTTGCGTCAATTAAGTAAATAGGTATATTGCTGTTTATACAAAGATTACTACAAAATTAGTATTTATTGTCATTGTCAGGCATTTAATTTTCTCACACAATAACAATTATTATAACATAAAATTGTTAGTAAAATAAAGGGTTTTGTTGTTATTGAGTTTGCTTTAATTTAAAAATTGATTCTATATTATGTAAATTTGGGAAAATAGGGGTTTTAGAATGTTTCATTACCATTAACCTATTTAACCTAATTAGGTATTTCATACCCCGCCTAAGTAACCCACAGTGTCTCGGGTAAAGAAAATAGTCTCAATGTGTACAATTATTGTTGAGTATGTATAGATTTATACTGGCAGGTTAGTTATCAATGTTATTATGAATTTACTAGAGTTCTATGTCAAAATGTCACAGCGCTAAAGAAAGGAATATCTGTTATTGTGTTATAATGTTATGATGGTTTAATTTAAATATATATTATATTTCCAACGTCAGTGTATCACTCAATATGGTAGCAGGATCGTGTGAATGAAGAATAAGCGGCAAGATATCGACAATGTAAGTGGCAAAATGAGTAATAGCGATAAAATAATTATACCCGTGTTTGACGGAACTGAATACGCGAACTGGAAAATTCGGCTGATGAAATATTTACAATTTAAAAAATGTAAGGAAGTAGCAACTAGAGATAAAACAGAAAAGGACGATGCTAGTAAATGGGAAGAGATGGATATTCAGGCCACGAATTATATTTACAGCGCTATTACCAACCGGCAGTTAGAATATATAAGCGAGGTAGAGTCGGCATATAAAATAATATTAAAATTCGACGAAATGTATTTGAAAGAATCTACCGCTTTACAAATTGTGTGCAGAAATAATCTAGAAAATATAAAGTTAGCTAAATATACGGATATAAATGTTTTCTTCGACGATTTTGAAAGATGTGTCAATGATTTGAAAAATGCCGGCGCCACTATTTCTGAAAATGAAAAATTAAATTATATGCTAAAAGCGCTACCGGAAAGTTACAGCTACATAGGCGATTTAATAGACGTGTTACCGGAAACTGAAAGAACTGTTGAATATCTGAAAAGTAAAATACGAATGAAAAATTTACAAAAAGTAGATGAAGTGCTACCTAACCGATCGAACGCATTTAAAGTAAATACTGAAAATAAACCGACTTGTTTTACGTGTGGAAAGCCCGGTCACGTGCGCAGAGATTGCTGGCACGGAAGTCGTGGTCGCAGCAGCGGATATTCAGGTCCACATCATGGTCGTGGACGTGGTGACAATAATTTTAGACCAAATAGAGGTAGAGGATCTTACCAGAGCAATACATATTATAACAAAAATAGCTTCCACACATCAATTGTGCATAATTCGACGAAAAGTGAAGAGAATACGGTAAAGTTGGGTCAGATAGATTGGCTTTTAGACAGCGGCTGCACAGACCACATCGTAAATACTGATGAATATTTTGACAAATATATAACTTTAAAGATGCCCGTAAAAGTAAAAGTTGGAGATGGAAGATTTTTGAACGCAACGAAAGTTGGCAGCATTACAACATATTTTCCTGTTTATGAGAATAAAAATAAAGTGGTCATAGGTAATGTATTTTACATAAAAGAGATGAGCGCAAACTTGTTGAGCTATGCGAAGATTACAGACAATCATACAATAATTTCGTCAGGACATTTGTCAAAGATATATAACCGGAATAGAGAACTAATAGCAGTTGCGAAGAAAGAGGACAGATTATATAAAATGACAAGCTTTATTACAAAAACAATTGGTGTAAATGTAGCAAGCAGTAATATGACATTGAAAGAAAAACTTCATAGAACACTTGGTCATGTAAATTTCAACCATCTTGACGTTATGTGCAGAAAACAACTATTGAAAGGAATACCTGAGCAATTAGAGTCAGACTATATGAAATGTGCGATCTGCATTGAAAACAAAATGCATAACTTACCATTTAATAATAATCGGACGAAAGCAGAAGATATATTACAGATTGTGCATACGGATGTTAATGGACCACATAGAACGACAGGACATCAAGGAGAAAAATATTTTCTAACATTTATAGATGATTTTAGCAAGTTAGCAAAAGTATTTTGTATCGGATCAAAGGAAGAAGTATATGACTGTTTTGTGGAATATGTAAATGAGCTACAAAATTTAACAGGAAAAGTAATAAAGGAATTGAGATGCGACAACGGTAGAGAATATATTAATAAAAGAATATTTAATTTTGCGAGAGAAAAGGGTATTATGATTAAGCCCTGCCCAGCATATGTGCATGAGTTGAACGGTACAGCAGAAAGATATAATAGATCGATTATGGATATGGCACGATGCCTTTTAGCAGAAGCAAAAGTTGACAGACGATTTTGGCCAGAAGCCGTAAAAACAGCAGCTTATTTAAAGAACCGAATATTGATAAATACTCTAGAAAGAAAGACTCCCTATGAACTATTTTTCCAGAAGAAGCCATCTGCAAAATATTTAAAAATGTACGGCAGTAAAGTTTATGTTAGAACGCCAGAAGAAAGGCGAAGGTCAAAATGGGACCATAAATCAGAAATGGGAATTCTTCTTGGATATACAGATGTTGGTTATAGAGTACTGATTAATGACAGAATTATCATAGCAAGACACGTAGATATAATTGAAAAAAGATGTGAAATTAATTGCTTTTGACGGCGAGGAAGAAGGTAAAGAAGTAAATAAAAAAGAAGAAGAAAAGTGGGAAGATACCCTAAATGAGATTGAACCTGAAGATACAGTACAAGAGAATGATAATGACAATGACGACAACGTAATTAATGAGACGAGAAAGTCTAAGAGACAAATTAAAGCACCAGTCCGTTTCAACGAAGAATACGGCTACTATTGTATAACTGTTAATTATTGTGATGCGATGATTCCAGATACTTTTCAGGAGGCGACCAAATGTGACGAGGCAGAGCAATGGAAAGAGGCAATGGATAGAGAGATGAACAGTCTTGTGAAGAATAATACTTGGATGCTGGTAAATGCCCCAGAGAACAAAAAGGTACTTGATTTTAAATGGGTGTATCTGAAGATTATGAAGAAAACCAACGATCTCTATAAGGTCAGGTTAGTGGAACAGTTATAGATATTATAAAAGTGAATTCTGAATCTCTGAAGATAATGTAGCAGATATCCTGACTAAATCGTAAGGTCATGTTAAATTCTTTAAATTTAGACAAATGTTAAATGTAACATAATATACACCGTGTTATACATCGTGCTCATGATAAAGTTTAAAAATTGTAATTGTTCAAATAATGTGAATTAAATTTAATTTAATATTGTAGATTAGTGTTGCAAGTGTTTATGTGTTGCCATGTATAAATCTAAGGAGGCGTGTTGAGTATGTATAGATTTATACTGGCAGGTTAGTTATCAATGTTATTATGAATTTACTAGAGTTCTATGTCAAAATGTCACAGCGCTAAAGAAAGGAATATCTGTTATTGTGTTATAATGTTATGATGGTTTAATTTAAATATATATTATATTTCCAACGTCAGTGTATTACTCAATAATTATTATTATTAAAAAAAAAACAAACCTAACAAAAGTAACAATGATAAGTATAACATAATATCTTTTATTTACATAACTAAATGTGAAAACTTTTTACTTCGGTAGCGAGTACATTACTACATAGAACTGCATCAAAATGATTTGCACCTTCTGTCAAACATCTTATTCTTTGATATATTTATTTTCATAATAAGTTTTACGTTTCGCGCCATCTTCACTGTTTGCCGTTGTGTTATGGTGGTATCACTGATTTACCAAATTCACGCGCAAGTGACAAACACTAGCCGTCTCTTTTTTACTTAGGTATTCTTTTAGTTGTGCCGTCTCTTTTACGCATTTGCGTATGAAGTTGTAAATAAATTGTAATAACTGATAACTGATGCTGCTTTGACGTTGGCAGCATTGGTTGGCATCATTTTTTTCGCTTGATATGTTAGCGTATGACGTATCTTGTATAAAAGATCTTTGGTTTTAGGTGGAACCAAGTTGTGTATGTGTGCGTAAAAACGTATATGTGTGCTCTTTAGGGATGTAAAAAGTCGATTTTAATCATGTTATATATCGATAAACGCTACACAGCGGAACGAAATGACGATTAATTGAAGCTTCAATATCTTCGTTAAACATAAACATAATTGAAATGCTAATGGGTAATGAATATATTATAATATAATAAAATAATTTAATTATTGCGGAACACATATTTTAGTAGGTATTTATGTATTTTAATTAAATATCTGAACTTTCCCTTGGTTCCCTGCTGGAGCGTGACGATAAAATTGTGATCTGATAACCACAATAAAGAATAAAAGCGTTTTTGTTCATTTTAGTTATCGTTAAACCCATAGATTTATAAGGCATAGATTGAGTGTTCAGTACATCCCTAGTGAAGCCATTTCAAGTGCGACGTCACGTCGCACTCGTGTCACCGTATTCGATCGGCCCTGGCAGTACTCAAGGTCACGTCGGTTTGTGTACACCTCCCGTTTAAAAATCAAAAACACAGGAAGAATGGTTGTTTGTGCAGTGAATGGGTGTCACAACGCAGCATATCATAAAAACAAACTGACTTACATTACATTTCACACGTAAGTATAGAGTTTAATGTGATATTTTTACATAATCGTAATAGATATGAGCGCCGATAGGCATTAAGCCGGCGGCGGCGCGCCGATCTAAATCGGTCGGCGGCGGCGGCGAATCGGCGGCGTGGCCTTGAAACTCCTTTGATTAATGAAATATAATTCAAACCAAAATTTTACCGGAAAAACATGTTTTTGCTGTAAGAAAGTTATAAAATAAGTGCATTTTTCAATTTCAACGATAATTTATTGAATAAAGGTTCGAAAATAGTTTTATATAGTAAAAACAGTATCGCACGGTATCAGAGCCGGTCTTATAATCTTGGTGAGGCCCTAGCCGGCGTAGGCCCTTTTGTGCTAAGTAAAAAGTAGCGGATTGACTGTATCATCAGGAATGCCGATAGGCCGATAAAGACCGAGGCCATTGTGTTAAAAACTTGGAGATGCAGGCGCATCCGTGCGAGGCCAAAGGCCATGCTGCAGCGGAGCTAAGATCGGACAAAAACCAATGACCAAGCATTTTAAAAGCGAGGCCGAAAGTTGAGCTCCAAACAGAGCCGAAAACTTGTAGGTTCAGATAGCGGCATACTTCCATGCGAGCGATGCGAGGCCAAAGATTGAGCTGCGATCTCTCGCAGATCAATCTTTCAATGCTCTCGCAAAGCTTGAAATTTGAACAATGGCCAAGTTTAAATGAGACCCGTTTGTTTCCGACGCCCTTTCGTGCTAACCCAACGGCCGGACCTTTGGACGTTTTCACGCTTAATACCTATCTGAAATTTACCCCTTTTTACTAGTGATGTACCGACTATTGATTTGGCCGACTAGCCGACTAATCGGCGCTCGAATGGCCGATTAGTCGGTCGGCTAGTGGGCCGGATCATTAGTTTCGTATAAGTTCAGGTGAAAACCAATAGTTTTGCTCCTTTGGTTGCGCTATTCATCATAACATCTGGGAGACCAAGCTTTGCTCGTAAAACATATAAAAACAGAGATAAGACCTAGCTAGATCGATTTATTGCCCCCGAAAACCCCCATGTAGCAAATTTCATCGAAATCGTTTAAGCCGTTTTCGAGGTCCCCGAAATATATATGTCGGACCCTGACACCAGAAAGACGTATTGCAGCGTTATAGTTCATTATTTTAGAGGCCTGTATAAAATCGATTAGCAATGTTGAGCTACGTATTATTTGGTTGTAACAAAATAAATAAAGTTGTGTAGAGAGTAACTCCGTCAATTGGCGCATTGTTGAAATAAAGTTGCGTAGAGAGTAACGCCATCTATTGGCGTGTTGTTGAACTGAGATGTCAGGTAGAAGGCTTTGGAACGTCGAGAGGTTTCTCTCGAGTGAGCGTAGGCACGAGTTGGCGTTTTTGTCGGTATGTTGGTAGACTGGTCGAGCAGGTTTGCCAACTTGACTGAGGCGGGAGCGGAGAGGCTCCGCCGCTGGTAGTTCTTCTTGATCGGACCGCGCTAGAGATCGGACGTACTCGTCAGCCAACCTCGTGCCTAACTCGCTACGTTCCTGAAGGTTTATACCTGAAGGATTATTCTGATAGCTTATAGAATCCCGCGTTCTTTAACCATTTAGCTAAGTATTATCAAACTGCACAACGGGACTTAATCGCGTATTTAAGTTTTAAGATTTACCTCCGACGTTTCGAGGACGGCGTTGTCCCCGTGGTCTCGGAGAAGACTGGCTCAAGTTGACATCAACATCTTCTAGCCGCGCGAGTTTTTCGAACTACCCGCACTTGGTCTTGTTTATCAGTTTGAACGTTTTGCGCACTAGGGATGTCACTCTGTCGACACACAACACTAACGATATTCGATTTATCGACTGTCGATATTCGTTTCCGCTTACATTTACTAATGACTGGATTCCATGTGGATGAGATCTTAAAACCCTCGTCCCGATTAAAATTGCAATGTTTTTTGATTTCAATGGCTTCCCGCACTTTTCTACTGTAGAAATGGCGATCCGTGGAGAGGATTTTAGGGTTATGCAGCTCAATCCAGTGGTTTGGTCCTGACTCCAGCAAATGCTCAGCCACCGCAGACTTGTTGACCTGACGATTTTTGACAGCTGCGATATGTTCCTTAACTCTTTCTGCTATGGTGCGCTTAGTTTCTCCGATATAGGAACTACCACAACTGCAATCTATTTTATAAACGCCAGGTGACTGGAACGGAATAACGTCCTTCGGTGACCTTAGGCTCCCTGCTACTTTGGATAAAGGTGTGTACACCGTCTTTATAGAGTACTTTCCAAGTACTGTGCCAACTTTATCCGTTACCCCTTTTACATACGGCAAAAATGCCGGCTGTCTGGAGACATCAGGACGTTTCCGCGTTGCCTTTCGTCTGGGTTGCCACTTTTTTACCTTGTACCCGTTCCTCCTTAGTACCTCCTGAATATGCGACATCTCACTCTCTAAATATTCAGGGTCACACAGATCATGTGCTCTGTTTACTAGCGAGGTAACCATCGATTTAATAATCGTGAAAGTTTAAATCAGCATTTAGCTAAGTGTTTTATTTCAAGTGTCATTTTGATTTCTTATGTTTCATTAGAAGCTTACTTTTGTGAAATAAAGAAAGGATGTGTTATGTGTTGTTTTGAAAAGATTTGTCCCTCTGAGTTTGTTGCTGGTCCATATAGGGCTAAATCTTCTCATGTCAGAGGCGTAGGGTTGGAGCCGGCCTAGCTTGACTTGAATTAAGATTTGAACGGTTTCATGTGATCTTTTCATTCTCATTTTAACCAGTCAACATTCTAATAGCAATTAGTTCTTTTCATCATTTAGTTCTGAAATATAGTAGGCACTAGTATGGTTAACGAGTCCTAAGGTTTATTTCATGCACTGGTAGCATGGTAGCATACTGGTTTAGCTGTGAAGTAATACATCGAGATACTACCCCACGCGCCCACCGCCTTTAGGACCATCGGTAATCGATATATATATAAATAAATATATGTACATATAAATAAATAAACAAGAATTGCTCGTTTAAGGGTATTAGATTAGCTTGGCTAAAAGGTGTTCTTTACAGGTTCAAAGACCTATCACAAGAATCCTCGTTCAATTTCTCTATTTCCTTTATTTTGCGATCCTGAGCAGACTGCCAGTAGGTACAGCTTGTAGGAGGTATTTCCAAGGCTCTATTTCCCGTACGTAGTCGGCAGTTAAGAGCCTATCCCCTGTGGTCAGCGTCTTTACGAGCAACCTGCCTTGTCTAAGTCTCTAAATTTTGCAATAATATTAATATGAAGTTCCCCATGGCTCCACCATTAAAAAAAACTGAATGGTAATAAAATTATTTAACTTGCACATGAAACTACACGAGAATCAGTAAAGTTAAGATTGACCTATAGAGGAAAACACCAGCCCACCAACATACGATAACGATCAAACGGTCAAATCTATGCAAAAAACGTTTTCGTTTGCAGCTTAAATAGTTATTTTAGTAAAATAGGCATAAAACATATGGTAAATATTGACTGATGATTTTTTTTTTCTGTTTTTCTTTCACTAATAAAGTGCCGACTAAACGGCCATTTTTGCCGACTACAAATGTGGCCGGATAGTCGGCTTTCCCGACTAGTCCGTACATCCCTACTTTTTACACCTTTTAAAAACATTCGACCATGCTTGCAATGATTAATTTCACGGTAAATGTCGGATGAGCTAACCAGCTGGCAAAATTTGTAATTTCGTTGTCCTAAAACTAGTAGCGCGGTTACTAGACAGAAAAGTTTGAATTTATCTTCGATATTTTTGAATGATATGGGCCTAAAATACCTTTTGAATGTCTATAAGCTATTCCAAGTGGCACCGTTAATGATCTAAACTAGTTAAAATGTATATTATCTGATTCTGAAAGTAGTAGTACCTAACAAGGTCACGCCGATGCCACGCCGATAGCGCAGCGTCGGCGGCGGCGGCGCGCCGGCGCGGCGCTCATATCTACTGTGGCCTGACGCCTAACAATGGGCCTTTGTGTATTTTGGTACCGGTGGCTAAACAACGATAACATTCATATCATCTAAATCGTAACTACAAAAATCCAAAATTTCGTCAGCCGCCATTTCTTATAAATGTTGCCAGTGTAGTGAATATTTTTTCCTCAAAATGGGACATAACGTTTACAATCTAAAATGAATAAGGTGTATTCGGGTAATACCGAATGTCGGATAAATCCGAAATTCAGATGAAAATCACCCTTAATTCCATCATAATAAAAGTCTCTTTTCGGAACTATCCGACAGTTTACGGCATTCGGAATTACCCGAGTAAACCTTACACTTAATTGAATTTCGTTGTATAATTATAAAAAAAATATGTATTTTTAAATATTTCATTATCTTATTTCAAATTATGTAGTATTTTTTTATGATTTTATGCACATTTTAAATAAAAAAATATTATTTCACAAAGGACAAAAATGCAAAAAATCCTTGCTTTTGCTACTTAAACAAATCTACACACAAATTATTAATAACCAAGTGTTAAGGATGTTGTTAAATCCCCCATTTTGAGGGAAATATCTATATACTGGCAACACGTTTTGTATATAATTATGTGTGTGTTGCTGAGCGTAAAACACATAGATTTATAATATATCGAGATTCCGTCTCAGCGAGCTATCACTGTTACCACTTTTGTTTAGTGTACGACGGTTAACAATTTAACACCACCTTGCTGTAGCCATGTCGATAAAGTCATATCGATAAACTATCGACATTTCTGCTTTTATTCTTTATTGTGGTTATCAGATCACAATTTTATCGTCACACCCCAGCAGGGAACCAAGGGAAAGTTCAGATATTTAATTAAAATACATAAATACCTACTAAAATATGTGTTCCGCAATAATTGAATTCTTTTATTATATTCTAATATATTTATTATTCATTAGCATTTCAATTATGTTTATGTTTAACGAAGATATTGAAGCTTCAATTAATAGCTATTTCGTTTCGCTGTGTAGCGTTTGTCGATATATAATATGATTAAAATCGACTTTTTACATCCCTAAAAGAGCACACCACACATACACGTTTTTATGCACGCATACACAGCCTGGATGCACCAAAAAAGGTAACACTTTGATTTGAAGTTCATCTTGTCAACAGTATGGTTGTCCTTTTTTGACAAATGGCATTTTTAAAAGAGCGAGGAGAGAAAAGTGATACTAGTTGCTGCGCCGCCAAAGTGAACAGAAAACGTTGGGGCCTTGGTAAAACACGAGCCTCCCACGCACACATCGATCGTGTTTCGGCTTCACTTTTGGCAGGTTAGCCGTATGGGGACTATCTGTCTATGCGTTATTAGTCTGAGGTTAAACCTTTGAAGTAAAATTAAAATTGCAAGAAATGTCGATATGTTATCGATATGACTTTATCGACGTGGCTACAGCAAGGTGGAGTGACATTGTTAATCGTACACTAAACAAAAGTGGAAAGTGGTCTCAGTGACAGCTCGCTTAGACGTAATCTTTAAGTATATTATATCTATGGTACCTCCTCATTCTTGTATTTCTATTTATTTGTAATTTTGTATATATTTCGGCCACAAAACAAAGAAGTATTCGGCGCGCTCATTCTTTCTTCCGTGATTTCGGGGATCTCGGAAACGGCTCTAACGATTATGATAAAATTTTCTTTATGGGGGTTTTCGGGGGCGAAAAATCGATCTAGCTAAGTTTTATCTCTGGGAAAACGCGCATTTTTGAGTTTTTTTTAATATTTTCCGAACAAAGCTCGGTCTCCCAGATATTTAGGTATCAATTCCGTACACGGCGGGAAGAAGTTGATAACTCGAGATATTCTACTGAAGGAATTTGAACTCAAAATAAAATTACATAAGGTTCAAATTTTTTCCCGCCAGATATCAACTTCTTCCCGCCGTGTACGGAATTATAATATATGATAATATACCAGACTATATACAGTGATCAGCTCTAGTAGCACGATTCATACCGATGCCATAAAAGCTTCTCCTTTAATGAGATTCTAGAAGAAATAATGACGCGTTGAACAATAGGTTTCGCTGACCTCGTCATGAGTGTAATCACTTCCATGCCGCCCGGCGACCCGCGCGTCACCCGTTGGTTGGTGCATACAATGCAGTCAGTTGGTGCATACAATCAATACAATGCATACAGCTAAAGGCGGCTAAGGCTTTAGGGGGGCGCCATCTAGCGAGAAGTACGGGCACGTGGAAGGAGCGAGCGCGCGAGCGCTGCGGCGTCCGCGCCGCGCTCCGAGCTCGTTACACGCATGAACGGCCGCGAGCCAGTACACCAACCAGTATACATCAACATCAGTCACAGTTGTCACTGCTCCGCGAGCGGTGGTGTCGCACGCGCTCCCTTCATGCGTTCCAACAATTCGGGGAAGGTCGAGTACACAACACATCACCAGAATGTGACAAAACAACCGCGTGCCGCACTCTCTAGCTAATAACTTCCCTTCGTCTTCCCTAGTAACTAAAGTCAACAAACTTTTTTTATTACTTTCTAAAACGTATTTAATTTTCCGTGTGTGTTTCGTTTCAAGCTCGCGCCAACAAAACGTGTGTGTTGTGTATACATAAATATTAATATAGTGTTGTTAAGTTAAATACGATATGACTGTATCATATGCCGGCGAGGTACCAAACGGCAGCAGTTTCGGATGTTTCTGGAGGATCCTTTGCAAGTGAGTAGTTATTGTACAGAGAGGTCGGGAGCGGGCGGAGCGAGCGAGCCAGCTGAGGCGCTCGAGCCGAGCCCTGCGAAACAGCTGTTCGAGCCGGCGGAGCCAGTCCACGAGCTGCTCGTGTCGAAACTCCGCCGATCGTCCGTGGCCACATGTTAAACCGTGACAATAGCACCTTTCCGACCCACAGCCGCGCTATTGTGTCGCGAACGCGATGCGACATTCGTGTTTAATTGTAGTACACAACAACACCGAGGTGCTCAGGTTACTTCGTCGCGATCAAAAGTCGAGACGGTAGCAACAGGTCTTCATTCATCGGCCTTGATCGTTGATGAATGTATAAAATGTATTTTGGTAAGTAGTTGGGTCACAGCCGCGCGACAGTGACAGACGGGCTCGGCCCTGACAACGAAAGGTGGCGAAAGTATCTCTGACGCACACAACGATCGATTAAACACTTTATTCGATAGTTCTCGGTAACGGGCATGATCTTGCGACCGTAGTTATAGGTCGCTAATTTTGCTTGACACAAATCATACGTTGAGTAATTACATGTGATGTGACTAGTCTTACCTATTGGCTACTACCTACGCTGCTAAAAGTATTTAATCAACTGCAACCGCCAATGAGTAATGTTATTAAATCACGGTACATGCCTAAGTCTACTTGCGTCGACGGCTACCTAGGTACAGTAGGTACTTATATCAATAAATTCAATAACATACAACTTACTCGCCGTTATATGCACAATATGCGATCTGACACCCTTGCTCTATGGCCATCAGTGTGATTCCAGTTGTTCTTATTAAAGGCAACGCAGAAGTAAACAAATATTTATCCGAGTATTAGCACGTGCATATTTGGTCGCGACCGTTATCTGTAAATGACTGGTCGCCTAATGTGTTCTGCCGTTTCTAACGTGAAACGGTAACAGAAATAAGTGACAATGAAAATAAATTGAATGGCAATAAATATGTGTACCACATAACAGGAACACGACGTCAGTCAATAATACGTGACCTCAATTTCAGTTACATGGAGTTTTAAAGGTTTTCTGACACTCTTTGAAGGCCGCAAAAATATGTGACACGCTCTTATGGCTCTACAAATAAAATCGTGTCAGATATTTTTTACGACCTTCGTTGTGTAATTATATTGCAGGTGACTGTACCTACCTGACTTGCGGACTGTGATAACATAATATGCACAGTCAAATGCACAGATTAATCCTTAGATTTGTATCTCGTTTCCGTTCACATGTGAAACAGGAACTATGTATATAAAACTGACCTACCAATGTGCCTATTCATTATCCGTGTTGCAAGGATACAGAGAAAACATGTTAACTCAAATATTAACTCGGAGTTTGTACTTTTTGTACAGTATAATAAGATATATTTGAAGAGGATTCCAGTACGTACAATTGAGGACATTCCCGGTGAACCACTTCAGAATTATTTTGCCTCGATCCTTACGAGCCAGCTAAACTCCGCCTCCCATAGAGATAACCAATTACGATGCATTTAGGATTATTTATCTTAATAATGAAAAGGTACCTAATAATTAGACAAACAATAGGTACTAGGTAGGAAGGACAGTTTATTAGTTGTTGTTGTTTAGGCTAAGCTTCGCCTCCCCGTAAAAACAATCAATCTTAGTTTGCAAATGCCGCGGCTGTCACAATGGACAATGGACGGCAATAAACTTTACCTGAGCTAACCTTTTTTTTCAACATCCACATTTTTAAGTGCCATGCTATTGGCCATCACTTTTATGATATCGCCTGACAGTCTGCAAGACGTTTAAACGATTTTTCCCCTAATGTGGTTCACCGGGAATGTCCTGGATTGTACTAGATCCTTTCAGTGAAAGATAAAAATGTCGAATTGAATCTTAAGTAGTTCCTTAATTGAATATAGTTAAAGGGTTAAATTAAAACATAAAGCAGAGCTTTAGAAAGAGAACATTTTAATTTTATTCTACTCTGCAGTTTTAAGGGTGTGAGAAAATAAGGCAAGAAAATAGCGTAGGTACATACTCCCATCTTAAGGCCGGCAACGCAATTACAACTCTTCTGGTGTTACTAATCGCTAAACTATGTACTTATATCATTAAAAAAAAAGTTCAGAGATGGGAGTTTTACAAATCAAGGGCAAATGTAATATTCATACGGAAATAGGTACCTTCTTACCTAATATACTTGATGTTCCAATGGTTGAGTCTAAACGAAATTAAATCATACATGATTAAAGAATTAGCTCAATGGAAAGAAAAGAAACAACCAAAACATATCTTTAATTTGAGTTGTGTAACGTAAGGCCGTACAGACCGTAGAAAATGAGCTTATACCTATAGTTCGTTTTTTTTAGCATTAGATAGAACTCCACAGAAGCAAGCGTGCAGTTTTTATCAGGCTCTTTAATTGTTAATAATTATTGAATTATCTAATGTAGCAAATTATTACCGCTGAAAGTGCTGGATTTGGAACCACAAGCTTACTTCTGCGAAGTTCTTTCTAATGCTAAAAAAAACGAACTATAAGTAGGTTTTGCTACAGCCAACCGATGCTATTGCAATTGCTAGGGGGTTTTGGGTCAATATTCATAAAAAAACTATTTTGGAATGAAGACAAGTTTTAATAAGTAGAATCAGAGATTTCTGGTCAGCGTTTTCTAGAAAAAATAGGACTTCGTGGTTTGCCTTATGTCACCATGCCACAGTCGTATGACAGCCTTCTTAGGCATGCGATTTTGTATCACGTTTTCATATATTTCCATATCTATCATGCAATCTTTGCTTAGTTTTGTGGTTTTGGGCTATCGGGCAAGTCGATGTGTGTAATATGGTCCCCAGATTTTTTACTTTTTCTGTCTAAGAACTATTAGACAACCCTGTGCTCACCCCGGAGGTCGACCGAAATCAGTAATTAGCGAACGTCCTCACAAGGCTCCTGTAAGGTCGCGTGTACAAATTTTGACGGCTTCTAATTTCGTATTCCGACTGTAGGAAGCCTATCGCAATGTGGGCTCATGTGCGACGATTAGCCTCTGCATGCCTGATCATGGCCACGGGAAAATACTTCGTCCGTACCACGTCCATACAGGGCGAGCACTAGTTTTTTTTTTCCGCTTATAACCGTTGGGATTGAGTCCTCGCTTATTTTTAAATCCGGATGTTTTAGACTAAACTGGCATAGACTCGGGATACAGTACAGCAGCAGGGTCAGCAAATATTTAGAAAAAGGTCTCTTCTGTAGACATTACAATTGCCTATAAGGGTGCAACGTAAAAATTAGCTTTTGATTTTCTTAACTTTGCAATGTATACAGGAAAGACGACTTTAGCATACAATAAAATGTGTATGACACAGCAGCCAAATACATTTACCAACAAAAAATCGTGCACCCAATCGGACAGCTGAAGAAGATGACGCTTTACGTCGCCATATATGTCCGTATGTTTTGTGGTGTTACAAAGTACACATTTTACACAGACTTTAATGTAATACAATCAATCAATCTTTCTATGTTAAAGATGATAAAAATCTTTGAATGATCTAACCATTTTAATGATGGCTAATAGATATTCTTACCGATAAAGCAAAGAATCGACAAGGTTAATTTACCCTACTTAGCGCCACTTGCACCATTTCACTAACCCGGGTTAACCGGTTAAACCTGGAGTTACCAGTACAATTTGACACTGGGTTAACAGTTTAACCGCTTAACCCCGGGTTAGTGGCATGGTGCAAGTGGCCCTTAAAGGTTCCGTCACACAGGCGCGTTTTCCGGGCGGGGCGTGAGCGCGGCGTTTGGCGGCGTGAGCGTTTTATATGTGTAAAAGCGGCGCGCCCCGCTCACGCGTCGCCCGCAAAACGCGCCTGTGTGACGAAGCCTTTAATTACAAGAATATAAAAATAGTGAATAATTGCTTAAACCTATAAAAACTATTCTCAAGAAACATCACGAAAGTGATTTAGGTACAGTCAAGTGTAAAAATATGGGTACAAACATCTTGCTCAAAAATATGTCCCATATAGTTCTCAATTTGCTGACATAATAGCTATGTGACATATTTTTGAGTATGATGAGTGTACCCATATTTTTACACCTGACTATTATTGGTTGATACTTACGTAACTTGTTTCGGGCAACGAAATAAGGAAGTACATCCTAAGCCAAAAGTAGGAAAAAGTTACACATCACGCTTTTCAAGTCCCTTATAAAATGTTGAACTGGCAATTATCGTAACCAGACTTTTAATTATTTACTGTTAAAATGTGGTATTGTTACTAAATATTTTGTTTTCTAATTGTCAATGAATAGTATAAAATCCATCGTATGAAAATCACAGTTTTTTATTGTCATGTAAGTAAGGGGTTCCATACTTTATGCCTGGGGTGTGTCTATTGGTCGTTCACCCATAAGTAACTGGGGTCAAATAAGTGACAAAATAGGGAGTGAGTGGCATCTAATAACTATAAGTAGGTATAGGTACTATAACCATACCAGTCACAATTAGGTACAGATGTCCAAGATACACCAATTTCCCAAAATCTTTGGAAAAAGAATTAAGTATGCACTAAAAAAAAAGGAAATTTCATTTTGGAAATGGAAATTTTGAAACATTTCGTAATTTAGGAAACTTACCGGCGGCACATCATAGTCTAAATATAATATGCAGTTAGGCTTTTGATTGTTGGTTACGCTTTTGTCGTTTATCGTTTCGAGTGTCACTTTCGCTCTTACCCGCGTGAGAACGTGACAGCAATAATTACGTCAATGGTAGATGATAAAATCTCGCCTGCGAGATAGACTATCTCTCGACTGTTTAATTTATAGTTAAAAAAAGACGGGTAGTCTATCTCGCGGACGAGATACTGTCGCGCCCCTCCTGTGCTAGGCCTACCTGGCGGTCTAGCATAAGTTGCATTCTCGCACGCGAGTCCATACTTGAAGTCGCGCTAACCTAAGGATGTGTGGGGTCGCGCGGGAGAACGCAACTCATGCTAGCACGTCTGAAGGGATCTAACAGGACAGTCACACACTCATACAATGAATGTTATTCGTTTAACTCATTCAATTCAGGCCATTTCTGGTGAATCGATCTGTAACGTTTACGACCGAACATTAGGAAATAAGCTTTAATGATAACGACCGTTTGTTTATTGCTTGCCGTAACCGCATCACAGGTAAGCACCTTAATAAGTTGTTATCTAACACATAACTATGATTGCAAACCGTACATATATGTAGGTAATGTGGGGTAAGACTGGTAAGAGGCAAGCAGGTATAACGGCAAAACGGCCGATGGGGCAAAAGGAACAAGTTTAGTGCTTCTCTGTTCCATCCAAAATAAACTTTATTACTTTAAACGTAATTAATTATTTTACCTTACATTACCCCTTGTCCACTGCAATGCATGTCATAAAAATATATATTATTTTTAATTTGTACTTTACAGATGTTAAGAGTTCAATGTTATAACTGCCATATATGGCTTCGTATGAACTAGAGGGTTAGGGTAGTGGGGTAGATAGTAAATAAATTATACGACGACAAAGCCATAAAAATATAGTAAATGTAGGTAGAGACCTCCTAAATAGTTTAATTAATATTATCATTTCTCCACTACCTAAAGGTTGTCTGGAAGAGATCGCTCTTTAGCGATAAGACCGCCTTTTGTTGCCTCTGTCTTCATGTATTATGTATGTTTCTCTGTGAATGTTTTTATTGAGGTTGTGCAATAAAGATGATTTGTATTGTATTGTAGAGTCAATCTAAGTTTAATAAACATTTGGTGATAACAATTCAAGACTTATTCACAATATTTACTTTTACTTATGATTTCTCATGCATCTACTGAAACGTATTTTGGGAACTTCATTGTAGCCTCAACTCTCTTGTCAGTTGAGTAGATAATAATTAATGGTTATGTAGCATAATTTCTAAAATCAAATTTCCTAAGTATGAAAATCCTAAAGACAGAACGTTTTGATTGAAAATTAAAATGTCTAATGTACGAAATTCCTAAAGATGCATGTCCTAATACACTTTTAATCGAACGATCTCATTTTCAAAATAAATATTCCTTTGTACAAAATGCCTAAGGACAATTCTTTGAAAGTCAATATGTCTATGTTTTGACGACCGGTCTGGCCTAGTGGGTAGTGACCCTGCCTATGAAGCTGATGGTCCCGGGTTCGAATCCTGGTAAGGGCATTTATTTGTATGTTGATGCAGATATTTGTTCCCGAGTCATGGTTGTTTTCTATGTATTTAAGTATTTATATATATCGTTGTCTGAGTACGAGTACCCACAACACAAGCCTTCTTGAGCTTACCGTGGGGCTTAGTCAATTTGTGTAAGTAATGTCGTATAATATTTATTTTATTTTATTTTTATGTCTAGTGCTCAAAATAGCTACCTACGTTCAAAAAGCCTAATTACAATATATTGAAAATCAATATTTCCGAGAACATTTCCTTCTTACCCTGAGTTGACGGAGCCCCGCTACGGCCGCTACGCGGGGCTCCTATTTCTAGTCAGTTTGCCCTTCGGGCATCTGAAGCTACCTAACCTAACCTAACGTACGCCTGTATATTTTTTCTACTAGTCGACTGTAATTCTTGAATTAAGATTTCTTATACCAAACTGCAATTGGGTATTTTTAATGGATGGGCTCCCAACTCAACTATAATATTCATATCGATACAGTTTAGTCAACTATAATGAAATTGACCAATCACAGCTCGCCGCGATCAAAAAGGACGAAACAAAACCATAGCTCAAATTAATTATTTTAGGTTGTACAGTAGAAACAATTGGTTCATAAGTCAGAAACGCGCATGTGACACCCTTAATATAGCAACATCCATAGACTACGAAAACCACTTAGTGTTGCTTGTTAGTCTCCATAGGCTACGGTGGCCAAAATCGAGAAAACAACTGTCTAAAAATTGAATTTACCGCGGAGCAAGTACCAGGGCCTCATGAGTTACGAGAAGGTGTCGTTGACCAGCTCGCCGTAGGGCGCGGGGCGCGGCGGCCGGGTCGCGTACCAGTATGAAGGTATCACGGCTGCTCGCGAATCTTAGCTATATACTTTTGGTTTGGTTTGTTTGTATGATTCTACTAGTTTAAAGTATTATTTTTGTTGACTAGTAGAAAAAGTATTGTATACAATAGTGATATAATCAAGCTTTTCAATCTCGTACCTTACTTAGGCAACTCAGCAAGCTTCGTTGCCTAAACACGGTACTCGACTGAAAAACTCTCTATTATATCACGATTGTATAAAATACTATTTTTAATTTGAACTTTACAGATGTCAAGAGTTCAATGTTATGATGAGCCTGCAGAAAAATGGTGCGGTGGGGGGTAGAAGTTTGTATGTTGACCATACATTATGCTCACTAGATAGCCGGTAGCCGGCGTCAACGATTACATTAATACAGTTGCACATTATCCTATTGTGTTACGGTAGAAAATGTATACACACATTATGTATATTTGATATCG
Source organism: Cydia splendana (assembly GCF_910591565.1). Classification (NCBI taxonomy): domain Eukaryota; kingdom Metazoa; phylum Arthropoda; class Insecta; order Lepidoptera; family Tortricidae; genus Cydia; species Cydia splendana. Next base: position 40,714,432 of record NC_085987.1, on the reverse strand, counting down.
ACAGCTCATAATATTTGTAATTCGTTCAACGTTCGTCAAACAATACGACAACGTTGATTGTGTAGTATCTCTGTGACTATGCAAACTTAATGTATGCTATTAGAAGTAGTACCTACTTTCTTAGAAAGGGACTTATTAGGGATTTTTATATATATTTTTTCTAAGCTAATAAATTACTACAATGACATGCCTATTAGCGTTAGAATATGCCATAAACCCTCCCATTTGCACATGAAGGGTTATCCAGGGAAATTAGAACCGACGGATGGAGTTTAAGGATTTTATTGAAATAGGTATGCGCAAAAAATAATGTTACAGCCATTGATCCAGTTAATAGCGTCGTATTATTAGTTCATTCAATAAAAATAAATAGATCGATGGTTTATCTCTCTCACTTTTCAAGCACTCTCCAGGACCCCTCCTTGGGCCTAGGATAACGTTAGGGCCTAGGATGTAAAGTTAACACGCTCATCCATGTAATTACTTAACTTTTGCAACAAGTGACGAAGTGTAAAAGACTGCGAGTAAACACTTATTCGATAATTTATTTTATATCGATTAGATTAGGAAACGAAAGTAAGAAACAACATCAACAGTGCTCACATTCTCTCGTAGGAAGGAAGCGGTTTACGATTGTAAATCTTATTTATTAATGGCACGTATTTAAGGGGCCGGTATATGACGTTTTCGATTTAGACCTCACTTTGTAACCATAATTTGTTTAAGAAATGTTTAATAATTGCATTAAATTACACGTAAATTTATTCACGAAGAAACCGTGTACCGACTCTTCATGCCATTATATTTTTAATTTGCTGTTATTCTCTACAAATCGACACTAAAAGTATCAAAAAATCAAAATATGGAGTTCCGTTTGAGACAGAAGCAAAACAATTTGGTCTTTGACAGTAATTGAATTATTTGTATGATTTTGGAAGCTAGATAATTCAGCTACCAATTTATTATCGATTTATATTTTTACTCACAAAGACAACACAGAAATTAAATCTCAAATGTAAACTTTCGAACAATTTCCATACATTGACGACATCACTCAAAATTCTTCTTCAAGTCAGATGCCCGTTGGGGCTACACCGGAGCACACGTGTACTTCTTCAAATGAAAATGACAGCTTGATTTTCTTGCTTTTGACAATTATATTGACATTAAATCATATACGCACACGAGAAAGCATACCAGTAGATAAATTGTATTAAAAAAAATAGGGTACATAAATATCAGCTCGCGTTTCATTTAAATTTGATTTTCTGTTATTTACGGGTCATTATTGTTGAAAACCGCAGTAAACTATCTTAAAACAATAGGATTACAGTCGAATTTAAGTATTATGTTCCTTCAAAACTCGCTTAAAATGAAAAAAGTTTAAAGACTCATCTTTACTGATTGGGATCAATTTTTATTATGCTGGTATCATTTTGCGTCATTTTAAAAACGTATTTGACTTCTGTATGTCAATGAATTTTGATGACAACTGTAATCTTGTATTATATTATAGAACTTTTTATCTTAAAATATTGCCTATTAACAGGAAGAGTTATGTAATTCGTATAAGTAATACCTGAAAGTCTTGTACCTAGATCTGTAATACCATGGATTGCAACGAATAAATTATTATGATTATGCCGTTCGTTCTGTTCTCTGAAAATCTTCAAGAAAAAATAACGGCTAGACCAGCACTAAGTACTACCAAGTTTTTGCGGCTTTGGAGACCGAGATGAAGCTTACAGGCCAATTAGCGCTGTGGCCTGGTTATTGTTATGTATACCTATGTATCGAATGTTTTATAAATTTACTATAAAAAGCAATGTTTTATTTCGATTAGGTCTACATTTTGTGCATATTGCATATCTGAAGTATTTTCGTACTAAACTTGAAACTTTCGTTGAAACTAAATAAAATAATTATTCCAAATGTACAGTCACCTGCAATTTATGTTACACAACGAAGGCCGCAAAAATATCTGACACGGTCTTATTTGTAGAACCATAAGAGCATGTCACATATTTTTGTGGCCTTCGAAGAGTAGGTACCGTCATTACTCATTATCACCAACTTTGCCCGCTTTTTTATTTAAACACGAATTTCTCAAAAAAAATTACATCATATGACTTTTTTTTGCTCAGCACGTCCATTGTGATCAAACGCATCAGTTTATGTGACGAAAAAAATTTTTTATCGTGTTTTTACCCATTTTTTTGCGTTTTAGAAAGCGGGCAAATAATAAAAATATAAAAATATCCGGGGTTTTCGCCAACATTGCCCACGTCAATTTGGTATTCAAATACAGCTCGTATGATGATGATGTCTAAGTATCACTTAAAGGTTTTGGGCAATCCTACCATTCTCTGTTAATAACTTAGCGATAAGTGTAAAAACTTTTAAATAAATTTGCTGGGCAATGTTGCCTACCCGTTTTTGCCCATTTCCAAATAAGGCTCGTCTAAGCATTTTACAAAGGCTAGGGTCGTCACTTTTGAGAAAATCTGTTACAATAGTTTAATGGCGAAAAATATGATTCTTGTTGTGTTTTCATTCGTTAACGGGATAAAATATCTAAATAAAGGATAATAAGACAAATTAAATACAGTATATATTTATAAACTTATTTTAGTGTACAAACACAACCTTCTTTTACTTGCGAAGTTGGGTAAATTAGATGAAAGTGACAACCCTAATCCGATTTTGGTGGTGGGCAATATTGGTATGGATGCCAAAATTGCCAAATTACCGGATTACTTTGCCCACCGCTAAAACTTTTGTGTATTTAGGCCTTTTTAGTTTAAATCTCAATAGACATAATCATTGCTTCATGTGTTATAACTGAAACCCGGAAATATTTGTCAAAGGGTTCTCAATTTTTTCTACTTGCATTCATTATTTATAATTTTTTTGCCCGCCGAAATATATTAGACAACACGCTCAAAATTCCCAAGTCAAGTTATGCACAAGTTTGGCATATACTTTGTCAGAAATATAACCTATTTTCTACTAAAAACAGCCGGGTGGCCATAACTATTATCAATTTTTCTACATTAACGAATTTTTTAAAATTGTCGTTTTGGGCAAAGTTTCCCTGGAGGCAAAGTTGGCGCTAATGACGTAACATATTATTGCAGGTGACTGTACATAAATGTTTCGGTGATTTTGAGATTATTTTCCAGGTTAGTTTACTAACAATCAAGTTATGCAGATACCGATTTCGTGAACGTATAAGTAGTAAGGTACCGCTATTGTTTAGCGATACCGATTATTTTTAAGGTAAAATAAAACTATACCGGTTGAAATATAAAGATATTAAAATTACAGCAGGGACAACCATTTTTTATAGGTGTACCTAAACCATCATTGGCCGAGCGTTAGCAAAGGTCTCCGTTTCAGCTTGGGCAAAAATGCTTTTGTATGTTCTCCTTTGCAGATCACATTTCTCAACTGATTCTCGTGAAAATTTGTAAGCAGGTTCGATAGAACTATTCTGTTTCGCTTTATCCGCCAAAATGGAATTGCCACCCTGCCGAAACTTTATTTAATTAAATTCCTATTGAATGGATTTTGCACCTTATGAAAAACCGTATAGAGTAGTAAATATCATTTTACATCTGACTTAATGACATCTTGTTTTATTCGCTTTAATTGTACAAAACGCGTATCTCGACAAAGCAATATTAGGTAGTAAAACAGTCAACAATCAAATGAATTAAATAGGTACGTCACGTGTGACATGAACAGACAAGGAAAGCAAGATTAAATGCATTGTTTCTCTTTCATCTTTAAATGGAACGCTTTTACCCTCAAAGGAGGCTAGTGGTCAATACTAAACTAAAAGTCCAATCTTAAAAAAACAAGATGGGTCACTGACCTGTCCCAGTAAAGTGAGGTAGTGTGCGTGAAGTGCGCTTGTGTGTGAAATGGGGTAAATTGACAGAATCTGATATTTTACCCACCGCTACCGTCGCCTTAACCGGTCAACTAATTAATCGAATTTGGGTAGTTTAAAATAATAGAAATGGGTACTAAAATTAATAGTTTGGCAACTAAAACGGAGCCTTAAAATATATCAATATGAGTTGTATTTTAATGCCGTTACAGCTTTTGTTTATTTTTAGGCAGGTACCAAATATTTATTTGGCAACTGAATTATTATATCGGAGACTATTTATCAAGCGCATTTTAAAAATAAAACGGATATCTATTAATTAAAAAATGAAGTTCTTTTAAAATATTTTGTTCGGTCACTACACGGTCAACCTAACACGCTCCTCCTCGCTTCGCTCGTCGTCGCACCTATCTACTGACTCTGGCAGAACACAGTGGTAACTATTGAAATTAGTAATTAAAAATTTAAAGACCTAATGGTATAATGGCCATTAGGTGTTTCATGATTAGGAATTTCGACTATAAGTATAGTAAGTATAATACGTAAATAAATTTGTGGCGTTTTGTGGATTAGGAAATTTGACAATTTAAAGTACTAGGTATGCATATGTTTAAATTTAAATTATTTAAAAATGGAGTATTTAAAGCTTATGTACTTATATAGGTATCTTAGGTATTCTGTTTATGTATAAAATATATAAACAACCAAATTTTATGATCGCTTTACAATATTAATTGCCAACTTATTATTTTAGACGCCAACCTATCAATTCAAGTTCCCTATAATTTTTTTGGGTGGCTTCATTTTGCTGCCAGTTTTTTAATAATATGGTGCTTAAATTTGAGGCTAATATAAATTGATTGGTGCTAAAATATTAATGCACAGCCAAATTATATTATTATATGCCCAGTGAAAGTTCCTGTTTAATATTTTAGTTGCCCGGTTAATAATAAGCCTTTCTTAATTCTTATTTAGAAAGTCACATCATAAATAAAACATGTTATTTAAAGGAATCGGTTAGGTGTGATATAATCCAATAAAATATTATGTGAAAATTACGCTCTTCGATACGTGTCATATATTTTGACTTTGAATTTGTCAGCTATGCGTGGTTGTTATAAATAATGTAGTGCTTTCAGATGTGAATTGATTGTTCCAAATTTATATACGGTTTAAAAATACATATGATATTTATTGATTTGAATTTACACACTTCATATTTTTATCATCTAGGAACAATTTCGTGGAACGAAAATATAAACATGTACCTATGTGTATGCCTAGGTAATCCCAACATTTATGATTGACAGGTACATGTTTATTATATCTTTTATTTATATTACTTTTGTAAGTTATTTTACTGTTTGAACTTTATTCTGCTGGCGCTAATGTAGAAAACCAAATGGATAATTAAAAACCATCTTTCTATCACAAAATAGGTGTAAGATAAGTACACGTAGAACATTAGCAATCACGATTCCAGGGTTATTAATGCGAGTATTTTCGCTGAAATAGATAGAGTATATAGTTTCTTCGTCAAACCTGTCGGACAAGACAATGGGACAAACGACCTAGAAACTATTTTATATAGTAAGTAATAAAAATAAAAGAAAGATAAAATCTTCACAAGACTTTAATATATTAACTTGTTATTTATTAAACACAAATTCATATAGGTGATATTAGGTACGCGGATTACATTAAGAATATAATAGAACTTGTCATGAGTCATAAAATTATATACTTAACCTTCAAAAACAGATTGTTTCCAATCCACAACCAAAACAATAACAAAATTTGTGAGTATCCCTAATTAATTCTATAAAATTAAGAATTATGCATGCGTCTTCCAATTAAAATGTACGTTTTTACTTTGGATGGAACACGTTGTAACGCCCGCCCGTCACACGTCAGTGCCCGTGGTTTTTGTACAATTGCCCGATAGACAACATGCGTGATATAAGCACATGTAATTTTATAATGTGTTATGGATCTGGGGTGATTACGTGTGAGATAAAGCGCCTCTCTCATGCAAACGAACGGTTTTCTAGGATATTGTCAGACCTTGGGCCAATTATTTTAATATGCAGCATACAAACCTGCAAGGAGATTTTGCCAAGACCATAAACGTTGTTTACATTAATTCGTGGGCTTTCAACAAAGCTATCGAAAGTACGCAAACGTTATCTGCTGCGAGATTTCGCCCTCCGATAACCTATAACTAAATTAATATAAAAGATATTTTAACCCAAAATGCCTTTAATATTCACGCAAGTGTATCTACGACGTTAAGTACACGCGCACGCATAAAGTACACAAACTTGGACATCTTTTCGGGATCTCGTTTTAAAAACCTGTAAGTTTTGACAATATCTATCAATTGTCGTCACTAAAAGGCGTTATATTCCTAGCTGAGTCATCCATCAGCGTATTTTCAGACAAATTTTGGAGAAAGGGTAGTAGACTTCGATATTTTTCATGGTGTTTTCTGTAGATAGAAATATAGCATAGAACTTCCACCAAAAAGCCAAAAACACCATATCAACTTGTCAAAGACAAACTGTCAAAAATGTGTCCACGAAATTGAGGCAGTCAATTGCCAAATAGTAAACCCAGTTACTTAGCTATCTTAACGATTCCAAATTGTTTCCAGATGGCGCGGCAGCGTTTACAAGCTCGTCTGGAGAGAACTGCTGGCGTACCTCACTCTGTATTACACTATCAACTTGCTGTATCGGTTCGCACTCACAGAGCCACAACAGAGGTTAGTCTTTACAAGCTCGTCTGGAGAGAACTGCTGGCGTACCTCACTCTGTATTACACTATCAACTTGCTGTATCGGTTCGCACTCACAGAGCCACAAAAGAGGTTAGTCTTTACAAGCTTGTCTGGAGAGAACTGCTGGCGTACCTCACTCTGTAATACACTATCAACTTGCTGTATCGGTTCGCACTCACAGAGCCACAACAGAGGTTAGTCTTTACAAGCTCGTCTGGAGAGAACTGCTGGCGTACCACACTCTGTATTACACTATCAACTTGCTGTATCGGTTCGCACTCACAGAGCCACAACAGAGGTTAGTCTTTACAAGCTCGTCTGGAGAGAACTGCTGGCGTACCTCACTCTGTATTACACTATCAACTTGCTGTATCGGTTCGCACTCACAGAGCCACAACAGAGGTTAGTCTTTACAAGCTCGTCTGGAGAGAACTGCTGGCGTACCTCACTCTGTATTACACTATCAACTTGCTGTATCGGTTCGCACTCACAGAGCCACAACAGAGGTTAGTCTTTACAAGCTCGTCTGGAGAGAACTGCTGGCGTACGTCACTCTGTATTACACTATCAACTTGCTGTATCGGTTCGCACTCACAGAGCCACAAAAGAGGTTAGTCTTTACAAGCTTGTCTGGAGAGAACTGCTGGCGTACCTCATTCTGTAATACACTATCAACTTGCTGTATCGGTTCGCACTCACAGAGCCACAACAGAGGTTAGTCTTTACAAGCTCGTCTGGAGAGAACTGCTGGCGTACCACACTCTGTATTACACTATCAACTTGCTGTATCGGTTCGCACTCACAGAGCCACAACAGAGGTTAGTCTTTACAAGCTCGTCTGGAGAGAACTGCTGGCGTACCTCACTCTGTATTACACTATCAACTTGCTGTATCGGTTCGCACTCACAGAGCCACAACAGAGGTTAGTCTTTACAAGCTCGTCTGGAGAGAACTGCTGGCGTACCTCACTCTGTAATACACTATCAACTTGCTGTATCGGTTCGCACTCACAGAGCCACAACAGAGGTTAGTCTTTACAAGCTCGTCTGGAGAGAACTGCTGGCGTACCTCACTCTGTATTACACTATCAACTTGCTGTATCGGTTCGCACTCACAGAGCCACAACAGAGGTTAGTCTTTCTACCATTCTGGTGCTACACTATAAATTCTTTCGCTTTGGGGTTTCAAAAGGGTATAGGACTTCTGTAGTGAGAATAAAGATGATAGAGAGTATAGAGACCACCGTATTTTAATCATTTCGTATTTTTCATATACAAAGGTACTACTTCTTTGCGTAGTCCAGACAAAACGCGAGAGGGAAATCTGCCGCTCAAGCGCTGTAACTGATACTTAGCTCTATAATTCTGCCCAACCTATAGTTCCATAGATACTTCTTAATTAAATAGACTTTGGCTATGCCCGTTCGTTTTTGTTAAATACATATAGTTAGTTTAAATTTAACAATTTGCTGACTGAAGTTCACGTTTTTATTTAGAAATTCTTACTCAGTTGGACAGTCATAATTATTTTAATCTGTAATGAATATGTTTACTTTTCATAATGAATGGAAGGAAAACCGTAGTTCTCACGTTTTTATGACGAAAGTTACCTCTTAATTTGTGGTCAAAGTGACAAATCTGGTTAATTGGAATATTATTATACATAACAGTAAAGGGTTACCCTCACAAATGTGATTTCTCTTACTCAGTCTTTAATTGTTTATGGATACTAAAGTCAAATCATAATCATTTGCTTCTAGCTCACGGCCAACTAGGACTAACTAGGTACAATGTCCATATTTGATAAAAATTAAAATCTTTTATTCTTCGCAAAATCATGCAACTGCTAAGCTGGATTATTATTCTCATTGCTTACTTGAGTCGAAAATCACGTGAACCAGTATAACTATGATTTCGATCCTTGAGTATTATGCACGTATTATGTGTATTCGGAAAGCGAACTTGGTTGGTGGTACGCATCCGACTCGGCTGGAATGCCATAGGAATGATACCCCGTTCTCAATACACTAATGAACTTGCAGCACTATTATTTGAAACCAAATTGTTATGATAGGTAAGTCATGAAACAAGTACAGTACAAGCTAAGGTCGGCCCTCAATCAGTATTGAACTCTATTATTACGAGAAGAATGATTAATTTACGTTGTGACAAAAAGTCGCGTTAGATTTGAACGTCTGTTCAAATCTGATCGAGTAGTTAAGGTGTTTTGAACCATAAGGTGGTGTTAAGAAGGTGTATTTCAGGTTGCTTGGGGCAGGCATGTTAAGCTATTAGGCTCTTGTCATTACAGTCACGCCACGCTATCGAAGGTACTATCAACAGCTGATTCGTTCCATCTCTGACTGTACTTACTTCATTGGGTTTTATAAAACACCACGAACAATAACTCTGCCACCTAAGTATGTAGATACCTAATCGGTATGTTCTGTGACTTGAGTAAGTAATAAAACTAATAAATTACGAGTGAACCAGTCACATTAATTATTTTGAACGGGATACGAGGTTTACAAAGACCGACGTGCAATATTTATCGCCGTGTACTTTAAAGCAGGTTCAACATTAATTATTTTGCACCACACGAGCTCGTAAAGGCTCTCTTTATTCTTCAAAAACTGAGTGAAACAAGAGTGGTAAAGTAATCTGATGCAAATTTTGAGTTGTTTGCTCATTGTGGTTGATGAAATTGATTTTTAAGTGATGATTTTGAATGTTTTACATTTACACTTAGTATTTTCCTCGTGTTAATGTAGTGAAAAATGTTGTGTATCGAGGTTTCACTGGGTGGCAAAGAATGTAACCCTTGTACTTTGAAACCCCTAAAGATTCCACTTTTCGAACCATTCCTATTTAAATTTTTCTCTTGCTCGGTAAAAATAAATTTACTTACAAAAATTTAGGAACACTGCTTATTACTTTTGAAGTAGTGATTCTTAGTAGAGGTAACGTGGGAGGGTATAATTTATTACTGTACGGTAAAAACGAGGATAATATAGTTTTAAAACAATACTAAAGCCTGACCAGTAATATTATGATCATTATCAAGAGGGCGCTGTTATTCTCATGTATAGGGTGACCTGTTCAGTATAGTATGAAAAAATTTGTTCCAGTGAAATTCCGCAACATGGCGCGCGATCATATATTACTGACAAACAATGACACACTTGCAACCATGTGTACCTACATCTTATCTTATTGCAATGTGGTGTAAAAATTACTTGCGAGTCTCCGTTGGTACATCCAAGACGTGACTTTATGTATACTTTTAAGTATAGCAACATTTGTGCAAGTACGGATAAGAATTAGTGTTGGCAAATACTCGAGTCTTGGGAGTCCTCTCCTGTAAGGCTCGAGACAGTTTTTTGACTATACTCAAACACACCCAAATGGTCAGTAGAAAAAGGCGCGAAATTCAAATTCATCACCATCAACCCTTTGCGCCCTTTTTTAAATTCGCCGCCTTTTTCTAAGGACTAAATGCATGGATGTGCATGTATTATAATAAGATAGTTGTATCCTAAAGAAACAATTATTTCTTGACGGCGGATAACTAATTTGTATTCTGTGGGTTACACTCTAGAAGTTTTATTGAGTGATTGTACCTATGCTTGTTTGGCACTAGAATTTTCTACGAAATTTTTTTCGGGATGCATTTGTTTGCATCTTCATGGATTACTTACTTAGTTAAGGTACATGAAGTCTTTCAATGGGGACGATGCCTCAGGCAACTCTATTAGGTTTTATAGACAAACACTGTTAATGTATATTAAGTATACACGTGTATTTTTGTTCAATCTTCAAAATCACGACTCAAAAGACACGAAACTCTTGTAAGTCTTCCAAATTAAGAATTAGAACGACAAATGGGAAATGACATTAAGTGTTGCAATATTTTAATTAACAGTGTGACTAATGTAACGGTTAAAACTTAGCGAAAGTCTGCCAACAAAGACATAGGTAATTATCTAATTATAGTATTCTTGAGTTAAGGTGAGATTATACTTAGCATTCTTGAGCTAGCCGAGGTATTCATCGCATTTTTGTCAGCGGTGGATTAATAAAACACGTCAAAGTGCTAACTAACAGCGACACACTTTACTGACCAAATGACCATTAGTGGAGTGTATGTCTCTGTAATACGGATTAGGATGTCACATGATAACTCTATTAAGTGCGGACGATGGTACCTTCTTCAATCAATATTAATTATATAATTTTCTTGACGTCTAGTACTCAGCTCATAGCTGGCTAGATACCTACATGAAACTACAGGCTTCAATAAAACCTTAACGATAAATATTTATAAATTACATAGTTTGACAAGTTAAATAAACAGATTTGTGACAACATATAAGTTAAAATAGAAAGTACCGAGGTATCAAGTTCGTTTCGAATAAACGAACGCGAGCGACCTTCGACTTAACCTTTGCCATGGTATAATAATATACTCCGCCTGGTACTCCATTCCGAGATTCGCGTATGACCTAACTGACACGCGCCTACGTCATCATGCTGTTTACAGGTTCTCAAACTTTGAAATGTGGGAGAATTTTAACCAACGGTGAAAATTATTTTAACGGCATTAATTTTAAGTTATTCATGTAGAAACATAGTAAAATAAAACAAATCTAATGTATTAAATTAAACTTTATTTATCTATACAAGACAAACGTTTGAAAAACTAATTCACAGTTACACATTAATTACCAAGCTTACGACGTGAAAAGTTTGGAAAACACTGCGACTGCTGACACTGAGCGAGAAGGAAATAACAATTAACACGCGTTCGACAAGGATGACGGTCAGGGCATGAAGTTATCTAGATCCGAATTGTCAAATGTGCACAGCGCTATCCTGTGTTGCCAGTAATGTAAACAGAATTACCCGAACGTCTGAAATTTCTTTCGTGAATCGGAAGATATTGCTAACGAATAATTAAAAATGACGTGTTATTGTAAAATTTAAGATAAAATACATATAAATGAAAATTATAAAAAAATTAAATAAATATTTTAACTTATTAACCATAGGTATAATGTACCCATGTAACATGTTATGTTGAAATAAAGTGGCAATGTTATTGTGACGTAGGCCCGTGTCACTCTGGGAATGGAAGACCATGTTTTATTAGACCATGACCTTTCCACCTCCCTTCCTTAAACCTGCTTAGAACCTTATAATTATCAGTATTATCACCTGCGAGTTCATAATAATGAACGTATAATATTTTTGGAAAAATATTCAAGAATGTATCTATTCTTAGAAGACGTTAATAACGATATAATTAATATTGTTGTTACTGGTACCTATGAAGTCGCTAATTGAAATATTAGACACATTGCTAAATTGATGCTTGAAGTACACTCGATAGCAAATTGAATGTAAATAATCATTCAATTCGGTCTGGACGCAGGCACTATTCGCCATCTGTTATGTTTGCATTTGCACCAACAAAAGTAGCTTTGACTAACTTTGAAATTAAGTTCAGCGTCAAGATATTTTGAGTGCATTACAAGTTAATATTTTTTTAACTGAATGCTATACATATACACATAACTGTGTAATATTGTAGTTATTATTTCTGCTCTTTGTTATATAACTACTTACTGAGCTAACTAGATACTAGTAGTAGTAAGTAGTAAACACTTTATTTATTTATTTATTTAATCTTTATTGCACAAAAGAAAACCTTATAGTACAAAAGGCGGACTTAATGCCATAAGGCATTCTCTACCAGTCAACCTTAAGGCTAAGCAGAGAGATTGTGAGCGGTGCTACAATTACAACAGCAAAAACAATCAATAAATTACGAATAACATATTAATTACGTATACAAATATACTATGATATATATGTACATATATATATTATATACCTATATATATATATATATATATATATATATATATATATATATATATATATATATATATATATATAAATAACGACGAAACATATTATGAAGATTTTTTCATTCTGCTAGCAAAGAAAGCACGTACGGATTTTTTGAAAGCGAACTTATTAGGCGCATAAAACAAGTACATAACACAGAGAGAATACAGTTAATGTGTACAAAGGCGAACTTATCCCGTTAAGGGATCTCTTCCAGCTAACCTTTAAGTCCCTGAGAGATACATATGAAATGGTGGTAGGTGATACTCGGTAGATATCCAAAATATGAGATCACGTAATACACTAAATATGATCTAAATATGCAGATTAACAAGTCATTTCGCCAGTATTTCCGCAAATGGCCAAGTAACACGAAGACTTGATCATTTAACCACAATCCAAAGCGTCGAGTGAGTCGATTTCTAAAACCGTCTCGCGGCAAAAAAAAGTTATTTTTTTGCTGCTCATTTCGACAGCTTGTTTCGATAACTCGATGTAAGGTTACAAGTCCAATAGGTACCTGTTCGATTTTCCTCAAATGAAAACAACGTATTGAATTGAACTTAAGTATTTTATTATGTGTACTGTGTATAATATTATATTATGTGTGATAGCAATACATTGTTAAGAGCTAAAGAATACTTTGTACTGATTGCATTCGTGACAAAAGTTAAAGTAAATAACCCAAAGGTGCGTGGAATTTAGGCTTGTTATGTACCACTACTTTTGTGTTGTCTACAATATAATAATCTATTAATTATTTTGTTCAGTCAGATGGATGTGAGGTAAAACTGATAGTTTTTTTAAATCATTGACGGTAAAATACTAATTGTACCAGTTATTTGCGAATATGCCTACTTATATATTTGAAATAAATTCGCTTACTCACTTCGACTTGTTTGTGCTAATAATTAATTATGGCTTTGCATAACTTTTATTTTTCTTTACCATTCTAAACTAACGATACGATACAACTCAAATATTTGGGCAAAATACGAGGAATTGTGCAGGCGGTTGCTTATTTAATTACATTGTAATCCAGGTTTCACTGTATATACCTAGGTAATTTAATAATGTTTTATGAACGACTAGTTTCTAATGATTGATAGATTAATACTTCTTAGGCTTCACCGGGGCCCTAACTATCTTCATACCAAATTTCATTTAAATCGGTTAAGCGGTTTAGGCGTGAAGAGGTGACATACAGACAGAGTTACATTATGTTTAGTAGGGTTTAGTTTAGTAAGTCTATGTATTAGTAATTAGTAGGGATAGTATTTAGAGATTGTCACTTGGCTATAGTTCGTTTATTTTAGCATTAGAAAGAACTTGAAAGAAGGTAAGCGATCTTGACATGTCTTTTAATTGAAAAACGCTTTTTAAAAATCAGTAACTATTACTTATGAAAGCAGAAGAATATAAATGATCGTACTAGATTCATAATTGTTATATATTTGCTATAACTTATTTTTAAAATGTGGTTTTCAATTAAAAGACACATCAAGATTGTTTACCTTATTTCTAATGCTAAAAAAAACGAACTATAGCTAGACTAGTTCCGTTTGTCCCGACTGCATTAACTGGTTTTCCCATGTCTTAAATTAGGTACAAGTAATTTGACCGTTAATGCTTGTTCAAACACTCACCGGCATCGTTCCCCGGGTTTACGCAACTCTGTTTAATCTTTTCATACATTATCATAACATTACATTTCTCAGTACGAGTGAGTCAAGTGTCATGATTTTGAATAATTTTTCCAGTACGATAATTGGTGAATAGGGAAAAATGCTTTTAAATAAATAGATTAGGTACCTACTGTTAATATACTGGTAGCAGATGAGACGCATTGTACAAAGACTGGTGGCAGTGATGGCAGTCGTATTGTTGATAAAATTATATCTTGTACCATAAGGGTTCCTTTTTACCAAAACGGTAAAAAGGAACCCCTATGGTGTGACTCTGTCCGTATGTCTGTCACATTGCTAAATATAATTTATTCACTATGCAAAATGCAAAATTTCAGTGTAGTAGGTCAAGTGGGTTATCATATGAAAGAGATTGAGTTGCACATTCTAAAATATATTTTCCAGTTATTTCCCAAGTTTATGAAAGAGATAATGTGAAATTTTAGCTGGACTTCATTTAAGAAATAATGCTTTTATGTTTTTTAACGTGTACTCTACGAGTGGAAGGATAAATACAAAGCCAGACAGGAATTTTCCAAATTAAACTACGGGGCGTTTTTTCTGAGCACAGGTTAGGTATATTGTTCAGTATTATAATAATTAGGTCTTGTTTTCACTACTTCCTTTTACTTCGGTTGTTTATTAAGGTGGATATGACAACCTTCAGCCTTGATTATGACCTCCTTGCATGTTTAATATAGTTATATTTGATTACTAGTTTAATGGGCTCTCGACTCGCCTCTCACTAGTCTGACTTGAAGACTCGATAGCGTGCTCTTAATTAACTAATAGGCGTTTTCTTTAATACGACCTAAGAGTATCTAGAATTAGAACCAGAACCGGCTGGTTTTTAGGCTTTCTTACCCACAGGGTAAAAACGGGACCCTATTACTAAGATTGCATTGTCCGTCTATCTGTCCGTCCGTCTGTCTGTCACCAGGCTGTATCTCATGAACCGTGATAGCTAGACAGTTTAAATTTTCACGGATGATGTATGTCTGTTGCCGCTATAACAACAAATACTAAAAACAGAATAAAATGAATATTTAAGTGGGGCTCCCGTACAATAAACGTGATTTTATGCCATTTTATTTTTATTTTTTATTTTTTCTTTATTTAGGATTACCAACAGATAATACATCTTACATGTTCTTAAATCTATATAACAATCATGACTGATGCTTATCTAATTATAGGTAACCACAACTTATTTTTTTGTGATGTTCTGATGCTTATCTAATTATAGGTAACCACAACTTATATTTTTTGCGTAATGGTACGGAACCCTTCGTGCGCGAGTCCGACTCGCACTTGGCTGATTGTTTTTTTGCTTGAGTTACTTGCACCTTTTCGTAGCGAAAGGTAAGGTACAAGAACAAAGTTCTTATACATACATACAGTCGCCATCAGATATATCGGAGCGGCCAAGGTGTTCACAATATCTGAACACGCGCTCTAACGCCCTGACAATAGAGGCGTGTTCCGATATTTGTGAGCACCTTGGCCGCTCCGATATATCTGATGGCGACTGTACAGTCCTGAATATGTTATTAGGACTTCACAATTTGTGAAACTTGTGAATCGTTTCTTTTAGTTAAATGATAGCCGACCGTTGGCGTAGATGGTGGTCATGGTTGTGTTAAAAGATACTTTGTCCAACGAACTAGAATAACTATAGAAGACTGAGCTGTAAAATAAGGTTTTGGCAAAAATGACATTTTTGGTACAAGCTTTTGTCGCTGACTGTAGGTTTCTTGCCGCAGGAAAAGTTCTAGTACTCATCAAGACAATTCTAAAAACTCCAAACACAATTAGGTTCCGATGTTTCATCACAATCATCACAGAGTTCCTATGGCCGTACCCTCTGTCTCCATCATCGCTGCCACTGATTAGAGTGATTAAGTAATATTCGAACAAGACATGGGTCGAAAAAGCTAGTGTTCATTTCGCTTCCACGGCATTCTTGCGCGAAGTGGTCCGTCTATCTATCCATTGAGCCTTGTCAAAACTCGTTCACATACCATTAGTTTTGGAGTTCCGTTACAGTTTTCTATATATGAGTCATCGTGTCAAGGTCATCAGTGTCAATCTACATAACACATGGATGATTCCAAGGCTAAGGATAAATGTTGTTTGCATTCAATTTAAATAAATAGATGGTAGATAAATATAGTTTATTGCGCGGGATCTTTAAAATGATTAGTGATGTTAAATTAGCATACAAAATTATGGAAATTAATAATTGAGTAGGTATAATTTAATCGATCAACAACATATTTTTATGTATGTAATTTGTAAGAGTCAGTCTTAACATCTAGTCTATCAGCGACGAATGGCCAGCAAATATTTCTAAATAAATCGGCAATTAATCTCATAGTTGTGTGCTTGTAATTATTGTCGCAGGTATAGGTAGTCAAAGAAACCTGAACTGCAGTTAGTTAACAATTTAATTTTGTAAAATATAGCAAAATATTTAATTTTGGCCAGCATAATATAGATAAGATAACCTTAAAAACACTCCAAATACAGATTCTTACGTGGACAAGTCTGAAACTCCCATTTGTTTTTGGGAACTTGTTTTTTTTTAACAAGCAACTTTTAAGTGGTCGTGGAAAATGGATGTTGGCAAGGACCCGTCGGTGTGCGAGTCCGAGTAGAACTTGGCCTATTTTTACTTGACATTTGACGTACGGCGAGCGAAGTATTCGTTTTACTCGTAACCTCAGCGCACAGTGTTTCGTCTGGAACAAGCTAGGTGGACAAAATTATTTTTTTATGTTTTTGGGTAGTATTATGGTTAATATTGTTCAATTAAATATAATTTATTAAAATTTTTAAAATACCATGAACAAAAGTAAAAAAAATAAAAAATAAAATATATATTTAAATTAATTATATATTTTTTTACAAATAATTTATTAACACAATAATAAACAAATTTTTACAGTTCAATAGATACATTAATTTTTAAATTATTTACTTAAAAATATACAAAAAAATATAAATATATACAGAAAATTAATTAAAACTTTACTTATTATAAATAATAAATTAATTATTAATCTGTTAATTATTAATAACCTAATATCTGTTCTAACTCATGTATTATATCAGAATAATAATTGTTTTCCTTGTTTTGCGTAAGTTTCTTGAAGTTCTTCTGAAGGATAAAACACGCATGTACCTATTGCATTGGGCAAATAATGATATGATGGATATTTATGATGATCAACCTTCATTGACCACTTTTTAGTCTGCTTGTAAGTTTGTATTTTTTCAATTTTGACTCAAAATAATATGCTAATGCCTCATTAACACTTAGCTGCCTAGAATTCATTGAAGTTCCTACTGATGTCGTAAGAACAAGACTACGTTGGCTTATGTGGATTTTGTCTAATATTTTTTAACAATTTTGCCGTCTTCTATTTCCTGCCGATCACGTATCAATCGGGATTTCAGCAGCAGTTAAAACACTACGTAATTGTACCAGATCTTTAATTCAGCGTTTTTTCGTTTTGAAAGAGGAACTTTTGAAGTTTAATTTGGGTCTTCCTGCAGGTTTAACATTTTCAGATGACGTTGATGCACTTGGTCTAGTTATGCACACTCGTAATTCTATATTTTGGCCATCCAGACCACTTTTAAACTTTTCCACAAACTGCTTCTTTAATCTTGACGCACTATTCCACTTGGTATTCAGTTTTCATGAATAACTGGTTAAAATATTTTTCAACCGTCTCTCAGACTCTTTCGTGAAATCTCTTAACTTATATTTTACCAATATAAACTGATAAAGGTAGGAATTTCTGTCATTTTTCCCCTTATTTGTCCATTCTTCAAAAACCCCTTCCTTGAAATAGAGAAAAAGTGTTCTGCAAAAAAATTGAAAAAAAAAGTTGTGAAAATTTGCGAAAAATGAAATATACACCATCATAAAGAAGGATAATGGAAGTACATAATATGTAAAATCTAGACTGTTGTCAAGTGTTGTCAAGTGTTTGCCAGTCTATCAAAGTTCGAAAACTAAGATAAAATTCAACATTTTTAAAGTACATTTTTAATGCTATATATATTGCACTATTACGAGAGATATGAATATGTTTAAATAAAAAATATAAAGTGCTTACCATCAGCTATAAGATCCATCACTACAACTTTCCACAATATAATGTTTTACTTGAAAGAGATGTTGTTGAACGCCTCACAGAATTGCAACTGATTTAATTGTGCGATTGCACTTACCTCGTTAGCTGACTTCGGCGCCCTTATAACTCATAAAATTAGAAAGATAGGCATGATCTATTCATGGGTTTGGGGGTTTAAGAATGTTATTTATCTAATCTAATTACTCATTAGTGGAAATTTGATAATGAATTTTGTCCACCTAGCTTGTTCTAGATGGAACGCTGTGCAGCGTAGGTGTGCACGGGCCTTTAAGAATCGGAATAATTACGGAACCGGTCCCCGCAGAATTCGACAAACCACAAGCGAGCAAATCTAATTAGTTTAATTACAATTCATATATTTAATACTTGACTGCGACTAAATATTTCTCTTGAAATCATGTGGTTTTTTTTTCGCTAATTTGGTTTCTTATGTTTTACTATTTGGAAGCATTTTTATGGTCTGAGTCAGTGATAGCTCGACGAGTATCGAAGTACAATATGTATTATTTATTACTTATTAGCAGTTCCGATATTTTCCGATACTGGTTTGTATGGTCGTACATCGTCCATCACATACCTTAACTAATCAGTTTATAATCAACCCTTTTCCTAAAATACCAAGAGTAAATAAATTATTAGCGCAGTAGTTTTAACTGAAAAGTGAAAACCTTTTGCTACACTAAGGGCCACTTGCACCATCCAGAGTTCGCCACTAACTCGGATTTAACCGTTACGAGTAACACAGGGTTATATTATATTGTAGTGATAACACCGGGTTTAACCGGTTAACCCCGATTTACTGGCTAACCCTGGATTACGCAACGCAAATGACTAAAAGTAACTGTGGGTGTCACATTGTCTATTTGAAGAGATCATTTTGTAAAACTGACCGGGCCGGGCCGGGATACTTAATAGCTTTTTTGCAAAGGTTCAACGTCCTAATAGAGAAGTATAAAAACGACTTAGTTTACCAGCCGGGACAATAAAAACATAAAGCTATTCGAAAAAATATACAAAAAGATTTAAAAAAACGTTATACTGCCCGATTCGAACTTTGAGATACCTACGTCAATTAATAGATCTAGAAACGATATGGATTAGATGTATCAGTGTCAAAAGTGACGTTTTTCTTTGACGAAACGTCACATTTGACACTGACATATCTAATCCATATCGTTTCTAGATCTATTAATTGACGTATCTCAAAGTTCGAATCGGGCCGATAGTCATCAAGAGAACGTATGAGAGGAGAATATATATATTTTTTTAAATAAGTTTTTTTTTGTATTCGGAATTCTGAATAGATGAGGTTCATAAATAGTAACGTTTATTCTCTCGTCACGTTTTTATTGGTAAGAATAAAATAAAGAAATCTTGTTCTCAATCTGAATATTTGTTATTTTTTATGAATATGTAAATATATAGGTATGTTTAGCGATTTCTCGAAGACTGGACACCGATATGGAATAATGTTTTGTTCGGT
The DNA here is from genome assembly GCF_910591565.1 of Cydia splendana. NCBI lineage: Eukaryota > Metazoa > Arthropoda > Insecta > Lepidoptera > Tortricidae > Cydia > Cydia splendana. The sequence goes on along the minus strand of NC_085987.1, from coordinate 40,694,516 downwards.
AGGTTGATAGGATATGGTAAAATCTCATATTACTCTCTCTCTCTCTCTCTCTCTCATAAATCTCTTAATAATGAAGTCTCCACATAATAATATAGGTACATTTTCAGGTATGTATTTCTTGTGGAACTACTAATAAAGATACAGCATTTTAAAACTGTTATGTGACGCAGTTTTTTTTTCGTTAAACATGAATTTAAAATGACTTGTAGACTTTTTTTCATTTACCTGCTCACCCGACGTCAGTTATTTGCCCACCAACTGCATTTGCATATTTCTTCTAAATGATATCACGTTTAAACTGATGATGTGATGTGGTGTTAGCAAAATTTAAATATAGCTTGATCGGCAACTAAATATTTATACATACCTATGTATACTCCTATTGGCCCCGTAACCTAAAAAAGTCATAGGTCATCATAGTACATAGTAGGTAAACAAAATCATCTAGTTCATTCAGTATTTAGGTAGTCGCCTAGTTAATAGAGAAAAAGTTCAAATATTTGTAATGCATTTTAGGATTGACATAAATATACAGACTGGAACTGGAATGCAGTCATTTCCCAAAAAAAACTATAATTTTAGTCAAGTAAATGTTTTGTCAAACGAGGTCGGACCATGCGACCTCTGCATGGCAAATGTCATCATTAAATTCAAATATGTGTGAAAATATGACGTTTGTAATGACACTCCCACATGTGTTCTGCTCAAGGCGGTGCAAAGTTAGGCTTCCACTTCGACGGACTCTAGTTAAAAAAGCGGCCCAGTGCGAGTCGGACTCGCCCATGAAGGGTTCCGTAGCAGTAAGTAACATAATAAAATTGCGGTTTACGATTTATGACGTATTAAATAAAAACTACTTACTAGATCTCGTTCAAACCAATTTTCAGTGGAAGTTTGCATGGTAATGTACTTACATCATATATTTTTTTTAGTATTGTCATTCTCTTATTTTAGAAGTTACAGGGGGGAGGGGCACACATTTTACCACTTTGGAAGTGTCTCTCGCGCAAACTATTCAGTTTAGAAAAAAATGATATTAGAAACCTCAATATCATTTTTAAAGTCCTATCCCTAGATACCCCACACGTATGGGTTTGAAGAAAAAAAATTGTTTTTTGAGTTTCAGTTCTATGTTTCATCCCCAAAATTAATTGTTTTTTTTTTCTATTTTTGTGTGTGTAAAATCTTAATGCGGTTTACAGAATACATCTACTTACCAAGTTTCAACAGTATAGTTCTTATAGTTTCGGAAAAAAGTGGCTGTGACATACGGACGGACAGACAGACAGACAGACATGACGAATCCATAAGGGTTCCGTTTTTTGCCATTTGGTTACGGAACCCTAAAAAGGGTTTCATGAAGAAACGTATTTAGGAATCATATTTTTTTCAAACGTAAGCTTATTAAATTTATTGCTATCTGTGAAATGATTATTCACCCAATTTAACACTTGCAGGGTATTCGAGAAAGTCCGGCAGTACTTCGGCGCGCAGAGCGAGTCAATACCCATGTCCTTCGTGCTGGGTTTCTACGTCAGTCTGATCGTGAAGCGGTGGTGGGAGCAGTACAAGCTGCTGCCGTGGCCCGACACGCTGGCGCTCTTCATATCAGCCGGCATCCCCGGAGCGGTCAGTACTTAAAGTAAAGGCAAATTTGTTTTAAGTAGGAATATACGCATATTGCGAGTTCACTTTGCAGTTCGCGCACGAATTCCTAGAATTGGAATCCTAGGAAAGGCAAGGTGCCTAGCGCTGTATCAGGGGTTCAGGGCCACCTCACACTATAGCGTCTGCATCTAGTCAACTCTGGCTGCTGCTCGACGCAACGTTGGCGCAGCGCAGCGACGCCATTTTCCATAAATATCGCTGACTAGACGCGTCACTCAATAGACGCTATAGTATGGGGCGGCCCTATGTGGTTATTTCAATATCTCGGACCTCGTGCGCGAACTGTACATTGCCACTGCTAGATGTTGGCCGCGAGCAGTTGCGGTCTACGTATTGCTATAAGCGACTGTGTGCTGAGCTATATTTGCGAGGTTTTCGTATCATGTGTTTGTTTAAAAATTGTAAAAAGTAGAGTATTACGCGCCATCGTTTAACAAATACATGAAGCGTTTTCTTAAAGTTTACAAATATATTGAAATTACAGAACAAAATAAAGACTTCTATTAGTTCTAATATCTGGGAGACCGAGCTTTGCTCGGAAAACATAAAAACTCAAAAATGCGCGTTTTCTCAGAAATAAGACCTAGCTAGATCGATTTTTCACCCCCGAAAACCCCCGTATAGCAAATTTCATCGTAATCGTTAGAGCCGTTTCCGAGATCCCGAAATAAATATATAAATAAATAAACATACAAGAATTGCTCGTTTAAGGGCCAGCTGCACCAACCACAGTTAACAGACTGATCAACGTCACGCAGCAGAGATCTATGAAACTTCCCATACAATAAAATTTAGCGAACGCTTTAACGGTGACGGTTTGGTGCAAACGATTATCCATAATTTGTGCGCATGCGTGCCGCAGGATTCCAACGCGCTGCCAAATCGTTTATTGCGCAGATTGCGCTGTTTTTCAACCGACTTGAAAAAGGATGAGCTTCGCGTTTCAGTTGTTTTTGTTATCTTAAAACTCCGTCGTTTATAATCACAGTTTATAATTTATTGCCTGTTGTTATTCCGGGCTACAAAATAACTTGATTGGCGAGTAAAAACAGTTTGAAATTGCTTTATTATGATTGACCTATGTAGTATGTATGTCAATTATAACGGACGTACGTAGTATAGGTACCTATAGTACAGAGTACAGATATACAAAGACGAATAAATTTAATCATCGCTAATAACAATATAATTGCTAACCTTATATATGTACCTCCCTACATGTCGGAGGTTTTAAGCTAAAAAAATTACGCCGACGCTAATGTTGTTTATTGTTTTACTCGATTTAGTAGGAAAAAAAGCTCGTTATCGTAAATATGATTAATGCATTCGCATATTCAGTTCGACGATTACTAAAATATGTAAGTAATTTATTACTGCAATAACCATCAAAATAAGCATTTAAATTATTATCTTATGCTACCCAGTGTTGGCCGAAAGTCAATTGCAATTGACCATTAACCATTACAAATTGAACCGTAAACGGTAACGGACGGTTACAGTTTACGGTTCAATTTGTAATGGTTAATGGTCAAAAATTGTCAATTGCATTAACGTTTCGGCCAACACTGATGCTACCCTTTTTGCTTACAGGTTCAAATACATTATAAGTCGTGTGCTGTTTACGATATTTAAATGCTCTGTAATATTTTGTCATTACTAAACACTTCATGCAGGTTGCAACACGCACAATTAACGAACTGATTAACATTGAATATGGCGACGTCGGCTGTCATGTCATCCTATATATAGAACGATCAAAACTTTTATATACATGAAGTTGAAGTTGAAAGGCCTTTAGTCTTGAAGAACATTACCCTTTTATCTTAATCAGTTGGATTAAAAGCTATAAACTTACAGATTCAATCTCCTTATTCATAAAACTTAGCAACCTGACACAAACCTTTGTTAAATTTTGTTTCTTTCTAACAAACAGAAATTTCAAAATGACGGATAGGCTGAAGTGTATGAAATAGTAAAGATATCGGAAGGATTTCGCGGACTTACTCCCATTGTAAAAGCGCTTCAGTATAACCTACATCGATTTATCTCGCGTACTTAGCATTATCAGAGTTAAAACCATCTACTTATATCAGCTACACAATGTAGGAAATTCAAGCACTATAGTTATAATTCTTTCCTAGGAATCACTAGTAATCTCCACGTAGGTAGACATTAAAAAAAACTATTATGTTACCGGTAAAGTCGTTTCCAATCACGACTTCGTAGCCACTATGCAGTGATTACAGCCTGGCTCTGAGCTAACCATACCGCGGTGTATCATTAATTAGGTACCTACTTATCTAAATTAAATACTAGTCATCCTACCTATAGTTAGTAGCTGTGCGCGTATCTGAAGCCTATTTCATAGTTTTGACATTGGTTCACAATTTTTTCACCGCGTACGCTATTAAGGGGCCCATAGATTACCAGTTCGCCGGACGATATCAGCCTGTCAGTTGTTCGGAACTGTCACCTTTTGCGACTAACCGATAGGCTGATATCGTCCGGCGAGCTGGTAATCAGTGGGCTCTTTAAATATCATTGGTTTTGGTTCTCCTACTATGCATATACAGGGTTCTGATTGGTATTTTAGATTTTAATCATTTGTTACCTACAATTTGACCGCAATATTGATTTTACTTAGTTAGTCGCTCGTCGTTATACAATCTTACTTTTATACATGGAAGAAAACTGAGAAGATCCGTTCGGTGATCAAGTGGTCTAAAGGTAGTCATACTACTAGTCACAGTCCCGGATTAGTGTATGATTATGTCAGGAGAAGTCATCAAACTGATCAGCTGTATCCAAACCTCTATAAGGCACTCTCAGAAAAATACCAACACTAATCCCAAAAGTATACTATCAGAAGCTACAAGGCAACTAATAATAAAGAGAACTGAACTACAGAGCATAAAACCCAGAACAAAGGAGACAAGATCTGAGCTAAGTTATATCTACAAAAAAGTAAGTAAAAGCATAAAAGAAGATTATAAAAAACACAGAGAGTTAAAAATAGAAAGCCACCTTCATGCAGCTGGTAGTTTGAAAAAAGCCTATAAAGAACTTAGAACACATAAAAATTGGATACCAGAACTACAAAGCTCAGAAAAAACTGCACAATCTCGAGATCAAATACTGGAAATAGCTACAACCTACTATAAAAATTTATACAGCTGTCAAGACCCAGAAACACCACAAATAGACTTACCAAACATAAGTACCAGTGAAGTCCCAGTAATAGACGAAATAGCTATACTGAACCACATCAAAAACTTAAAGACTGGCAAAAGTCCAGGGCCCGATAATATCACTAATGAAATGCTAAAGACTGCCGCTTCTTTGATAGCTACACCATTGGCACACCTATTTAACCTTATTTTAAAAACTGGAATTACACCTAAAGAATGGGCACAGTCAAATATAATTCTGCTATACAAAAAAGAAGACCCAAAGGACATAGGAAACTATAGGCCCATCAGTCTGATGTCTTGCATATATAAACTATTCTCATCAATCATATTATCCCGAATAAGTGAAAAAATTTACAAACATCAACCTTGCGAACAAGCCGGATTCAGGAGCGGTTACTCAACTATGGATCACATCCACACTCTGGAACAGCTTATTGAAAAATATCAGGAACACCGTCAACCTCTATATACAGCATTTATAGACTATGCAAAAGCATTCGACACAATATCACATACATCTATATGGAAAGCTCTGAGTCAGTGCAATATAGAACCAGCATATATAAAAATAATAAAACATATTTATGAAAATAGCACTAGTAAAGTTCAATTAGACAAACTTGGGCAAGACATACCAATAAAGAGAGGTGTCAGGCAAGGCGACCCGCTGTCTCCAAAGTTATTTCTAGCCTTACTTGAGACCGTATTAAGCAGCATTAATTGGAAAAAGTTAGGAATAAATATAAATGGTAATTATCTAAACCACCTGAGATTCGCCGACGATTTAATATTATTTTCAGAAAAAGGAGTCCAACTGGAACACATGATACAGACTTTACACGAAGCTAGTGCCAAAGTAGGTTTAAAAATGAACTTCCTAAAAACCAAGCTTATGACCAACAGCATACAAAAGGCTATAACAGTCGACAACACACCTCTGGAGTACGTCGACAGTTTTACTTACCTAGGCAAACAGATATCTTTCAACAGTGAACGGCATGAACAGGAAGTTGACCGTAGAATAAAAATTGCTTGGAATAAGTTCTGGAGCCTAAAAGAAATTTTAAAAAGTAATATGGACATGAAAGTAAAAAAACAAGTTATGGATATGTGCATTTTGCCTTCATTGACGTATGCTAGTCCAACCTGGGTGCTTACTACAAAAATAAAATCAAAAATAATTACATGTCAAAGAGCAATGGAAAGAAGCCTAACAAACATTAGAAGAGTGCAAAAAATACCGCACATAAATATAAGAGCAATAACAAAATTAATAGACGCTTTAAAGCATGCCAAAACTCAAAAATGGAGATGGGCTGGACACGTTGCCAGGCTTTCAGACTCTCGATGGACCTTAACAGCTACTACCTGGAAGGGGCCCACAGGAAAACGCCGTAAAGGCAAACCAAATAGCCGCTGGGCGGATGACATTAAGAAAATAGCCGGTATAAATTGGAAACATACTGCTTTAAATAGGGAAACCTGGAAGTCCTTGGAGGAGGCCTTCACCCGATGAGGGGTTCTGGTCCGACTAACTATATCAGTGTAAATACCTAAATAAAATGTAAGCTTTTCTTGACATACACCTTGTACTTAATTATAACTTTGACATAAGAAACAATGCAATGTAATACTAAAAAACTAGATAAGATTATGTAATCGATGAACCTTCTTACATTTCTCTCCAAATGACTAGAAATAAAGGCTTTTTTATTTTTTTTATTTTATTTTATTTATTTTTATGTCAGGAGAAGAAAATAAAAAATAACAGTAAATACCATGTACATACATATCAAACATTCGATTCGTCAAATTATTAGAGTCCGTCTAAGCTAATTTTGCACTAACATGAACAGCAGAAAACGTCAGTAGAATCTATGTAAATAATTAGAAATACCTCTACTTGGTGCTAGCTTGCATAGCGTAGGCGAACTTCTTACATAGGTGTTACTTTATTTTGGCGGCGTTACAAGCCTTACATATGTATTTGTTTGGGTTCCGTATGTCAGGCCTGTGATTAGGGTTACCAGATGTCAGGAATTTTCCTGACATGTCAGGAATTTTGGCTGTTTGTCAGGAATGCGGCCGGAAAACAAAAATGTCCGGAATTTTAGTGAATGAACAGAATTTTCTGTTATGTACCTAAAAAGGTACATTATTCAAATTTACTTACATAAATCCAAAACAAATCAAATTTAAACAGTGTATCAAGCATACATAGATATCGTTTACGGTTAGTCCACCCGAACCCCCCGTTACCGATATGAGCGTCAGGAAAAATATTCGCTAATCAAGAATTTTGTCAGGAAATCCCATAGAATTAGATGACAAAGAACAAACTGTCAATCTTCAAAAGTGTGACCAAAAATGAAATGCAAGTGTGTGCGTAAATTGTCTATGTGAGATCAAATCAAAAATAGTGACGTCATGTTACAACATATTAATAATCTGTCGATGTTTGATTGCTTTATCGACTACTTTTTCAAATGTGTTATTTTGAACGTTAAAATTCTACGACATTATGACGTATAAATAACACTTGCACTGCGTGTGCTATCTAAATCGTTGCAGACTTACCTTAATGTAACTCTTACTGTGTTGGAAAGTGAAGTTTAAATTTACCGCTAAACATGAGCACCTTCAAAAAGGTATAACAATCGTTATTATTTGAAGTCGGTTATAAAAGCTAATATCTTAATGATGTCTTGTCAAGAAATAATTACATACCTATTAATATACGAGCTTGACGCTTTTGACAGAGACTGGTGGGAGACTTCTGCGGATAGGGATACGTGGAAGAATAAGAGGGAGGCCTTTGCCCAACAGTGGGACAATATGGGCTCATAATAATAATAATAACATAACAGCAAACTTCTCCAAAGGGCCTCTACGTGTTGGATCTGTATCCCCACGCACGCTTATTAAATGACCGGGATGTATATACCCGTGAGTTTATGAGATACAAATAATAATAATATACCGACAAGTTATCGATACTGTCATATGAACATTTTGTCAAGCCCTAGCGTAAAGTAACAGGTTATGTTTTTACACAAAATATTTTAAATTATAGACTTATATGATAAAACTAGACGGGCCCGCAGCTCCGCTCGCGTAAATGAAATAAAGAGTTTTTCTTATGTTTAGTTAAATACCGACATTATTATGTATTCAACCCTGCCATGGTTTAAAACTATGATAGGGATTTCTTATTTGTAGCCGTTATTTGGATAACTCAATTCGCAAATTTGTCAAAAAATGATGTGATTTGATAAAAGGCAAGATTGTATTTTTTCATCTACACGTATTTATTTAAAACTTGTTTCAAGATAAAATTATTATTTGTTCTTATAAGCCTAGTTGCAAAAACGTTCATTAGATTAATTTTCGCCTTAAGACGAATATGGACGACCACCGCGCTTAAATCGCCTTTTCATACAAACATAGGTAGTCTAGTCCTCTCGGTCTTGCGATAGCTCTCGCCAGTCGCCATGACCGAGGTTGAGCAGGTCTTGAGCAACTACGTCGTTTCAGCGGTACCTAGGACGTCCACTCGGGCGTCTCCCATTTTGTTGTCCCAAGTACCTGCGCTCTCTTCACGGCACGATCCTCTCCCATTCTCTCTAAGTGTCCGAGCCACCACTGAATTTAGCCGCTTTTGTCTCTCAATATTTCGCCACTATATCGGACCACATCCTTATTTCTATGGCAACAAAATTATATTACGATATTTGGCTGACTGCTGACTGTACATTTGCTTATTTATATCAGGACGCTCAGTAATATCTGAACATGCACTTTAATTTACCTACATAACTTACTATCAACTTTGTATTTTTGGCCCATCTCAGCATTCTTAGCCCGTTCCCCGGACGAATGGCAATGTTTGCCGAAGCCGTGAAAGTCAATGTGAATAATATAACTCAAAAATAAATTTAAAACAACAAAATACAAATTGATAATAATAATATAGTAATTACTTTGATTGATAAGAATGATAAGTCATATATGACATAAATCACTCGTATGGGCTCTATAGACTAAGGTTGAGGTTGACAGCACTTTTTATTTTACTTCGTGTAAAAAAACTCAGAAATACCTGTATACCAACATGACAAACATAATTTAGTTTACTTTAACTTACGGATTATTTGGTCTAATCTGTAGCACCGCCAAGCGAAAGCAACCGAGAGTTGCCGAGAAATGGCCGATGTCGTAAAATGAATATTGTTATGAAAATTTCTTTTCCTTATTGTAAATTAAATACGCATCGGAAGCGATAGTTTTTATGCTCTAGTTCTATTCCCATATGTAGATAATTGATTTGAACAGGTTTTTCTTATCATACGTGTGTCGTATTCGAGAAACGTGTCAAAAACTTTTTTAGAAATTTGTAAGGCGCCATCTCGCTTCTTCCCTCGTTTTTTATCCCGTTCTGGTTTTTCAATTTTATATATATGATGATGATATTAGCACACAAAGGAAGAAAAACTTGCAATTAACTGTATAAACCGGCTTCTTAAACTTTTTACGCTGTTAATTTGACAAAATATCGTTAAGAAAATAATATATCGCTCGGAATATCATAAATCCTCTGAAATGAGTATTTGCTTGGATTATTTGGCCCTGTGACACTGCAATCCGGAACACTACAAGACACCATCTTCACTGAATTACTTTATTTAATACTTTTCGTCCTAATCCGTGTATATTTTCTTGATACGCTCTTGGCCGTCCGCGGCCGTCGTCAAACTCAAAAGTGGTTACGTTTTCTCATTGGTAGTCTGACTCTTTCGCACTCATGCGATGTTCATATACGTGATGGCTTCCCTTTCGCACACTTAAGCTGTCTGTCAAGCGCGAGCGCGGATCCTAGGTCTGTAGGAAATCCCAAATGTAGATCTGGTATCCCTACCTGCGATAGACCGTGTCGGACTCGCATCGGTATAGTGAACTGTCAAAAACGGTGTACAGTCAACAACAGAGCTATTAATACAGCAAAGTGCCAAAAATATGTATACACGACCTTAATGTACAGGCAATAAAGTACTGTATACATATTTTTGACACTTTGCCTGTATTCATAGCTCTGTTGTTGACTGTACCTAAGACTGAAATGACATTTCACAGTATGAACATCATTTTAGTCTACCGAATAAAAAATAGACTTTAGCGGCCGTAAATCGTCAAGAGGGAGTGTCAAGCCAGGGAAAACACGGCAATTTGGAGGAAACAAAAGATATGGCGCGCCGCGTGACACTTGCGACGGGAGATAGCGATATCTAAATACAAATACATCAAATACCACAATTACTTCAGTACGGATTGAACTTTCAAGCCACTTTTCGATCTAGGAATCCGTTTGTGCAAATTTTCATTAGGTAGACTACGGAACCCTACAATGAACATATATCTACTTATAGGGTTTTGTCAATTTGCTCTGTTGGATCATACGCCAAATACATAGCGCAAATATCCATTTAAGTAACAATTTTAAATGTCATAACACTCATAACGTTCTGTAAATTACGTTTTCGGACAGTGGACGTTGTAAATTATATAAGTATATATATTTTAATTGGTATTTCACTCATATAAATGACCTCGAATATACCTTAAACCAGAGGCCATAAAGCACAATTTTTGTAAACTGGTTGGGGACCGAAAACTTATTCCAGTCAGTAATTATCTCTGGCTGCAATCGTACGCTGTACCTACCTATTACTGCTGTAAACGCATATGTGCGTTCGTACGTATATAATTTGTACGGCTACCAATGTTTTAAAAGGTTGTTTATTATAGCAATGTGGTTAAAAACCCACAAAATGATAAATGGTTCTGTCTTGAAACCAAACATTTAAATCAGAATCGTATGCTTTCTGTTTTTTATTTATAGATTTGGCTTATCTAAAAATAACTATCATCCCATAAGCCTCCTTCTCTATACGTACCGTACGTACGTAGTATACCGCCTAACTCGTATCCTCGATGAATGCCTAGTTGCCAACCACCCGAGCAAGCTGGTTTCCGCAGTGAGAGACCATAATCATGGGGTGAAACAGTTAAAAGAGAATACGCACGAGCCATCACATATATCAGAGCGGCCACGGTGCTCACAAATATCTGGACACGTCTTTATTGTCAAGGTGTTAAAGGGCGTGTTCAGATATTTTAAGCACCTCGACCGCTCCGATATATCTGATGGCGACTGTACAACCAGCCGTCGTAGATTACGAGAAGGTTACGATAGTCCTCACTTATGTACCTACCTATTCAAAATTGAAACATACAACACCTATCCTAAAATGTTTTTTGTAATTCTTAAAGGAATTGGTAATAGGTGTTGGGAAGTAGTGTTGGATTATAAAAACAAATAGAGTTTATTCTTCTAACTGGCAGCATAAATGACACGGGTAGTGAGCAAAGTCTGAAATACCCTTGCAATCTCCAACTCTAAGCCAATCTCGCTAGGTACGCCCATGCCAGCCCTCTTACATCACATCCACAGATAAATAACTAAATAGAATCGCATTGACCACGGTTTCGCAGACCAGGCAATCGATAAGCGATGTTTGAAATACATGGACGGATTAAACGACGACGAATTTACTATGGGACCAGCCGACGACCGGTCTGGCCTAGTGGGTAGTGAGTCACTACTAGTGACCCTGCATGTGAAGCCGATGGTCCTGGGTTCGAATCTCGGCAAGGGCATTTATTTGTGTGATGAACACAAATATTTGTTCTTGAGTCATGGGTGTTTCCTACATGTATATAAGTATGTATATCGTCGCCTAGCACCCATAGTACAAGCTTTGCTTAGTTTGGGCACGTTTGGGGCTAGGTTGATCTGTGTAAGATGTCCCGTAATATTTATTTATCTATTTATTTATAATATTTATAACCACAAAATCGCGGAAAAAAAAATTTGGCTGTTTTGTACGTGTACATTTTGCTGGTCCATTTTCTATGGGAGCGTAAGCGTAGTTCCATAGTAAAAGATACTCAGTATAAACCCAAAACCTCCCTGACAACGGGAATGCAATTATTTTTTAGCCACCGTGTATATTTGAGTTAAATCAAGCGAACGAGGAAACATCTAAAATTATCAGATTTTCACGCCACTGTTCGGAAATGTGGCAAAAGATGGTCTAAAACCAAGCTGGAAAGTAGGCAATAGCTGTAGCACCTGAACCACCACTACTAAAATGTTTCATTGTTATCATCATCTGTCATTGGCGACGGTTCACTACAGCAATGAGTATCATTTAAAACATAAAAATCAATAAAAGGTCTTTTTTGGCGCAACTTTTTCCTTCAAAAATAAAATTAGGTTATTTATAGGACCAATTTCTTGTTTAAAAAAAAAAGAAATGTCAAAACCATTCAGTTCATTTTTTTTTACAATTATCCATTCAGTTCACGCTTAAGGCGTTTTTTACTTTTGTAGCTGTATGTGGTTTTTTTTAGCAAAAACGCTTCTAAGTTTAGAGTCGGTTTGAAGCAAATAACAGAAAAACGCCTCTTAAAAGTGATAAAAAAAGTAAAAAAGGCGGGATCTGAAAATACTTACTGAATTGGATAGTGTAAATTGTGTTTGACTAAAAAATACAAGAAACACGTATCTACGCTCGCTATAAAAATGAGTTCTTCTAGTGAAGTGTTAAGAGAGAAAACACCATACATCATTAAATAAAGGATTTAATACATAAAACACGGAAAACAGGCGTAGCTTCAAGTAAATCACACTCCGACGCAGTAATGGCGGGCGAAGAGCTCATAAATTAAAGTTGCTTATAGAGAGCCTATGATTTAAAATTACTCAAAGGGCTGAACAAATAAATAAAAGTCCAGTTGAGGTGTGTGTGCTAAGAGCTGACAGTTTATATACGACATCTGCGTGATGTTTTCCTCCAGTAACTGTTATTCACTTTGAGTGGTGACAATTTATTACAATACGTTTGCTTTAAGAGCTGACAGTTGTCTACAATGTAGACTCTACATGATGTTTGCTTTAAGAGCTAATATTTGTTTACATTGTTTTAATTCAGGAGTTAATATTTGGTGTTAGCTTTAAAAGCTGACAATTATTATAGGATGGTTGCTTTAAGAGCTTATAACTGTCTACAAGATTAAAAAAAAAAGGTTGACAGTATACAGTTTTCATTTAGAAGTTGATATTTGCTTTAAGATCTGAGAGTTGCCTACAAAATATTTACTTTAAGAGTGAATATTTTATTTGTCTACATAATGTTTTCCTTTAGAGGTTGAGATTTGGTTTAAGAGCTGACAGTTGCCTACAAGATGGTTGCTTTAAGAGCTGACAGTTGTCTACAATGTAGACTCTACATGATGTTTGCTTTAAGAGCTAATGTGTGTCTACATGATGTTTTTCTTTAAAAGTCTATATTTGATTCAAGAGCTGACAGTTGCCTACAAGAAATTTGCTTTATGAGCTGACAGATGTCTACAAGATGTTTGCCTTAAGAATTTATATTTGTCTACCTGATGCTTTCCTTCAGGAGTTGATACTTGCTTAGAGAGGCTGAGTATTGTCTACATCATGTTTCATTTAAGAACTGATATGTGTCTATATATGACATTTGCTTTAAAGGGTCACTCTTGACTACATGATAATTCTTTAATCCTCCTAAATTAAAATAATAAGAGGTAGTACACGGTTAGATATAATATGAGCCGACGACTGCTCATTGTTTGAGAGTTGATGATCGAATTTATTTACTTTAAGAAATAGAAACCTCTGATGTGGCCTAAAGGGGTCTCAACGTCAGAATATGACTTGGCACTGTAACAGATGCAAATTGGCTTGTGTTTTGATATGTGTAGCACAGTCATCGCGGTCAACGGAGTCGCTGAGTTCCAGTAGGCTACGTCACGATTCCCTTTAACCGACTTGGGAGGTGCGCGAAGACGGAAGTGCTGTGGCGCCGCTTACTGACCTTCGTGGGCGAAGGTTTTTTCATCAGGAGGCCGAACTGATAACCGATTATGTGGTTTGCTCGAACGCAGCCCTACGGTAGGTGTCAATGGTGACACTAGGACTGGCGCGACCCGGGCTGTCAGACGAGCATCGCCCGCCATTACTGCGTCGGAGTGTGATTTACTTGAAGCTACGCCTGTTTTCCGTGTTTTATGTATTAAATCCTTTATTTAATGATGTATGGTGTTTTCTCTCTTAACAGAAGAAAATGATATTCTTACGCTGATGCCAACTGAAATTCAAGAGACAGCACAGGCAGTGGCTAGTAATTTGCTACCAGAGAAATCGCGGGCTAGTACTTATAGTTATGCAAATGTTTTCTTATTTCCTCGCAGTAGTCGTGAAAAGCACTATGTAATGCCTCGGCCGGAAACGCTAGCTAAAGATGGACTCGTACTATTTGAGGGCCTCCACTAACGTGTCGGCCCTCAAACGACTCGTCCATCTTTTAGCGGTTTTCTGTCCTCTCCTACAATGTACTATAGCATCGAGAAATTAACGCCATACTCGTATGGTCTGCAGAGAGTGTTCTCACTTCGCAGTTTGTAGACGCACGAAAGAGAGATTTGCATGGTCTATTCAATACCCGTGTCTGTGATCACGACTAACAAATTGCGCGGTGCACCTATCAAACCTTGCTTTACGCGGTTTTCTTATTGCAGCCATATTGTTGCTTGTTTCATAAGTGCACAATGTTTAAATGTGATAATATTTACTCGTTTAGCTAAGCGAATAATTATACTTATACTACCTGCGGGAGCTGGGTCGTCGCCTGTTTGAAAGAGGCCTTGACCCCCGCTCCTGGTTTTTCCTGATGCAAAGGCTGTCCATCGCAATCCAACGCGCCAACGCAGCGAGCGTGATGGGCACCTTTGCGTCGGGGGCAGCCCAGGACGGGTTTTGGTAGGTACATAGTTATTTCTTACATATTTAGTTTGTATCTACATTTAAGTTTCGACAATAAACTCATTTATTTGATTACTTACACTACCTTGATATGAATATTATAGTGTAGAGTGTTTATTAGTGTATTTAATATTTATTTACTGCTATTTCCTGCGATGACCTGTTAATCACAGTGAACTCTCATCATCATTTGTTGGGCCCTTATGTTTGACTGGTAGTGAATGCCATTCGGCATTTAAGTTCTCCATTTGTACATTGTTGTATTATATGCAAGGATGTTTAAAGAAACAAATAACTATCAAATACACCCAAAAGATTTATCTAATAGGTATTACCTACAGACTTAAAAAAATTGACCTAATAATTTTTTTTTGTCCAACGGCACAGAAATACCTATTAAAATCCTTCGCACTCTGTATTTTTAACTATTTATTGTAACTCTTTCTATTTGATGTCACTGTCTATGGATGCAGTAGGCCTAGCACAGGAATGGCGCGACAGTATCTCGCCCGCGAGATAGACTACCCGTCTTTTTATAGATACTAATTAAAGAGGGACGGGTAGTGTATCTCGCGGGCGAGATACTGTCGCGCCCTTCCTGTGCTAGACCTACAGATCCACTCGGTCACCACCGCTTTAAGCGTATCTACTGTTGTCTATTGTTTTTTTTAGACAGACGCGGTAGATCGTGTTGTTTAAATTAATGGTGACTAATTTTAACTTCGTCATTGGTATGCAACTGCTGGTCTTTTGAAAGTTTCATTTGCGGTTTTGTCAAATGTTTATTTATGTGAGTCGACGGTGAGACGTCAATGCTTTTCGTAGAACATTTAGACATACGGTAAAAAAGTGATAATTACCTACGAGACACAATGTACACTTACAAAAATCTGCACATGCAATGTAATGAATAATGACTAGGGGCCCACAGATTACCAGTTAGCCGGAAGATATCAGATGTCAGTTGTTCGGAGCTGTCAAATTTTGCGTTTAACTGACAGGCTGATATCGTCCGGCGAACTGGTAATCAGTGGGCCCCTTTAGGTATATAATTGTGAATAACTTGTATGCTCCGATGGTATGTACCTATCTCTTGTAATTGTACATATAGGTCCGAAGTAACATTCGGATTCAGACCGCACCAATGGTACAGTCAAGTGTAAATATATGGGTGCATACAGCTTATTCAAAAATATATCCCATAGTTCTTAATTCGCTGACATGAGAGCTATGGGACATATTTTTGAGTATGATGAGTGCACCCATATTTTTACACTTGACTGTACTACTACAGTGTTTATAAGTAGACCCAAACCAAACGTACGACTGGGATTATATCTCTATCTCTCTCACCCCACCTTCAACCATGCGAGCGTGAATGAGAAGATTTACGACCCCGGTCGTCCGTTTGGTTTGGGTCTACTATAGTGAAACCTGGATAAGTGAGATCTCAAGGGACGAGCAAATTTGTCTCACTTAAAGAGGTATTCCACTTACACAGGGTCTCAATTAGCCAGGTATAAATAAATTTCTGTCTCATTTATAGAGTGTTCCATTAATAGAGGTGAGAAAAGAGGTTATGTCAGTTATAGAGGTAGTAAATAAGGTATTTTGTCAACGTTATGTATGAATTGTAGTGTCCGACCGAAGGTTCGGTTTCGGCCAGTTTCGGCCACAAAATCATGTTTCGGCTGTAGTTTCGGTTTCGGCCAAAAAACGGCCGAACTCACTGGGGCACTTCGGACTTTTAGGCCCAGGTGAAGACCGGTACCCGGCCTTGCGATATTGTTAACAAAAAATTTCGCGCTCGTTGCGCTCGCGTTTATGGTTGTTTTTTTGGTTGACCCTGTATATCTTGTATAACATATCTATATGTTAGCTTGACTGGTGAATGAATAGAGTTAGACCAAGAAAATTCTGCAATGATTTTGATAGCATACGCAGTGCTACTAATGCAAATGTTATTTATACGTCATAATTTCATAGAAGTTTTGACGTTTAAAATAACACTTGCACTGCGTGTGTTATCAAAAACGTTGCAGAATTATCATGGTCTAACTCTAGTAATTTTCTTAAAAAACTGCTTAAGTAACATCAATTTCATGGACATTGTGTCCAGAATATGTGTGTAAAAGCGGTTTTATGACATTTTTTCAACGATTTTAACAAGTCTACAAAAGTTTCGGTTTCGGTTTCGGCCGAAACTAGAGCCAAAGCCGAACATTCGGTTTCGGTTTCGGCAAAAAAACATGTTTCGGTCGGACACTAATGAATTGTAATCATCAACAATAAATAGAGGTAAAATAATCCTTCTACTTCTACAAAGGATGGATTTTGTTAAATTAAATTTAAAACTCACTTCATTGCGTCTTAGAACTTTTATAAATGAAAATACATTTTTGGTTTTTCGTTTCGATAGTTTTAACTACTTACTCAAACTAACTAAATAAAACTTGAAGTCGTTTAGACACTATTAACCGAATGCGGAATTTTTGGTTAGACTAAAGTCCAAGATCTTCAATAAAGTCCAAGTTAGAGAGGTCATAGATTGACGTTATCTCAGATACAGAGGTCAATTCATATAACATGCTAAAAAAATGAAGCAATAGTTATTTGTACAACAAGAGATCAAAGTTTGATATTTCTTCGAGTGCTTATTTTGAGTCCCGTGCAAGCGAAAGATTCTATAATAGATTCACGAGCGTAGCGAGTGAATCTAATTTAGAATCTTGAGCGTAGTAAGGGACTCAAAAGCGCACGAGATGTAATTAACTTTGATCTCGAGTAGTACACAAATTT
The DNA here is from genome assembly GCF_910591565.1 of Cydia splendana. Classification (NCBI taxonomy): domain Eukaryota; kingdom Metazoa; phylum Arthropoda; class Insecta; order Lepidoptera; family Tortricidae; genus Cydia; species Cydia splendana. The sequence continues at coordinate 40,676,951 of NC_085987.1, read as the reverse complement.
TTTCACCCGAGCAGGGAGAACATACTTACCTATTAGACAACTTGAAAAATGTAATCCTTCTTCACCACTTAATACCTGCACTCATGTTTTCTTAAGATATACAAACAATTAAGTTTAATTAGCGCAATCGAACACAAAATCAAAACGTAATAATACATTTCAGTAAAATAATATGGAAATAACGAACATCAACTGACACTTCAATCGACAACGTTTTTTTTGTAAAAAAAAACTTTGTATGATACGGTCCGAATTGCGGATACGTACTATTTATCAACTATAGTAGGAATTCTTTAAAGTAAAATGATAAATTTTGCGTGATAATCTGTGTATTTTTAGAGTTCATTATTTTAATTGTACAATAAAATACCTAAAATATAGTGTTTTTATCAAATCTTAAACTTTATTTTTATTAATTAATTATTAAGAATTCATACTCGCACGTGGTTTGGAACGATGCGTTCTGAAGTTTTTAGGGGGTCTATTATAAACCGTCAATATATCGTTGAATGTCGTTTGAACTTTTTTTGTCTGTTTCTTTTTGCTAACAGTATGAAAGGGACAGAGATAATAAAACCCAAGTATTTCGAACTTGTATTAGACCCCGCATGTTGAAATGACATTTGACTATAAAGGTCAATTGAATGTCATTTTGTCTCACTCAAGAAGCAAAGTACCCTTGTTCGAGCTGCTGGGGTGAAAATGTAATTTTTCAAATTTAGTCTCAGTAAAAGAGGTAAAATACACTCTCAGTCTCAGTAATAGAGGTAATTTTGACTATAAAATGGAAACAACTAATCTCAGTTATAGAGGTCTGTTTTTTCTCACTAACAGAGGTAATTCAGCGCCAATGTGCCGGGACCGCACCATGAGTCCCAGCTATAGAGGTTTCCCACGTATCCAGGTCCCACTTAACCAAGTTTCACTGTATATTATAGGCGCGACATTCCTGCCAGTTACATTTCTGCTGCAAATTGCAAAAATCCGGGCATTGACATAGATTTTAGCATATTACTGCAATACAGTTGCCGACTTCATTCATTCATTACTGCAGGATACGTCAAATAAAATATGCGTTTAAAATAAATTGAAAAGAATTGACAATCGATATCTAGTATAATTTACAGTGGTTTTATCGTACCCCACTTCTCATTAAACAAAAACTCGAACTACGCAATAACAAGAACGAAATACCGGAGATTATTCACTCATTCATAAGTATTTAAATCCTTTGTTACATTGACGAACATTCTGGTTGTGAGTAATGGCACAAAAGGGCTCCAACAGTAAGCCTGTTTGGTACACAATCATCTGACTGTTTCACAGGTGGACTGTGTTACCTACTTACGTTTCGCGACCAACAAGTCAATTATGGATTTGGGTTACATTATATTGCTGTTAGTCAACAATACCTATCAACTACTTACGCCTTATATTTACATATTTCTGTAATCTGAGCTGATTGAGCTTTTTATACAGCGTAATAGTTTTTATCTAGCAATGTAGGAAGTGGTTTTGTCATTAATTCACACAATTTTAATCATATCTTTAACTGTGTATGTTATGGGTTCTTTTTTAGTTTTTCGTCCTACAAGTAAATAAGGAAGACACATTCAATACACATAAACTGCCTGTTTCATGCAAGTCTAAAACTTTGTCTTACTTAGGTTATTAGCTTCTGCCCGGGACTTTGCATGTGTGGAATGATGATTAATTTAAACTAATAGCCTTTCCTTTCCCGGGCCCCCCAATTGGTACGGAGATAGTTTTTAAATGAAAAAACTATCTCCATACCAAATTTCATTTAAATTGATTGAGCAGTTTAAGCGTGAGGAGGTAACAGGCAGACAGAGCTACTTATACTTTTGCATTTACAGCATAAGTAGGGAGAGATTTAATAGGGTATATAAGATACGACATTAATAACAATAATAACATTAATTGTCAGTTGTAATTAATTACCTATGAAGATAAAAACCCAGGTTTGAATCATGATACGAACCCCTCATTATGCTTGTCATCAGCATTGGCTGCCTCTAGACAAGCATAAGTAATTAAGTACTTATATTAATTCAGTACTTTTTAGGGTTCCGTACCCGAAGGGTAAAAACAGGACCCTAAACTCGATGAGCCGTGATAGCTATAGTTTGTTTGTTTTTAGCATTAGAAAAAAGGTGAACAATCTTGACGTGTCTTTTAATTGAAAAACGCTTTTAAAATAACAAATATGTAAATAACAAATATGTAAATATGTAACAATTATGAATCTAATGAGATAAGGTTTTGACGACCGGTCTGGCCTAGTGGTCGGCCGGTCACTACGACCCTGCCTATGAAGCCGATGGTCCTGGGTTCGAATCCTGGTAAGGGCATTTATTTGTATGATGATACAGATATTTGTTCCTGAGTCATGGTTGTTTTCTATGTATTAAAGTATTTATATATTATATATATCGTTGTCTGAGTACCCACAACACAAGCCTTCTTGAGCTTACCGTGGGGCTTAGTCAATTTGTGTAAAAATGTCATATAAAAAGAAAAATTTTTTGCTTAATGGTACGGAACCCTTCGTGCGCCAGTCCGACTCGCAGTTGGCCGGTTTTTCAAACTTAAAAACATTACGCAAACGTTATATTATATAATAAACAAATTTTCCCATTTAAAAATGACGAGGTTTTAAATAGGTACGTTCAACATTTGCAACAGCGCTTACCTGAAGTTTAATCAGCTAAGTGTCAGCGGCTCAATGCCACTGTTAATGTCATATGAAAAAATAATGACGAGTAAAGTGCAGTGTAGCGATATTAACTGCCCCGCATGAAAAGGGCGCAAGTTCGTAGGTTATCAAACACGTTATCCTTTTTACTTCTGAGTGTTCCAAGTAATCTTTACGTTGCAATTACATACAAACAATTACATTCGGTGTGCGCACGTGTTGCGTTGCACTTTGGCTTAATGCGATCTGATGCTGATGCTGATCTTTTGAGGATCCTGATATGAATCTGTACGTACACCATGCCAGCATTGCCAGCAATTCTCAAAAATGTCTGCGGTATATGTGCGAAAGTCTGACTCTGACTTTGAAGATCTCGATTATTCTGCCTTATTCTCCGCTCAACTATATTGAAAATCGTTTATGATGAAATTATACACGCACATTGTTCGTTCATGCATTGATTTACGTTACTTTATAAATTCACCTCCTGTATAATCACTATTAATCTGCAAATATTACAATAGGCGCGAAGGATCGTACTCCCATACAAATTTTAATTTTCGCGCCTTTTTCTACTATAAAGTTGACTAGCCAGACTATATTAGGCTGTATATTATAGCAGTTCGGCCTTTGTCAAATGCTCTGCCTTTCCAAGGTAGTGGAACTCTATAAAAGTAAGCAGCTCAAGCAGCCTTTTATTTTATATAATATAATAATTTGGCATTTTACCATATTAGCACGTATGGATTGAATAACAACCCAGCTGAATTCGCTAATGTGCGGCCTTGACCACGGAGCTAACCTCCACTCCACGGGCTCCGCCGCCGCAGACCGGCCGGTGACGTCGCCGCCGCCGGTACACATTATACCGGTTTGCTGGCAACACGGCTATATTTCATGTGCACTTCTTCCCGAAACATGAACCCTGTTTATACGCGGCGATAAGAGGACATCATTGAATAGTTCACTTAATGGCACACCAAAAACGTAACGTGACAATTTATTTTATAAGCATATACGAATAATACATGAGTCGCTTAACTTCAAACTCGGGTAAATTTTGTTCGATAGGGGCCGGTATATGACGTTTTCGATTTAGACCTCACTTTGTGACCATAATTTGTTCAATAAATGTTTAATAATTGCATTAAATTACACGTAAATTTGTTCACGGAGAAACCGTGTACCGACTCTTCATGCCATTATATTTTTAATTTGCTGTTATTCTCTACAAACCGACACTAAAAGTATCAAAAAATCAAAATATGGAGTTCCGTTTGAGACCGAAGCAAAACAATTTTGTCTTTGACAGTAATTGAATTATTGTGTGATTTTGAAAGCTAGATAATTCAACTACCAATTTATTATAGATTTATATTTTTACTCACAAAGACAACACAGAAATTCAATCTCAAATGTAAACTTTCGAACATTTTCCATACATTGACGACATCACTCAAAATTCCTCTTCAAGTCAGATGCCCGCAAAGAGCATATAATCACTACGTTTTGGCTGGGGCACACGGGAGCACACGCATACTTCTTCAAATGAAAATGACAGCTTGATTTGCTTGCTTTTGACAATTATATTGACATTAAATCATATACGCACACGAGAAAGTATACCAGTAGATAAATTGTATTTCAAAAAATAGGGTACATAAATATCAGCTCGCGTCTCATTTAAATGTGATTTGCTGTGTTGTGTTTGTGTGTGCTGTGGTCATAATGGTTGAAAACCGCAGTAAACTATCTTAAAACAATACGATTACAGTCGAATTTAAGTATTATGTTCCTTCAAAACTCGCTTAAAATGAAAAAAGTTTAAAGACTCATCATTACCGATTGGGATTAATTTTCATTATGCTGGTATTCATTTGCGTCATTTTAAAAACGTATTTGACTTCTGTACGTCAATGAATTTTGATGACATTTGTAATCTTGTATTATATTATAGAACTTTTATCTTAAACAAAAAATATTGCCTATTAACAGGAAGCGTTATGTAATTCGTATTAAGTAATAACTGAAAGTCTTGTACCTAGACCTGTAATACCATGGATTGCGACGAATAAATGATTGCGATTATGCCGTTCGTTCCGTCTATATGTCTAATGCGTGTGTACGTGCTGTTCTCTGAAAATCTTCAAGAAAAAATAACGGCACCAGCACTAAGTACTAGCGAGTTTTTGCGGCTTTGGAGACCAAGATGAAGCTTACAGGCCAATAGCGCTGTGGCCTGGATATTGTTATTAATGTCCGACCGAAGGTTCGGTTTCGGCCAGTTTCGGCCAAAAAATCATGTTTCGGCTGTAGTTTCGGTTTCGGCCAAAAAACGGCCGAACCTTTCGGCCGGGCCGAAACTTACGAAATGGTACTTCGGACAAAGACCAAAAGTTGGGGAATAAGTAGGACAACAATATTAATACATATCTACATATACTGATTCATGTATAGGTACAGAAATTAATTGGTTTATTATAAAACACAATTCCACTAATGAGAGCGCCACTGGACGGTCGACGCAGTTTTAAGAGGCTGTCAATACCTATAAAGCGCACACTGTCTAATTGTATCGGAGTGAATGAGATAGCACTGTCGCACGTAGCCGTTGGCCGAATATCAGCTCGGCCCGAGTCGAACGATGTCTTTTTCGCTCTTATTCAGTCATTTTTCTATTTACCACTAATGGCAAATTTTAAGCGAGGCTAAAGGCTATGCTCAACTAGGGCCGCAAAATTGATTTTATCAATAGTTAATATTTTGCGAAGCTGAACAGCTGACTATTGATTAAAACAAAAAAAAAAACCTTAAAACGGTCCCCAGTACAGTTTTTCATACGAATGCTCGACCTTAGCCTCACTGTTTACCTCAATTTACCATTGGTTTGTGTTCCACATGTCCTCTACTCTACTTCAGCATAGCCTTTGGCCTCGCTGCGCCATGCTCGGCCTGCGGTCTCGCTATTTAATACAATGGACATTGGTTGGAGTCTGTGCTTAACTACTTATCCTGAAGCTTGAAGCACGGCTTTGACTTCGCATGAAAGTTCGCCTCACTGGGGCACTTCGGACTTTTAGGCCCGGGTGTAGATCGGTACCTGGCTTTGCGATATTGTTAACAAAAAATTTCGCGCTCGCTGCGCTCGCGTTTTTGGTTGACCCTGTATCTACATGTTAGCTAGACCAAGAAAATTCTGCAAGGATTTTGATAGCATACGCAGTGTTACTAGTGCAAATGTTATTTATACGTCATAATTTCATACAAGTTTTGACGTTTAAAGTAACACTTGCACTGCATGTGTTATCAAAATCGTTGCAGAATTATCTTGGTCTAACTCTAGTAATTTTCTTAAAAAACTGCTTAAGTAACATCAATTTCAAGGACATTGGGGGTTGACAGCCCCATAATATGTGTGTAAAAGCGGTTTTATGACATTTTTTCAACGATTTTAACAAGTCTACAAAAGTTTCGGTTTCGGTTTCGGTTTCGGCCGAAACTAGAGCCAAAGCCGAACATTCGGTTTCGGTTTCGGTTTCGGCAAAAAAACATGTTTCGGTCGGACACTAATTGTTATGTATACCTCTGTATCGAATGTTTTATAAATTTACTATAAAAAGCAATGTTTTATTTCGATTAGGTCTACATTTTGTGCATATTGCATATCTGATGTATTTTCGTACTAAACTTGAAACTTTCGTTGAAACTAAATAAAATAATTATTCCAAATGTACAGTGACCTGCAATTTATGTTACACAACGAAGGCCGCTAAAATATCTGACACGATCTTATTTGTAGAAGCATAAGAGCATGTCACATATTTTTGCGGCCTTCGAAGAGTAGGTACCGTCATTATCACCAACTTTGCTCGCTTTTTTAAAAAAAAAACACGAATTTCTCAAAAAAAAAATCATATCATATGATTTTTTTTTGCTCAGCACGTCCATTGTGATCAAACGCATCTGTTTATTTGAAGAAAACATTTATCGTGCTTTTACCCATTTTTTTGCGTTTTAGAGGGCGGGCAATTTGGTATTCAAATACAGCTAGTATGATGATGATGTCTAAGGATCACTTAAAGGTTTTGGGCAATCCTACCATTCCCTGTTAATATCTTAGCGATAAGTGTAAAAACTTTTAAATAAATTTGCTGGGCAATGTTGCCTACCCGTTTTTGCCCATTTCCAAATAAGGCTCGCCTAAGCATTTTACAAAGGCTAGGGTTGTCACTTTTGAGAAAATCTGTTACAATAGTTTAATGGCCAAAAATATTTTTGCTGTGTTTTTCATTCGTTAACGGGATAAAACATCTAAATAAAGGATAATAAGACAAATTAAATACAGTATATATTTATAAACTTATTTAAGTGTACAAACATAACCTTCTTTTACTTGCGAAGTTGGGTAAATTAGATGAAAGTGACAACCCTAATCCGTTTTTGGTGGTGGGCAATGTTGGTATGGATGCCAAATTACCGGATTACTTTGCCCACCGCTAAAACTTTTGTGTATTTAGGCCTTTTTAGTTTAAATCTCAATAGACATAATCTATGCTTCATGTGTTATAACTGAAACCCGGAAATATTTGACAAAGGGTTCTCAATTTTTTCTACTTGCATTATTTATCAATTTTTTGCCCGCCGAAATATACCCTATATTAGACAACTCGCTCAAAATTCCTGAGTCAAGTTATGCAGAAGTTTGGTGTATAGTTTTGTCAGAAATATAACCTATTTTCTACTAAAAACAGCAGGGTGGCCATAACTATTATATTTTTTTCTACATTAACGAATTTGTTTAAAATTGTCGTTTTGGGCAAAGTTTCCCTGGAGGCAAAGTTGGCGCTAATGACGTAACATATTATTGCAGTCCGGTTACCATCAGTTTGTCACTGACATAAACGCCGTCGAGAACGTAATTTACTTTCTATACATCTCGCTCGCACTCGCATATTAGTGCAAACGGGATGTATAGAAAGTAAATTACGTTCTCGACGGCGTTTATGTCCGTGACAAACTGATGGTAACCGTACAGGTGACTGTACATAAATGTTTCGGTGATTTTGAGATTATTTTCCAGGTTAGTTTACTAACAATCAAGTTATGCAGATACCGATTTCGTGAACGTATAAGCAGTAAGGTACCGCTATTGTTTAGCGATACCGATTATTTTTAAAGGTAAAACTATACCGGTTGAAATATAAAGATATTAAAATTACAGCAGGGACAGCCATTTTTTATAGGTGTACCTAAACCATCATTGGCCGAGCGTTAGCAAAGGTCTCCGTTTCAGCTTGGGCAAAAATGCTTGATCCTTAGCAGATCACATTTAATTTTCTCAACTGATTCTCGTGAAAATTTGTAAGCAGGTTCGATATAACTATTCTGTTTCGCTTTATCCGCCAAAATGGAATTGCCACCCTGCCGAAACTTTATTTATTTAAATTCCCATTTAATGGATTTTGCACCTTATGAAAAACCGTATACAGTAGTAAATAACATTTTACATCTGACTTAATGACATCTTGTTTTATTCGCTTTAATTGTACAAAACGCGTATCTCGACAAAGTAATATTAGGTAGTAAAAGGCTACAAATATAATGACCACCAAAAAATACTTTGGTACCCTAAATAAAAAAATCATGCTTACCAAAAAAAATTACTGAACACCAAAAAAATAAGGCCTAAAAATACAAAAGTACCACCACTTTAATTACGACTGCACTTCAAATTGTATTCAAATACCAAATATATTGAATGATCACCAAAAATCATAAATGATCACCAAATCTTGAAGACCAAATTAATGCGATATTTTCACCTAAATAAACCACTATGACTACCAAAAAATTTATACATATTACCAAATAAAGTAAACTGATGCCAAAATTACTAGCCCCTCCCGCTCAACCCCCCGTAGCCCGCACCGCATACCTACCTAACCTAATCTACTTTTCTAGTAGCATTTCGTTATGCTACTAGAAAAGTAAGTTAAACTGCTATCAGTTAAGTGGGTTAGGTTAGGTTAGCACCGCGACCCTTACAGAAACGAAATGGTACTAGAAAAGTAGGTTAGGTTAAGTTTCAACTGCTACCCATACAGATACGAAACGCTACTAGAAAAGTGGGTTAGGTTAGGTTTGAACTGCGACCCTTACAGAAAAGAAATGCTACTATGTAGAAAAGTGGGTTAGGTTAGGTTTGAACTGCGACCCATACAGAAACGAAATGCTACTAGAAAAGTGGGTTAGGTTAGGTTTGAACTGCGACCCTTGCAGAAAAGAAATGCTACTAGAAAAGTGGGTTAGGTTAGGTTTGAACTGCGACCCTTACAGAAACAAAATGCTACTAGAAAAGTGGGTTAGGTTAGGTTAGAACTGCGACTGATACAGAAATAAAATGCTACTAGAAAAAGGTGACGAAGTGGATTAATTAATTTAATAGGATAACGATATATTAAATGTTTGCACATTTTTAATTAAAATGTGGTTACAATTTTTGTGAACATTTACTATTTTTGCGTTTACAATGATTATTTTGGAGCCATTTGCATTAATAGGATAGCAAGATTTAAAAATTTGGTTATCATTTTACATTAAAATGGAGTTCTAATTTTGGTGGTCATTTACTATTTTTGGGTTTACAATGATTATTTTGGTGTCATTTTCTTTAATAGGATAGCAAGATGTAAAAATTTGGTTATCATTTCACATTAAAATGGGGTTTGAAATTTGGTAATCATTGATTATTTTTGGGTTAATAATGATTAGTTTGGTGTCATTTCCTTTAAAAGGATAGTAAAATGTAATAAAATTGGTAATCATTTCACATTAAAATGGTGTTATAATTTTGGTGATCATTCATGATTTTAGGGTGGTAAAATAGATTTTTTTGGTATTAAATTTTACTAAATCTGGTGATCAGTTAAATAGCAGCCGTAGTAAAACAGTCAACAATCAAATGAATTAAATAGATACGTCACGTGTGACATGAACAGACAAGGAAAGCAAGACTAAATGCATTGTTTCTCTTTCATCTTTCAATGGAACGCTTTTACCCTCAAAGGAGGCTAGTGGTCAATACTAAACTAAAAGTCCAATCTTAAAAAAACATGATGGGTCACTGACCTGTCCCAGTAAAGTGAGGTAGTGTGCGTGAAGTGCGCTTGTGTGTGAAATGGGGTAAATTGACAGAATCTGAAATTTTACCCACCGCTACCGTCGCCTTAATACCAAAATCGCAAAATCTGACAGTTGGATTTACCCGAGTTTGAAGTTAAACGACTTAAGATTAATAAGAATATTAGTCTTTGTTTGTTAGGCTGTAAGTTTCTGCCAATTAACTAATTTTTGAAAACACACCTTTATTGCCAGTACCTTACGCTCCTAAAGTACCGTCTAAACAAATCTTATGAGCCAAACTAGAGTGAGTGGTGTTTAGTTTAGTCTACCGAAGAGTTCCACTACCTTCCACCGTCTGGCCCCATATGTGATCATTTGATCAACTCGATTTTACCAAATTATTGTATCGCAATCCAGACTACAACATACTAATACTTCCACATACCTTGTAGATAAAACTATTAGAAGTGAAAACTGATTTACAATATTAATTAGTATCTACCTACATTGTTAGTTCGTTATTCAGTTAAGTAGGTACATATAAGTTAATATTTATTATTAGCGTCTTAAAAAAGAGACAAGATCTATTTATGCTAATAACAACATATGTATTAATAAAATTAATGAATTCTATTTTGGGGTAAGAATTTTGATTTGCAAATAAGTCATACATATAACCTAGTATGTATAATGAACGTTTTGTTTATTTTGTATCAGAAAGCGGACTTCAATAAGTACATATCCTAGCCTTTACGTATGAGTGTTTACACATGTGACTAGCTCACTCTCCGCATGATTTATATGCCATTTATTGACGGAAAAGTTTTCAAATGGCAATATCAAATAAACCTCGTGGTCAACTAGTTCATTACATGCAACATAATGGTGAGAAAACCTTCGCATGTGTCGCGAATAGTGTTGTTTTCTTGTTGAATACATACAAACGCGTATCGGAAAAATAAGGTGAATTGGCAAACGCTAAAATACTTAAATAGAGTCTGTGCGGAAAGAGAAGAGTCGTGGAATGTAAGATAGTCCATACTCGTACATTCTACAACTCTTCTCTTTCCGCACCTGTTCCGCACAGACTCTATTAATGTTAGGTAATATTTTAATGAAAACATTCGATGAGGTAGAATTGTTTTATTACCATAGTTCGCACGGTTTATCGGGGTAAAAACATACCAGTACTAGTGAGTGATTAATTGAATATCAACTCAAATGTTATGGATATCGAATTAGCAGGCACTTTCTAAATCATAATTAAAATGTGACTCATCCGTGTCCAATAATTTAATTTACGTAGGTAATTCAGTTCATTTCATTGTAATATAATATCCTACATTTATATAGGTATTAGTCACAATTTTATCGACATCGACTCATAAGGACTTAGCTTCATTTGTCCTCGCACTTTTTAAGCGGCAAACTAAATTGCACCCGCCTAACCAGGGTACGTTTATTAAATTATGGCTGCTATTTAACTGATCACCAGATTTAGTAAAATTTAATACCAAAAAAATCTATTTTACCACCCTAAAATCATGAATGATCACCAAAATTATAACACCATTTTAATGTGAAATGATTACCAATTTTATTACATTTTACTATCCTTTTAAAGGAAATGACACCAAAATAATCATTATTAACCCAAAAATAGTCAATGATTACCAAATTTCAATCCCCATTTTAATGTGAAATGATAACCAAATTTTTACATCTTGCTATCCTATTAAAGAAAATGACACCAAAATAATCATTGTAAACCCAAAAATAGTAAATGACCACCAAAATTAGAACTCCATTTTAAAGTAAAATGATAACCAAATTTTTAAATTTTGCTATCCTATTAAAGCAAATGGCTCCAAAATAATCATTGTAAACGCAAAAATAGTAAATGATCACAAAATTGTAACCACATTTTAATTAAAAATGTGCAATCATTTAATATATCGTTATCCTATTAAATTAATTAATCCACTTCGTCACATTTTTCTAGTAGCATTTTATTTCTGTAACAGTCGCAGTTCTAACCTAACCTAACCCACTTTTCTAGTAGCATTTTGTTTCTGTAAGGGTCGCAGTTCAAACCTAACCTAACCCACTTTTCTAGTAGCATTTCTTTTCTGCAAGGGTCGCAGTTCAAACCTAACCTAACCCACTTTTCTAGTAGCATTTCGTTTCTGTATGGGTCGCAGTTCAAACCTAACCTAACCCACTTTTCTAGTAGCATTTCTTTTCTGTGAGGGTCGCAGTTCAAACCTAACCTAACCCACTTTTCTAGTAGCGTTTCGTATCTGTATGGGTAGCAGTTGAAACTTAACCTAACCTACTTTTCTAGTACCATTTCGTTTCTGTAAGGGTTGCAGTGCTAACCTAACCTAACCCACTTAACTGATAGCAGTTTAACTTACTTTTCTAGTAGCATAACGAAATGCTACTAGAAAAGTAGATTAGGTTAGGTAGGTATGCGGTGCGGGCTACGGGGGGTTGAGCGGGAGGGGCTAGTAATTTTGGCATCAGTTTACTTTATTTGGTAATATGTATAAATTTTTTGGTAATCATAGTGGTTTATTTAGGTGAAAATATCGCATTAATTTGGTCTTCAAGATTTGGTGATCATTAATGATTTTTGGTGATCATTCAATATATTTGGTATTTGAATACAATTTGAAGTGCAGTCGTAATTAAAGTGGTGGTACTTTTGTATTTTTAGGCCTTATTTTTTTGGTGTTCAGTAATTTTTTTTGGTAAGCATGATTTTTTTATTTAGGGTACCAAAGTATTTTTTGGTGGTCATTATATTTGTAGCCTTAAATTATTACACAATTACAGAGTTCCAATGGCCATTTTCCGTTTCCGTCATTGGGCAAGGGCAAAATTTTAAAATCAAACTTTGTCTCTCCATTTCACTTCATCTACTTATATCTCAGCAACTCCAATAATGTCGAAGGATAGAAATTAAGATAGTCGGTCTTCAAACTGAGATGTTCGCAGTAGCCCCCATGCAGGACTTATCAAAACCTGCTGTGTGACGTAAGATTCCACATATCTTTTTTTGGTGTTTGCTATGTAGGTAGTTATTATAAAAGGTACTAGAGATGCACCGAATATTCGGTTACTATCCGGTATCCGGCCTATCCGGCCATGATTTTAACATTCGGCCGGATACCGGACAGTGACTTACTATCCGGTCGGATACCGGATAGTAACATAGCTTAATTTCGGAGTAAACAATATTGGAATAAGAAACAGTCACGGTTATAATCGTACTCGTTTATAATTTTAAAACAATGTAAACATTTTACTCACTTGCACGCGCACTCATTTCGAATCTAGAAATGAGTCCGCGCGAACGTTCATTACGAAACAGGTCAAAACCTGCATAATGCGCACTTGAAAAACCGAAATTTAGGTATAGTTCCGCCGGCCGAATATTCGGCGGCCGGATACCGAATATGCGGCCGATGGTCAGGCCGAATATCCGGTATCCGGCCAAACAACTATCCGTTGCATCTCTAAAAGGTACATAGGTACAAATGTCGGTGTCAGTGCAACTGTAGTAACGTGAAATTGGTAAGCATGTAGATATCGGTAAAGATGTTTTCCGAATTTACGTCGTTAATTTTAATAATAAAGCTAAGCTAATAATAAAACCGAAGGTGATTCAGGTGCCATTGTTATAGAGGTCAATTCGATAAGTATCGGCAGTTAGTGTTATGTATTCGCAAAAGAAACAATGATTCTCTCAACAACATCCGTTGACGGCAGTCACGCAAAAACTCTAAACACATCAGACGACCACCGCAAAAAGCTTCCGAGTTGTATGTCGCTTACTACCTAATGTGCTCTGTTCATATGTTAAGAGCCAACGGGAGTGGTCGTTTCCCCATACAAACGTACTCCTCGTTTTCCTCCGTGGTTTTTGAAGCTAGAGCAATGATTTTTTCAACACAGATTAATATTGTCAATATCTGTGTCGGACCGTTTTGATTTTTTTTATATTTTTGTTTTTTAAGGCGCTAGAGCCCTTCAAAAATGGCCAAAATGGCCAAAATGACTATGCCGCAATGAGAGGCGTGGCATTCAAAACTGATATCAATTAGCCAAAAAAGCAAAACGGTCCGACACAGATAATTTTATAATCATTTAGATTTCCAAATTTGGTTACGATTGGTTAAGTTTTGGAGGAGGAAACAGAGGAGTACGAAACCTCGATTTATGAGATTTTTACGCAGGATTTTTCGCCTTGTCCTTATCGCACTACTTTTAGGTGCCGCTTCCGTTAGCGAGACTGGTATATTTACCTAAAATATTTAAAACTCAGCTCCTGTTTCGTCTTAACAATCCTGAGAAAGGCTCAACCGCCAGCATCGTGGGTTATCATTTCCTGTGTATTGTAATCAAAACCACAGTGACATAGGAGTATTGTCTTTTAGATATTTCTCGGTGCACACTTGTTACTGTGATGTTGAAAAATTAAAAACATGAATGTCCTAGAGGTACCTGTTTTGGTCGAATCCTTGCTTTGTTATTCGTTGCTTGTTGAACTATCCAAATGGTTAATTAAATTCGTTTTAGATTACCATCTATTAAGTACAAGAAAGAATAAGTTTAATATACGTATTTAAATAATACTTGTAAGTATATTAATTATCTATTAAACCAGCATTTTAGGCTTCAATCCGCCGGACAGTATCGGCCTGTTGTGTTGTTCGGAACTGTCAAAATTTTGTTCGAACTGACAGGCCGATACCGTCCGGCGGACTGTTAATCAGTGGCCTACTTTAAAGCCAATAATGCTGATAAATTAGCATTTTAATAAAAGTCACGGTTTCTGTTTAAAATACATCACGACATACGCAATATAAAGTGCAACTTGGAAACAATACTAGAAATCTCTTAGGCAAAGCTTGTAAGTTATTACATTCTATTTTTTCCTGGACCCAATATACTGTAGCAAGATTTAATGCCCTAAATTTAAATAAATTAGCAACATTAGAAAAATTAACAACATATTTCTCTTATCTTTTACTATTTCTAAACCCAGTGTTTATTTTTGCAATGCAGCGCAATTTTATACTTATCTATGCAATTATGTGTTCTATCGCACGCTATTACTTACGCACCACATATATGTAGTAACTTAGTGCACTTGCTAGAGTTGAAACATTGGAATAAAAATACTTTATCATGACAAGATGGGAATACTCAACTACGGTGACAGTGCGTTCATTGGAATCAAGAAGGCGCTGCTTGATAACCTCGAGCGCTTCTAGAATGTATTTATTAGGTATGTGAAATGTATTCGGCCTAAAGAAATACAACTGAAATGGCTACCTAACACCGTCGAAGAGAAATTGACACTTTCCCTTCTGTAACTGTGTCCCTCACATCATTTCCCCTTTCGATATTTAAGTTGTGGCTTAAGGAAATGGCCACCGTCTGCGGTCACTATACTTTAGAGTAGGTACATCTCAGACTAACCTACCGCCACCGCGGACCTCCTATTTTCACCAACTACTGTTAAGATGTTCATAAACAAATGTGTTAACAACAGAGCTCTATAGTGCACGCACTGAATTGCACATCCGTCTCCACCGACGAAGCTATAGGTATGTAACTTTTGTAAACGTACAAGCGGCGGGATTCCACCAGTGCGCGGCACTGTGCGGCACAAGCATATTTAGTACAAAAATGCTTGTGCCGTACAGTGCCGCACACTGGATGGGGGAATCCCGCCTTTACACTACTCAAAAACTACGCTATGTATGTACACTCATCTCCCATACATCATACCTACCCAAAAAGTAGTCGAACAGGAGGTGTTACTTAATTTAATAGCCACGTTGCAAATAGTGTTTTAAGACTGACTTTTTACTTAAATATCATATCAGGGGGGCCTAGCCAAGACGATAATTTTTGATAAAAAAACACCAATTTCGAAACTTAATGTAAGAATGGAAATAGTCATTTGATTTTTCGTAGCATCCGTCATCCTATTTTTTTTTGTTTGGCGTTTGTCGATGTATGATTATTATCATTTTGGCACCTAGGCCCCCAGATATCACCCGAAGACTGCTATTCGCCCTATTGACCTCTCAATCCTCTCATTCACTAAGTGTAAACAAGAGCTTATGCTCGACAACTGTTAGGGCCGGTTGCACCAAACCGTCTGTCACCGTTAAAGAGTTTCCTAAATTTTATTGCATGGGAAATTTCATACTTTACTGTTGTTTGACGTTAATCGGTCTGTTAAATGTGCTTGGTGCAACTGGCCCTTAATCTGCCACATTACGCGATCGGGCGGCGATTGTCCCTTGATCGTCGTGTCAGTCGCGTCGCGTGCATCCGCCGGTGCGTTAAAATAATGCAAATATGTCGTTTTGAAACCTTCATTAAGTTGTCCGACTGAACGCTACCATTAGACTCGCGGCCGGAACCACAGTCTTCTTCATTGGCACAGCGTTCTAACCGATTGTCCTTGATAACTAAGAAAGAGCCCTTGATTCTTAACGTCGGCTACTGGTGGCGACAACGAGACAAGTATAATGGCATTTAATGGCCGAAATATGTTTTTGCCTATTAATTATTGATTGATTTACTTCGCCAAAAAAGCGAAAAATTGCGAGAGCCAGGCAATACATAGGTACCTAGTTTAAGTTAACACGGCCCCAGCCTTTCTTATTGTTATATCCGATATTTGACTTAAAAACGACGTGGACGTGGCTTAAATCGACCACTGTTGAATAACACAGAGTTACTTACTAATGAGCTAGATTTAAAATTATCCAGTATTTAAACTTCGCCACTTCATAGTTGTAAAAGTTCTGCGTAAGAAAAAAGTTCAAATTTTTGCCTTGCAATCCTAGATTGTGCCCTATAGAAAGTTAAATAGGTTAATGTTATTATAATAATACTTTTCCCCTCACTAGCTCGGAAAGCCGTATTTTATCCTTTAAAACAAGCGGGTAAAAACTCATTTTATCCACTAGTGGGGAAAGTAATTTGACCTTGGAGCGTGTTTAAGTAGGTTTTGACAGATAAGAAAACGTAAAACGCTCATAATAATGGTTCGTTCGATATTAATTATCATGAAATGAATAGTTTGAGAATTTAATAAAAAATACCGAATTTAGGTATCGTCTTGGGTCGTCCCATTCGTTTTTTGCCAAGTTCTTAAATTAGTCCTATTCTGCTTTCCTCACCCATTCTACATTCGTCACGTTCGTCGGTGGGCGGGCTTTCTCATCTTTGGTCATATTTGTTGTTTGCCTTTTTCTTATTCCGACTCATTCCGGTATTCGTCATTATCTTCTTTGGGCATGTTCGATGTTAGTCTATCTCGTTTTCAGTCTCTTTCATCATTCGCCGTTTTTTCTTCGACACGTTCGTTGTTGGTCCCATTCGGTTATTGACAGGTTCTTAATTTGTCTTATTCTGTATTCTGTTATATTTTTCATTCGTCACTTTCGCTGGTAGTCTTTGTCATCTTTGGCCATATTTGTTGATTGTCTTTTCCCAGTGTGGTTATCAATTTCATCATTCCTTCCCTCCCGTGGGTGTCATAGAAGTCGCCCTGAAGAAGGTTGACAGCAGTTACCAAAGCTTTTATCAGTCTAAAACTATCTAAGTAGCCATACTACCGTGCCCAGCGGGCTCAGCACGGTTCCATTTTTATCGACTATCACTATGCGCGTCCCTTTCGCACTTACATACTTGTTAGAACGTGACAGGCATGGTGACAAGGGATAAAAACGCGACCGTGCTAAGCCGCCTGGTCTAAGACCAGGCACGGCACGACGGAGTAAGCCCCGTGTCCCCGTTTTGGACTAATCTCCCCTACATGTGTATTGCTTAGGATACATTCAATTAATATTTAAAGTATAAGGATATTTAATATTTTAAGTATAAGGATTATTGTTTATGGAATCAAAACAAAAAACAAGACAAATAGTGAATGGGACGAATATTGAATGGGACGAATATCGAACGGGACGAATGGAGAATGTGTCCAATTTTCAAAAGAGCCTAAATAAGAAAAATACGAAATTAGAATAAGACCAAAGACGATAGGACGAATAACGAATGAGACTAAAAAAAGAAATTGACTAACATTGAACATGCCCAAAGAAGATGATGACGAATACCGGAATGAGCCGGAATAAGAAAAAGGCAAACAACAAAATATAACCAAAGATGACAAAGACCACCGATGAACTTGACGAATGTAGAATGGGTGACGAAAGCAGAATGGGACTAATTTAAGAACTTGTCATAAAACGAATGGGACGACCCAAGAGTATGACCAAATTTAGCTTTATTTAATGATTTTACATAATAAACCTTAAAATTCCATAAGAAACATTTGTTTTTTTTTATAATGATGTGGAATATAATTCTGAACGCACAAGTTTTGTCGATGCAATTTCCAAACGCATCGTCAGAAATGTCAACATGTCAACAAAAAATTTACTTTAAAACTTTTTTCACCGACTCCAGAGTTTTCAGTTATAATATCGTAAAAAAATGAGTGATTCCAGTGATGAAGATGATCTGACGCCTGTGGAACTTGCACTTTCCTCGCTATAGTGAGGTGAAAAGTTTTGTGTCACAAACGTGTGCAAATGTATTTTACTTCTCGTGTGTTGAAACACTCGCTCCGTTCAGGAATCTATTTTAGAACCAATTTTAACTAGAGAATCGCTTTCGCTTGATTGTGTTTCAATTCCACACTAACAAGTAAAATACAATTTTGCACCCTTGTATAACAAATAACTATTACGACATATACACAGGTAAACTTATTGGGTTCTATTTGCTCTAGTCTAGTGTCATGTCCGAGAGGCGGTAAAGTTGTACATTCGGTTGTTCTGTTACCTTTAGCACGCAATACGGTACAACAAGTTCGTACCTACTGTTCCTAATCAGTGCAGTGTGATTTCAATCGAACAGTAACTGTTACGTGTCGCGATTATGACCCGTGTTTATGTAGGTACTGGCATTATGCAGTTCTAGCCAACGCGATAGCTGACTTGTCACTGGAAAATTGTATAATCGTTTATTTATATTAAACGAAGCGTTTTGTGGGTATTTATTTATAGATCTCAATAAGTAGGTACACTCTATTCTTTTACTCTTAAAGTTCTGCTCAGATTATTTTGTACACCCCGCCCGCTACATCTGTTGTTGATTGTAAATATGGTGAAGTTGCTGCAAGAAACCTAATGTGGCGTAATTTGACATGAAACCTAGAATTCAATATAAAATTACAGCAAATAAAGTATAGAGAGGTCATAAGGGTCACAATGTTTTAGTATTTTGAAGTCCTCGTTCTTGTCTTGTCGTCTTGTCTTCTCGTCAACTTAACTGCAATTCGTGGAAACTATCAACAAACATGCAAGTACGTTCCGTCAGCCGCTCCCTGGTATTCAAGATTCGCCACACTTCATTTGGGCTCTTGCGTGAAAAAATTACCCACATCTAATCTACTCACACGGCGCAGTTTCTTGTTCTTATTACGTACCTATTTCATTAGATCTTCTCCTCGGCTACAAGTTAGAAAAGTTCTTACTTAAACAAGACCGAAGTGATCCCATAAGAGCTCCGTGAACAAAGTTTTGTACGGAGCTCTAAAAATGATTATGCAGATAACAAAGGGTCTCGTAGAAAATAATACATTACACTGGTATTTAACGTTGGTTATTTTCAATATATGTTGAGACAGGTAAAGAGGTACACATAAAACTTAAGTATTTTAGGGTATATGTTCTTTACTCACTAACTTCATATATTTTTAATCTAGTACAGTTATTGGACAGTCTTTCTGCCGGATTTTAAATGACCATTTCATAGAATATACCTTAACTAGATGTACTTATTGTCATGTAGAATAGAAAAAAAAAATATTTCGCCGAATTATACACGGTACGGCGATTTGAACTCACTTTCAGTTATGCAACTTGCTTAAAATTCGGCTCGCGTGTGTACATAGAATACAATACTCGTGCTCACGTGCTAAGTAAAAAGTTATTTAACACCATTTTTTTCCCGACTAGGGCTAAGTCAAAGAAAGAGTGATCCTATTATTGTAACTACACCTTATACTTAAAACGTTTGATTCATATTTGACACCTCGTTTTTTTTAGCATTACTTACCTAAAAAGTTGTTTACCATTTATCTAATGCTCAAATAAGTTTTTGGCAAAAATTCCATTTTTGGTACAAGCTTATATCGCTGACTGTACTTTTCTTACGACAGACAACTAATACTCATCGAGACAATTCTAAAAACCCCTAACACAATTAGGCTGCGTTGTTTCATCACAGAGTTCCTATGGCCACCTCCTGTCTCCATCATCAGATCAGTTCCACAGTACCATATTATTGTATTGTCATCAGAACTACATACAGCTGCCAATTTTCATGACGCTATGATCCTTGGAAGATGGTTAAATTAGTTACCTTAGATTCCATTACATAGTTACATACAGGTCGATCTAATAAAAGCTTGTTAAAAATCGAAGTATAGATGAAATCTGTGTTGATTTCGCTGACTTCACCGATTTTAATCAATTTAAATTATAGTATGTAAATTATTACCTACTATTAGACAGCAAGAATACACATCAATTGTTTGTACTAATTTAATATGTTACTATACTTATATGTACAGGTGTTTCCCCGGCTATACCACAACAATTAACTACATATTTCGAGGCTATAAAGATATAAGTAGATAAATATATAAAACTTATTTCAAATATGGTATGATGGCGCAGTGCATTGAAATAATGTTTTTTTGTTACTTTATGTACACGAATATTGTTAATGTGTAGAGATAACTATCTTGGTGTGCATGCAAATTATACGTAAATGCTTACGCGCGTGTGTGCTTATAAAACATATGCATTATGCAAGCAAACGTCTAAAGAAGTTGAATGCTTTAGCGATGTGTTTTATATAGGAAATATTGAAATATTTTTGTGTATTTTTCCTTTTCTTTTGGCGATATATGTAAAGTAGGTAATGAAAACGTCTTGAACAAAAAATGCCACGTTTACACTGATCCGTCCGTTGCCTCAGATTAGTCTGACTGGGGCACTAATGGCGCTATACGATCAAGTCCGACATAGACGGATAAAGGATGACTCACGCTAGACCGGGCCGGGGCCGGGTCGGAGCTATAAGTCCGGCGCATCGTTTTCTATGGAAAGCACGCACGTGATCACTTATCAGCCATATAGAAAATGACATGTCGGACTAGTCATCCTTTACACTGATCGTCCGTTGCATCGGATTAGTCTGACTGAGGCACTATATATGCTCAAGTCCGAGATAGGCGAATAATGGATAAGTCGTCTAAAGGAAAAAAAAGGAAAAGTACAATCCAATATTTGAATTAATTCCCCCGCACGAAGCAAAGAGATCGTTGTACTTAAACGTGCCATAATGCTATAATTACTTTGCGAATGTAATTGTTGGCACTCATTCGTGCTTATTAAGGTGTAAACGTTATAAAGAATCACGCAAAATGTCACATTGTTTAATACCTTAGTCGCTAGATGTATTTAACTGTCATAAAACTGAATAATTCGACCCAGTTCCTATCTTGACTTCGTGGTTAACTTGAAATTTTCGTTGAAATGCTGCTTGTGTCTACGGCCATACAAATGTAGAAAACAGTGCTCTTGCCGCTTGGTACACTTTTTATGCGTGTATGGCCAAAATGTTCTGTCATGTCCTTCTCTCTATCTGTATATCATAGGCACATACGCGTACTCCTTAGTTTACTAAAATTTCTAAAAAAAATACTTTTACGTGTGATTTTTGGCTAATGATAATAAAATTTATAATTTTAATGTTAAATTTCAGGATGAAACCGGCCGACTGATGAGGAGGAACATCGTCCGGTACGCCATCTTAGCGTACGTCATCACCCTGCAGAGGGTGTCGCTCAGGGTGAAGCGGCGGTTTCCCACGTGGCAGCACGTCGTCGACTCCGGTGAGCCATTATATTTTATGTTGCAATAAGGCCACAAGTTAACTATGTAGTTCTAATAAGTCAACAAGGTTTGATCTTCCTAGAAAATACAGATGCTCATTCCTTCTCCGGTAGGGGAGAGTGGGGTTAAACGTGCCGATTTTCATAAAATACAAATTTAATCTATGAATACAGTATGAATAAGGTATGTTGCTTGCGCTATATTAAATAATGATTATTTGCGTTTCTGAATAGTGATATTGTTTTGTGCATCGTTAAACTGTTTTTTTACCAGATTTTTTTTAATGAGATAGGTCGGAACGGAACAACTAACCCCGCTATGGGGCTGGTTGTTCCGTTGCTTAAAATTCTAACTTATTCGTCAAATATTTTAATCTCGGTTCACACACGCTAAAATAGTACTTTGCAGTTCGTCGAAATATGTGATTATTTTTTGTGTACTATCAACAGTTAGTAAAAAAATCCAAAGCAAAAATGGGATTTTCCGTGGGGTTAGTTGTGCCCTCGTTTTTGATTTATTTTCCATAACTACTATTCTACTGTAATGGAAGGAACGAAAACGGCTCCTGCAATCGCATAGTGGTCTGACTTTTCGCGACAAACATCATACGAATCGCTCCACGGTTTACTTGCGTTCCTATTCCCATCGGAACAACTTACCCCCGGCACGTTTAACCCCGCTCTCCCTCAGAATAGTCCGTATGTCTCTATTTGGAGTTAGTAAGCTTCTACCCGCAACTTCCTCTGCTTAGAATGATGATGACTGATGAAAACTATTCTGTCTTGCGGTTTAAGCGTGAAGAGGCAAAAGACAGACAGAGAGATAGTAACTTTTGCATTTATAATAATAATAGGTTTAGTAGGAATTGGAGCTATCAACAACAATTTCTAAGCGTGATATATTACTTTCAATGTTTCAGGTCTCATGTTAGAAAGCGAAAGAAAGGTGTTCGAAAAAATGGACGGAAAAAGTCCCATGTCCAAATACTGGATGCCCTTAGTGTGGGCAACGAATATAATAAACAGAGCAAGAAAAGAAGGGCTCATCACGAGTGACCACATAGTGCAAACGTTGTTGGTGGAACTGTCAGACATCCGGAGGAGGCTCGGAGCCTTGATCGGGTACGACACGGTGTGCGTGCCACTTGTTTATACACAGGTTAGTACTTAAGACATCTGACGTAGTTTAAGCCGTTGGCATAAAACCTATTATTGTCTGATTTTTTCAATTTTACGATACCTAAGGCTAATTAATACGACAATGGTAGAGAACCTTGACGGTTATGCACCGTGAAGATATAACTTATGTTCTGCGGTGATAGATATTTGTTTCTTAAAACGTAAAACAAACCACATTTACTTCGAATAACGTCAATAATTATAACAGTGTGACGATCAAATATTACTAATAATGTTGAACGAATTTCTTGCTGCACGCATTAAACCAAGTTTAATACAACATTTCAAGGGTAAAGTTAACTGAAAACGTTTGATGCCCAGCAGTGAAACGTATAATAACAATAACGAATTATAAAAACAAATTATTATGCGCAGTTCCAAGTACAACACTTTGAATGTACTTAATCCGAAGATTTATTGATCGTAATAGAGAGGTAAAGACAAAGAAAAACCGCGTTCCTAGTTTGTCAACTGAGTAGATCGCTTACAGACGAATCGTGGTCGTGTCGGACACGGCACGTTGTAGATCTCATCTGTTTAAAGTAAGCAACGTTCCCATAAACATTGAAGATTTCATATAAATATAAATACCAATTACCTCCGCTAGTCAATTCCGTAGAGTAGAGGTAATCTATAGAGATTATCCATTATGTGCTCTGCTGGGCTGAAGTTCCCTTAGCTTTCAGATCATCGACGTCCAATCATCCAGACCATGTCATCAAATGATGCATATCTATATCAGTATTCGCGGCCACAATGCTTTAGCATATATTTACGTACCTGCATGCATTATAATTTATAACATAACCCTTGCGCTTGTAAATTAAAGTCTACAAAAATGGAGCTCCATGTAAGGATAAACATGGAACGCAAGTTTCAAAAGTATCTAAATTAAAAACCAGTAAACACCCGACACGGTTGCTTTTTGATTCATAATTTATAGATTGAATGTCTTCAAATATTACAACCAGCGTATGCATGCGCTTGATAAGCTGCTATGTTTGGTGTTTATTAGTAGGGCTTTAATAGGCGTAATGGTAAACCTGCTGTGCAATGACGATTGTTGAGCAATGTAAATGCAACCCTACTTTGATTAAAGGTATGTTGGCACATTAGTTCCGATGATATGAAGCGATTATCACCGTGAATTCGCAGCATTTTGTGACGGTGGCAGCTAAAAAAATACGGCAGTTTGACACCTATGTGTGCGGATTACGGTCCTAAATTGTATACATATTTTTACGTCGACCACAATTCGTTTCCGTAATGTTACGTGGCACATAAAGTCACGTTTCATGGTTTTACTACAGACCACATTGTTAAGTTGCGGTGCTAAAATTGATTGGTTGAAGACCATTTTCCAGTAATACCTTTAAAGTGTTACTGCTTAGTGAACGGTTTGTTGTTTACCTAACATCATCCACACTGTTAGAGTAATACCAAGAAAAGTATGCAGAGATTTTGATAGCCTACGCAATAGAACCTGCACTGCGTAGGCTATCAAAATCGCTGCAGACTTTTCTTGGTCTAACTCTAACTGACATTGCAAATACGTCCAAGTATGGTCAGTTATAAATGTTTTCAATGTAATCCTCGGTAAAACCAGAGATTAATAAATATTCAAGACGAACAACCTCCATACAACACCGCATTCCTCACAGCCCTTTTTTAAGGTTTTTTCATATTAGCTTCTAGTAACTGCGGTCAGTCAAGTCCAAATTTTAAATTATAAATAGCAGGGTGGGCATATAACAAAAATTAAAAATAATATTTAACGTCATCTACTACATTAATCCTTACTATGGCGTTGTATGAGTATGAAGGCTTTAAGGCTTCTTTATTTACTAGACGCTGGTAAAAACCGAACACGGGAAAATATTGTAGAGTAGAAGTGGCAGACTCACCTTACAGAAAACCATTCAGCATTGTTGAGCTAGTTACTATGACCAATATCGCTGATTAAGTACTTAATTGGCTAACGAACTTGATGTCTTACCCAATTTACCTACTCAGTTCGGCTTTTATTTGTAGGTCGATGTATTCTCAATTAATTGGTTCCAATTCTTACAAGCTTCATAAAATACGACTCAATAATCATACGGATAAGATTCTAATTTCATTGAAATTTATCTATGTGGCCCAGGTAGGTAGTGATCAAGCTCCTTAATACTTACATGAAATGTCCATAATGAACTCATGTAAAATCGATAAGTGTACCATTAATAACGAAAACGACATTAATTTTTCGATACTTACATCCAAAATCCCACTACGTTCGAGGGCCACACTGAAAGTTTTGCGTAACTTTTGAAAAAAACCATAATAATACATTTATTGCTTCTCTAAATATTTCCCCTTACATTTTATGCACATATTCATTTTTGGAAGCATGAGGCCCAATCACTTGACTGCATGCTTTCGACGTGGTGATGAAACGTAGTAACTGCCTTATATAACGGGGTCTTACATGTCAAACCCCTCATTAAATCCTTAATTTTGGGAAATAGATAGAAGTCACAGGGTCAAGGTCTGGAGTAAAAGCTGTATGAGTGACATTTTCCACGTTTTCGCAATTAAAAAATGCTTTTGTCTTTATTGTGGTATGGGGGGACGCATTGTTATGGCGCAGGAGGATGCGGCTTCTTGGTCGTCTCTCGCGGACTTTTTCAATGACTGCTGGCAGACAAATGGTAGTGTACCACTCAGTATGTAATGTTCTTTTATTATTTAAAACTACGGTACACATTGACTAATTTGTTTAAAGAAAAACAGACGATAAAATGTTTGGCAACGCTTTTGGCTTGTTGAACTTTTATGGGCCTCCTGTCACCTTCAACCTTCAAAGGACCCATTCACTGGACTGTTGCTTTTTTCCGGATCGTAGCAGTAAATCCAGGTTTCATCTCCTGTAACGATGTTATATACAGCATTTGAACTTCCTTGCTTATGCAGCATTTCTCGGGACCAGTCAACAAGTACCTGTTTTTTGGACTGAAGTTAATTCGTGAGGAATCCACCGACAACAAAGCTTCCCGACTTTTAAATATTCTTGTAAAATATTTTGTATTTGTCTCATACCTATCCCTAATTGTCCTCAAATTTCGTCATAGGTGATTCGTGGGTTTTCTTCAATGAGTCGTCTCACAGCAGCCACGTTTCCTTCAGTGACCGCGGTCGACAGTCGACCTTCACGAAAATCATTATAAAACCAAAAGATTGAAATGGGTTACAACCAGTGGCGGATTTGCAGTCTTTGCCGCCCTAGGCCCCAGGCCTTGAAGCCGCCCCTTTCTCAGCATCAGCACCCATCATATTGACTACATTTAGGTCAGGCAACGAAAAGGTATAGAGGGAAATGCTTGGGACACATTTTTAACTTAGTAACTTTATTTGGACCTGGAACCTAGGAGGTGAACATATCAAAAGTCCGCAAATACTTATTCATTTTAAGTGACAGTTTTACCAATAACATTGACTTTTTATGTACCATGTATTTTTAAAACATTCAAAAAATCTAAAAAAGAAACATAACAAAAACCTTTTTTTTTGCTATACCTATAAACACTCATATAACATTTTTTTTCCTTCTTTTGACCTCCAGCGAATTCCAGAGAAGTTTAAAGGACAAATTAGTAGGTATTTAAATATGATCAGTAATAAACTGTTAAAATCTTTCGGGCTCCTTTCCTCGTGAGCACCGTTAAAATATTATTAAAGGAATGTGTGCCAAATTTCAACTTAATTGGTCCAGTCAGTCAATGTCATCGATTTTAGTAAGTAACAAGAAAAACTGCATACAAACATTTAAAAAAAAATTATGTAAAATATATTGAAAAAAAAATGGTCTTTTCGAAAACTTACTAAAATAAATTAAATGATATGAAAACAATGCATTTTATTCATTTCAGACATCATGTTTCATAGTAACATTTACTGCATAAAACCTACACAATCGATATCTAAATAGAAATAGTCTTAGATTTATTTTTCAAAACGTTCGGGGTTCGATTCCCGAGCTGAGTACACATTTCTTTTAATGTAGGTATGAATGCAGTTTTTCTTGTTACTAAAATCGACGACATGGTCCCTAAGAAGACATCGGTGTATATCTTATAGTTTCAGATTTTCCAATATTGACCGATCTAAATGGGCCACTCTGTATAGTATATTTTAGTACAATAAGCGGGCTAAATAAATATATTGACATATATTTGGTCTACGGTTTGGAAGAACGGCCGCCTAATATGACCGTTAAAATAAAAAACCGATCATTCTCATAGAACCTATTTGTTTATTGTCTAAGTTTGACACTTGACGATAAAATACTTCTTTAAGAAAGGAGGTGTCAATTAGCTGCTACAGTATTTTTTTAAAAGTTAAACATAAAATGTAGATGCTTAGTTACCATTGAAATAACAACTGCTTAGCAATTGGTGGCACCCTGGCTGCTGACGTACGTGATTGGCAGTGCGTGTAGGTATTAATGACAGCAGCTTGAATTTGAGTGCTTAGTTACCACTGACTTTCTAACCGTTATTGTCATTGTGATTAAATAAGGGTGTATGTGTTAAAGAAAAACTCAGAAGTTAAGATATATGTGACGAACTGAAAGCCTACGTGAAAATGACAACATAGATGTCCTTATTTTTGTGACGATTGAAGTGTTTATGTTTTCTTGGACACCTTGCCCGCTCAGGTATATCTGCTGCTGACTGTCCAGTAGTTTCGGAGAAAATAGGCTGTGACAGACGGACAGCCAGACGCACGAGTGATCCTATAAGGGTTCCGTTTTTTCCTTTTGAGGTACGGAACCCTAAAAACGGGGAACAAGGCGCGAAGGCGTCAACAATCTGCGAAATCGACGCCACACTCGCGTTCGCGGCTTCGCGCCGCGATTCGCGCACAAGTATGGAGGGCCCTCAAGATATCGAAAAACTTGTTGAAAAGCAAATTTAACCAGCTTTCATTTTGTATAATGATCATGTCGATAGAACGCATAGTTTCCGAGATATAAGCGAAAAACCGAAAAATGTGACCTTCAAACCCCTCTCTTCCCCCGTCTTAAGGGCTACGGCCGGGGACTTTTGATATGTTCACCTCCTAGATAGTCCAAATAAAGTTAGGTACTCCAGGTGCTCAAAGAGAGGTAAACGTTTAACCTGTCAAAAAGTTGTTGACTGTCATGGTAGCATTTACTCGTGAGCGCTCAACATGTCACAAATATCTTAACAGTCGCTATTCATTAATTTCTACACTTACAACAAATCATTGATACCTTAGCTGTCAAAAAACCACTGGTATCTAAGCGGTCAACGTGTCAAATATATCTGAACAATATGGAAAAATAGACGTTTAAAGCATGCATGTATGGTCGTATATTGAATGAATGATAGCTATGCTAATTTTAGGTAAAGCGTTTTGACAATCATCGAAAGCAGTACAGTCTTGTCATCACATACATCTATCTCACGTTTTGCCCTTCAACCATTGACAGGGGCCTGTCAGTCAACTTACTGCAAACTATTTCTTTTATTGAATAGAATCATCAAAACGAATGAGTGACACATAGCGAAAGCTAACTGAAGCCGAATTTAGAGCCAAATGTCAAGGCACGTTGTGGTCTTGTTACTAAGGCGTTTGCTTTTCAAGCAGAGACCGCGGGTTCAAATCTCAGTCGAGACGCTCCTAGAGATTACAGCTTTTTTTTTGGGTTTCATTTCTATTATTAATTTGTAGTTTTATATTAATTTCGCATAAAATTGTATGTTTTTTGAAGATATGTCACATGTAGCGTATGTGACGTTGTAGGTTTGAAACCGCAGTGGGCGTTCCTTAGATTACTCCTGTGCGGAATGCCATTTGATGTTTATTGCTAGGTTATGCTAACAATAAGTTCATAGATATACAGTATATATCAGAACGAAAGGCCAAGAAAGAGACCCATTAATGTTTAGGTCATACTGAACAACTTTTACTATGGGACCAACCCCGAAAACGCGGAAAAATAATTGGAAGTTTCATACATTTTGCTGGTCTGATGTTGATATTTTCTATGGGAGAGGAAATTTTTTCCCGGGGTTTCAGGGTTGGTCCCATAGTAAAGGGGCCCACTGATTAACAGTCCGTCGGACGGTATCGGCCTGTCAGTTGTTCGGAACTGGCAAAATTTGGTTCTGACAGGCCGATACCGTCCGGCGGACTGTTAATCAGTGGGCCCCTTAAAAGTTGCTCAGTATGACTTAAACATTAATGGGTCTCTTTCTTGGCCTTTCGTTCTGATACATACTGTATATACCTCCGTATATTCTATCCTCTCTGCTAAGTTGTAAAAACAAAATTCGTCATTCCTATGGTCAACAGTAAAGTTAGCATTTTACGTAGGTATATGCATGGCAGTGATGGTTTTATCGCATAGGTACATCTATAGAAGAGGAGGCACCTTTCTTGCGGATCATGAATCCAACCAACAAAATAAAGAGAGGAGTCATAGTACTCATAGTTGGATATGCTTATCACCTTTACTGCCCGTGCTCCTCACGTGGGGCCACGGCTAGCCTCTATTACAAAGCCATAAGGTTTACATGTCAGATTGGGACAGTGAACGTGTTAAGTTTAAATTCTATTATTTTCTCCTTCGTTCTTTGATCGATTCGGAGCATCGTATTTTAGTACTATATAGTATATTTTAGTACAATAAGCGGGCTTAATAAATATATTAACATATAATATGCTCTACGGTTTGGAAGAACGGCCGCATATGATAGTTAAAATAAAAAACCGATCATTCTCGTATAACCTAAGTGCTTATTGTCTATATTTATTGTCTAAGTTTGACACTTGACGATAAAATACTTCTTTAAGAAAGGAGGTGTCAATGCGTAAGTTGCTACAGTATTATTTTTAAAGTTAAACAGATAAAATATTGATGCTTAGTTACCATTGAAATAACAACTGCTTAGCAACTGGTGGCACCCTGGCTGCTGACGTACGTGATTGGCAGTGCGTGTAGGTATTAATGACAGCAGCTTCAATTTGAGTGCTTAGTTACCACTGAATTTCTAACCGTTATTGTCATTGTGATTAAATAAGGGTGTATGTGTTAAAGAAAAACTCAGAAGTTAAGATATATGCGACGAACTGAAAGCCTACGCTAAAATGACAACTTAGATGTCCTTATTTTTGTGACGATTGAAGTGTATATGTTTTCTTGGACACCTTGCCCGCTCAGGTATATCTGCTGCTGACTGTACGAAGTCAAAAATTGTGTTTCAAGCATTTCCATCTATAGGTACCTTTTTTTGAGAATTCGTTGCCTGGCCTAATTTTGAGTTATTTTTTGTTATCATCAGCGAATTTTTTGTCACAATTTGCCGCCCCTAATATCTTGCCGCCCTAGGCCCGGGCCTACTGTGCCTTATGGGAAATCCGCCACTGGTTACAACTAACGCCATCTTTTGATCACACGTAAAACTTTGACCGCCATAGACGTGAACTGAC
Organism: Cydia splendana; assembly: GCF_910591565.1. Lineage (NCBI taxonomy): Eukaryota > Metazoa > Arthropoda > Insecta > Lepidoptera > Tortricidae > Cydia > Cydia splendana. Next base: position 40,646,430 of record NC_085987.1, on the reverse strand, counting down.
GCGCGCGGCTACAGCCCAATATCAACTTTCGTGCGTTACGACAAGTTTCACGATGACGCGCCGCACACAGGCGTGGCGTTCAAACTTCCAAAGGATCAAATGTGTCGCTTAACTTCAAACTGGGGTAAATTCTTTTAAGGAGATTATCTGCCTTTACTACCTTATTACCTTTCGTTATATACCAAACCTCTTAAAATTGGATTTATCCGAGTTTGAAGATATGCGACTCAAATATTGATTGACTGCTTATAGTAAGTATGACAAGTATTATAATATGTGTGACAGGTGGTGACGCTGGCACTGTACACGTACTTCGTGGCAGCGCTGATGGGCCGGCAGCTGGTGCCGCCGGCGCCGGGGAGCACCTCGCAGTACCACCCCGACGTGTACTTCCCGCTCTTCACGGCGCTACAGGTACTAAGTATACCCTCTTCTCCATCCCCCACCTCCAACAAGATAACGAGTAGGTACAGTACAAAGATATTTGAACAAGGTTTCTATTAAGTATTAAGACGTTAAAGTGCATGTTAAGATAATTTGAGCATTTTGACTGCTCCGATCTATTTGATGTAGACCGTGTTACTTAATCTCATTCTCTTTCATTCAATAACGCCTATTTCCCTTAGTGTTCATTTAGATAAAACCTACAAATTTTTGACGAAGTCTTTACCCATTAGCTGAATTTCTTTTAAGTAGGACTTGACTCAATAAAGAACTCCACGCGATACATAAGACTCGATCACGCAAAAAGGAGTCGAATTCTTTAAATTTAGAATCCAAAGACTATAGCTCCTAGCAACACTAACCTACCTACATAAATATGTTGAAGAAAATCAAGATAGCAGCTTGTTAACTCAATATTTTATAATCTCTTTTTTTTAATTAATTTTAAGTACACGCTTATTGTTTCGTTTACAGTTTTGTTTTTACGTGGGATGGCTGAAAGTGGCCGAGGTCCTCATAAATCCGTTTGGCGAAGACGACGACGATATTGAACTTAATTGGCTGATAGACAGACACATCAAGGTAAATATAAAATAATGGCTTCCGAACACCATGGTCCCTTGGCGTGTAAACTATTTCATTTACGATGTTTGGCATTAGGTAAAGCCTGACCAGTAATATAGAAGAAGAAGAGAGGCACGTGTTTAACCGGTCGACTAATTTATCGAATTTGAGTAGTTTAAAAAAATAGAAATGGGTACTAAAATTAATAGATTGGCAACAAAAACAGAGCCTTAAAATATAGAATATTAATATGAGACAACTTTTTAATACCGTTACAGCTTTTGTTTATTTTTAGGCAGGTACCAACTATTTATTTGGCAACTGAATTATTATATTTGAGACAATTTATGAAGCACATTTTATTTTAAAAAGAAAACGGCTATCTATTAATTCAAAAATGAAGATCTTTTAAAATATTTTGTTTGGTCACTACACGGTCAACCTAACACACTCCTCGCTTCGCTCGTCGTCGCACCTATCTTTTGACTCTTGCAAAACACCGTGATAACTATTGAAATCAGTAATTAAAAATTTAAAGACCTAACGGTATAATGGCCATCAGGTGTTTCATGATTAGGAATTTCGACTATAAGTATAGGTACCGACCATTGGTAAATAAATTGGTGGTGTTTTGTGGATTAGGAAATTTGACAATTTAAAGGTATGCATATGTTTCAATTATTTAAAAATGGAGTATTTAAAGCTTATGTATATAGGTATCTTAGGTATATGTAGGTACATATGTGACGTCCCACGGTCAAAGGTACCTTATGGCGGGTATGGAGTTATGCATACCCCAGTAATCTACAATAAATAAGCTATCGATAACACAAAAGATCAACCTTCTAGGTTGCGTAGTTACAGAGATATGATTTTTTGAAAATAATGTTGTGAAATGAGCAACTTTACGATAGAGAAGTTTTAAGTTTAGCCGCCTAAAAAACTATGTTCCTGAAGTAAGTTACATAGTTGACTAGAAATAATAATGCCTTATATATCTGAGATTAAAAAAATATTGCGACTTGTTCTGTAATGCAAATAGAAACTTTTGATATCGACTGATTTATGTGTATACTAACCAATCTCTTGAAAATAAAGTTTTATTTCATTTTCACGATTGATTGCAATGAGCTCTCAAGATTTAAATTTTATCTATTAGAAAACGACACTGACAGACAGTTTAAGCAAAAAACAATACCGATTTTGAGGTGAAAATGTATTTTCTGACTTTTTCATATAAAATCACAAAATTGAATATTTTTACTTTTAATGTGACACACAATCAATTTTTCTGAGCACATATGAAAGAAATTCTGTCATTCAAATGAAATAAATCCTAAAACCCCAACTAAATACTATATTTAACCCCTTATGCCACTTTAAACTTACATAACAATAACAGTATTTGCTCCATACATTTACGAAAAGGTACCTTATGGAAATAAATCTAATAATACATCACTACAAAATATCAATCATATTATAGTTTATCTTTTATGAATAGAAAATATTAATTTACATTAAACTGCCCCCAATTTAATTAGTTCTTCGTCATAATAATCTTAAAAAAGACCAATAATTTGTATGTAATGAAAAGGTACCTTGTGGTCAAGTTACATGATGAGGCATGATGATGATGGAACAGTTAGGATAAACTAATAATATTTTGGGGTTAAGATGGTATAAATCGTCTATTTCTTATCAATAATATATTTCGGTTGCTATTGAAGATAAGCGGCATTGAGGTTCAATGACCTCAGATATTCCATAAGGTAATGCGTCGGGTATTGGCATTTTTCAGCAAACCAATGGCTGATTTACTGCATGCGACCAAACCAAATGAAGATTATTCTAGTTAAGAAAGACTTGACGAGAGTAACTTTGGTATAATAGCAGTTTATTTGGATTTGTGATGTCGGTCTATGTACGGTTATAATATTTGCGAGGCGCCCCAACCAGAACTGAAATTATCAAATTAGTTTTGCAGAATGCTAATACAGTTCTCTACCAAACTTCTTTTCCCGTATTGACTAGTTTTTTTGGGAATTTTCAATCTTTTTTCCATAAGGTACCTTTTCTACTAAACTCTGAGACGACATTACTAGGCTTATAACTAACTTATAACAAAAATAAAAACAGGTAAACAAACGTTACGCATTAAGGTTTCAGATCACACAATAAAAAAAAATTGAGCATTTTTTCACCTCTTTACAAAACATTTAATATCTCCGAAACTAGAAACCCTCATAAGGTACCTTTTCCCGTGGAACGTCACATATTTAACCCCTTATGCCACTTTAAACTTACATAACAATAACAGTATTTGCTCCATACATTTACGAAAAGGTACCTTATGGAAATAAATCTAATAATACATCACTACAAAATATCAATCATATTACAGTTTATCTTTTATGAATAGAAAATATTAATTTACATTAAACTGCCCCAAATTTAATTAGTTCTTCGTCATAATAATCTTAAAAAAGACCAATAATTTGTATGTAATGAAAAGGTACCTTGTGATTAAGTTACATGATGAGGCATGATGATGATGGAACAGTTAGGATAAACTAATAATATTTTGGGGTTAAGATGGTATAAATCGTCTATTTCTTATCAATAATATATTTCGGTTGCTATTGAAGATAAGCGGCATTGAGGTTCAATGACCTCAGATATTCCATAAGGTAATGCGTCGGGTATTGGCAATTTTCAGCAAACCAATGGCTGATTTACTGCATGCGACCAAACCAAATGGAGATTATTCTAGTTAAGAAAGACTTGACGAGAGTAACTTTGGTATAATAGCAGGCTACTTGGATTTGTGATGTCGGTCGATGTACGGTTATAATATTTGCGAGGCGCCCCAACCAGAACTGAAATTATCAAATTAGTTTTGCAGAATGCTAATACAGTTCTCTACCAAACTTCTTTTCCCGTATTGACTAGTTTTTTTGGGAATTTTCTTCTTCTTTCTCCTTCTTTCAATCTTTTTTCCATAAGGTACCTTTTCTACTAAACTCTGAGACGACATTACTAGGCTTATAACTAACTTATAACAAAAATAAAAACAGGTAAACAAACGTTACGCATTAAGGTTTCAGATCACACAATAAAAAAAAATTGAGCATTTTTTCACCTCTTTACAAAACATTTCATATCTCCGAAACTAGAAACCCTCATAAGGTACCTTTTCCCGTGGAACGTCACATATATAAACAACCAAATTTTATGATCGCTTTACAATATTAGTTGCCAACTTATTATTTTAAACGCCAGCCTATCAATTCAAGTTCCCTATAATTTTTTTGGGTGGCTTGATTTTGCTGCCAGTTTTTTAATAACATGATGCTTAAATTTTGAGGCAAATATAAATTTATTGGCACTAAAATAATAATGCACAGCCAAATTATATTATTATATGCCCAGTGAAAGTTCCTGTTTAATATTTTAGTTGCCCGATTAATAATAAGCCATTATAATATACATTTATATTAACGCCACAACATAGTAGTTTCATGATAAAAGAAAGGCTTGCAGACATAAAAGACATTTGGACTACAGATGCAATTCGTACTATGATGCTATACCTACTTTTCGGTTTTTCAGGTGCGCATTATGCAGGTTTTGTCCTGTTTCGTAGTGAACGTTCGCGCGGACTCATTTCTAGGTTCGAAATGAGTGCGCGTGGAAGTGAGTGGAATGTTTAAATTCTTTGAAAATAATAAACGAGTACGATTTTCACAGTGACTGTTTCTTATTCCAATTTTGATAACTCCGAAATCAAGCAATGTTATTATCCGGTATCCGGCCGGATGTTAAAATAATGGCCGGATGGCCGGATACCGGATAGTAACCGAATATCCGGTGCATCTCTAATTTGGACGCTAAAATAGGATCCCCACTCAGCATAATGCCGCGGCAAACCGTGACGCTGGTTTTCTGTGGGGACCTGACTTAATCTAAAGTTGATGGCGACAGTACGCCAACGACACAAATATTATAAATTTACTTACATTGATATAACAAAATATGATCATGCACCATAAGATGTTGCGGAATTTTACTGGAACTAATTTTTCCATACTATACTGAACTGCCACCCTATACATGAGAATATCAGCAGCGCCGCAGCGACAGAATATATGTAGACGAAGCTCTCCGTACATGTTTGACTTCGAAAAACCGACCATATGACTGACATTAATTTCTCTGACACTTATATAAAGTTAACCCTCCTTCATAAATATACCCCGCTCGCAGCAGTAAATATTACCCAATAAAATACCATTTTCCGCTACTCAATAATCAGTCTGATAAGATTCTCATTTCATTGAAGTTTATCTATGTGGCCCAAGAGGTAGGTAGTGATCAAGCTCCTTAATACTCGTACTCACATGAAACTCATAATCAGTGATCGTACATTTTCCAGCATTTTTGGTGCAGCGGAGTGGTGTTAACGGAATTGGTATAAATAATTTCAACCCTAATGATTAATTAGCGTTAATTACGTTAATGTTAACCTTAATTTACCATTTCAGTTGAAATTATCTATAGGTACCAATTCCGTTAACACCACTCTGCTGCACCAAAAATGCTGGAATGTACGAACACTGCTCATAATGCACTCATGTAAAATCGATAAGTGTACCTTTAATAACGAAAACAATATTTATCCAAAATCCCACTACGTATATATAAAGCTGTGATTGGTCAATAAAAGTTTTGATTGGCTAAAATAAAATTGTATATTGACATATACAATTTTATAACTTCTTGTGCGGTATATCAATATTTGACGTTCTAAACATGCGAGCAGTATAATAGTTGAGTCGCTCGCGGCACAATAGGGAATATTAGACAAAGCTCTGCGTAGGTGGCACAACTAGCACATACAGTAAACAAACATCAATGACACGTCATGCGTCACTACGTCAATCACATGGCCTATCGTGAAACACGACAATCGAAAGTTCCGTTTCTGCCTCTCTATCACTCTTGCATATTCGAGCGATAAAGAAGCAGATAACTAAATTTCAATTTTCGTGTTTACCGGTAGGCCCTTGTTAACAAACCGCCTTGATGCACCAATGTCATATTTTATTGTCTATGAAAACTTGTCAAAAAACAGTTTAAGCCACAGTATTATAAGTTAGTCTATGAATTTACTAGAGTCGGTAGTGCTGCACTCTGGCGGTAGAACATTGCAGTAATATCCCCTATTTCCGTGGGGTCATTTTTAGGGCTCCGTACCCAAAGGGTAAAACGGCACCCTATTACTAAGACTCCGCTGTCTGTCTGTCCGTCCGTCCGTCCGTCTGTCACCAGGCTGTATCTCGTGATCTGTGATAGATAGACAGCTGAAATTTTCACAGATGATGTATTTCTAGAATATTTACACTACATTTCATTTTTCGCCTTGTTACAATGGTATTTCGTGAGAAAGTGTTAACATATGTGTTTATCGTTGACTGTACTTCACATAGTGGTAGAAATTATGTGAGCTGGGAGAGGTATATTTAACTTATATCCTTAGGTACCTTACGTGTGCACAGAAAATCAAAAATATTTTCTAGTATCAGAACTATAATTCCTACTACACAAAGTGTGACCAGCCCAAGATTTTTTGAATTTCCCGCCAAACATTTGTGTAATATTTCAGTAGCCAGACTCTAACAACAAATACTAAAAACAGAATAAAATAAAGATTTAAGTGGGGCTCCCATACAACAACCGTGATTTTTGACCGAAGTTAAGCAACGTCGGGCGGGGTCAGTACGGGGACAGGTTGGATGGGTGACCGTTTTATAGAAAATGGTACGGAACCCTTCGTGTGCGAGTCCGACTCGCACTTGGCAGGTTTTTTAACTCTAGTGAGTCTTATATAGTTATTGTAGTTCGTATACTGCATTTTCTTAAACAGGCAGGTTAGGAAGATAGATAATAGTAATTAAACCGCGCATATATTAGTCAGACAATGTAATACAGCCATCACAAGAGATTGAATTACGATTGATTGACCTAGCTATGAGCTTGCTACATAGGGTTTTTGTCTACCTTCAGTCAATTTTAGTTAAACATCGATATCCAGTAAAATCCACACTCAATCGCCTTGTCCATTCCTTCGTCAGTACTTAAATTAATGTAGCTTTCGTTTTAGAGCTTCTTTAGACAGTGAAAGTCCTTACAGGGGCCCATTTCTCAAATGATTCTAGTCTAATATTATTAGTGTGCTGTCATGACAACCCATACGATTTGACAGGGGCCCATGTCTCGAACGGTATTAGACTAATAATATTAAACCACGAACTGTCAAATCGTACTGGACCCCAGGGGCCCATTTCTCGAACGATATTAGACTAATATTATTGGTGTATTGTCATGGCAACCCATACGATTTGACAGTTCGTGGACTAATAATATTAGTTTAATATCGTTCGAGAAATAGGCCCCAGTTCGTGGACTAATAATATTAGTCTAATATCGTTCGAGAAATGGGGCCCAGGTGAATTATGTTAGATTGGGGTATTGGATCGATCAAATAATGTACCTAACGAAAAAAACATCTAAAAATACATTTTTTCTCAGGCAGCCTACATGATAGTGGACGAAATGCACGAAGAGCACCCGGAACTGTTAAAGGACCAATACTGGGAGGAGGTGGTTCCGAAGGACCTGCCTTACACGGTGGCTTCCGAACACTATCGCCGCCACGAGCCGCCCTGCTCCGCGGACCACTATAAGGTACCATGCCATCCAGCACGTATTTGAAGAATTACACCTACGTGATATAACTATATTATTATGTAGTATTAAGTATTGGCGACGGAATATCTATATGTATATATAAAACAAACACATATCATTGAAAGCTGTCGCTTCTCCATAAATATACCACGCCCGCCGTATAATACGCCATACTTACCATGCTATTAAATAAATAGTTGTAATAAAAAAA